>NC_073229.2:45248583-45550166 GCF_029281585.2 Gorilla gorilla gorilla | reverse complement strand
CTTTTACATTTGCTGAGGAGAGCTTTACTTCCAAGTATGTGGTCAATTTTGGAATAGGTGTGGTGTGGTGCTGAAAAAAATGTATATTCTGTTGATTTGGGGTGGAGAGTTCTGTAGATGTCTATTAGGTCCACTTGGTGCAGAGCTGAGTTGAATTCCTGGGTATCCTTGTTGACTTTCTGTCTCGTTGATCTGTCTAATGTTGACAGTGGGGTGTTAAAGTCTCCCATTATTAATGTGTGGGAGTCTAAGTCTCTTTGTAGGTCACTCAGGACTTGCTTTATGAATCTGGGTGCTCCTGTATTGGGTGCATATATATTTAGGATAGTTAGCTCTTCTTGTTGAATTGATCCCTTTACCATTATGTAATGGCCTTCTTTGTCTCTTTTGATCTTTGTTGGTTTAAAGTCTGTTTTATCAGAGACTAGGATTGCAACCCCTGCCTTTTTTTGTTTTCCATTTGCTTGCTAGATCTTCCTCCATCCTTTTATTTTGAGCCTATGTGTGTCTCTGCATGTAAGATGGGTTTCCTGAATACAGCACACTGATGGGTCTTGACTCTTTATCCAATTTGCCAGTTTGTGTCTTTTAATTGGAGCATTTAGTCCATTTACATTTAAAGTTAATATTGTTATGTGTGAATTTGATCCTGTCATTATGATGTTAGCTGGTTATTTTGCTCATTAGTTGATGCAGTTTCTTCCTAGTCTCCATGGTCTTTACATTTTGGCATGATTTTGCAGTGGCTGGTACCGGTTGTTCCTTTCCATGTTTAGCGTTTCCTTCAGGAGCTCTTTTAGGGCACGCCTGGTGGTGACAAAATCTTTCAGCATTTGCTTGTCTGTAAAGTATTTTATTTCTCCTTCACTTATGAAGCTTAGTTTGACTGGATATGAAATTCTGGGTTGAAAATTCTTTTCTTTAAGAATGTTGAATATTGGTCCCCACTCTCTTCTGGCTTGTAGGGTTTCTGCCGAGAGATCCGCTGTTAGTCTGATGGGCTTCCCTTTGAGGGTAACCTGACCTTTCTCTCTGGCTGCCCTTAACATTTTTTCCTTCATTTCAACTTTGGTGAATCTGACAATTATGTGTCTTGGAGTTGCTCTTCTCGAGGAGTATCTTTGTGGCATTCTCTGTATTTCCTGAATCTGAACGTTGGCATGCCTTGCTAGATTGGGGAAGTTCTCCTGGATAATATCCTGCAGAGTGTTTTCCAACTTGGTTCCATTCTCCCCATCACTTTCAGGTACACCAATCAGACGTAGATTTGGTCTTTTCACATAGTCCCATATTTCTTGGAGGCTTTGCTCATTTCTTTTTATTCTTTTTTCTCTAAACTTCCCTTCTCACTTCATTTCATTCATTTCATCTTCTGTTGCTGATACCCTTTCTTCCAGTTGATCACATTGGCTCCTGAGGCTTCTGCATTCTTCACGTAGTTCTCAAGACTTGGTTTTCAGCTCCATCAGCTCCTTCAAGCACTTCTCTGTATTGGTTATTCTAGTTATACATTCTTCTAAATTTTTTTCAAAGTTTTCAACTTCTTTGCCTTTGGTTTGAATGTCCTCCCGTAGTTCAGAGTAATTTGATCGTCTGAAGCCTTCTTCTCTCAGCTCGTCAAAGTCATTCTCCGTCCAGCTTTGTTCCGTTGCTGGTGAGGAACTGTGTTCCTTTGGAGGAGGAGAGGTGCTCTGCTTTTTAGAGTTTCCAGTTTTTCTGTTCTGTTTTTTCCCCATCTTTGTGGTTTTATCTACTTTTGGTCTTTGATGATGGTGATGTACAGATGGGTTTCTGGTGTGGATGTCCTTTCTGTTTGTTAGTTTTCCTTCTAACAGACAGGACCCTCAGCTGCAGGTCTGTTGGAATACCCTGCCATGTGAGGTGTCAGTGTGCCCCTGCTGGGGGGTGCCTCCCAGTTAGGCTGCTCGGGGGTCAGGTGTCAGGGAACCACTTGAGGAGGCAGTCTGCCCGTTCTCAGATCTCCAGCTGCGTGGTGGGAGAACCACTGCTCTCTTCAAAGCTCAGATGGAAATGCAGAAATCACCTGTCTTCTGCGTCACTCATGCTGGGAGCTGTAGACCCGAGCTGTTCCTATTCGGCCATCTTGGCTCCTCCTCCTTGGCTGTTGTTTTAATTGACTTCTCCCACAACTGGCAGCTCAGTTCTTGCTGGCCATGAGAACTCCTGTTTCCACAGAGCTTCACTAAAAGAACATGCCAATATTTTTAATGCCAGTCTAATAAGTGAGAAATAGTATCTCAATATTGTTTTAATTTGTGCCTGTCTAATTATACATGCATTTAAATTTTTTCATATGGTGAGAATAATTTTTTGTCTGGTTTGTTGATTGCTTCATTTCTCCATTTTTCTATTTGATATTTGGCTCTTCTTCCTTCAGTGGTTCTTTACATATTAGAGATATTAGCCGTTTGTGCTATACATTGTGAATATTTTCTCCTGTTTTTGTCAGTTGCATTTTGACTTCATTTACAATATTTTTGCCACTTTTTAAATGTGTAGACAAATTAGCCAATCATCAAGAGGAATTCATCCATTTCCTTTTGATACTTTTATGTTTTCAATTTTATCTAGATCCCCAATTCGTTTGGGGTTTATTCTTGTATTGGGTGTAAGGAAAGGATCTTATGTTTTTTAATGATGATCTAGATGATCCTGCACCAATAAAAATAATTCTATTTTTACCTAGTTATTTCAGATACCATCTTTGTCATATACTGAATTGCCATATATATTTGGATCTAATTCTGGACTTTTTATTCTATTCCACTGGTGTAGTCACGCACTAGTACCATGTTATTTTAACTATAGAGCTTTATGATAATGTTTGGAAGGGCCGGTGCTCCTTCATGGTTTTTACTTTTCAGTGTCTTCTTAGCTATTCTTTCATTTTTTGTTTTTCCATCTGAACTTATTATCAACTTATTTCAGGCTAATACTGTTCTAACGGTCTTTATCTCTACCATGTTTTATATATTGTGACAACACTATAAACATGTACATTGTGCTTACAACATGCCAGGAACCATTCTAAATGCTTTCATGTATTAACTCATTTAAACATCAAAATAGCCCTTGGAGAATGGCAATATTATTATTCACATTTTTAAATGAAGAAACTGAAGTATGCAGAAGTTAAATCTAAAGTAGAGATGGAATTCCAATTATACAAGGAAGCCCATGTTCTTAAACACTTGGCCCTTCTCTCTGCGGATCTATATAACCTCAAAGCTAACTTTATTTTTGACATATATATATCAGATTTGGGGGAAGGCAGAGTGGCTTGGAGCAGCATGATTTTCCTTAGACTCTGTATGCCTGGCTCCAGGTGAGAACTCTCTGAGTGTTGATAGGCTGGAGCTGCATGCAATACCACACCAAAGGGTCAGGTGGAGACCATAAGGTAACTAGTGAAAAACCCTGAGGACAAACTTAAGATATTGACTTCTGATACCAGGCCTGACTGCTTATTATTGGATGGGGTGTATTATGATGATAGGAGTGGAATTAACTAGGAGGAGCTTATGAAATCACACATCATGTGAAGGGGGCTTTACAAATCTTTCTCCTAGGAATTGCATATACATGATTCCCATTTACAGCATGAAACTTCTAATCTCAATTGACCTACCAGTCACATATTAGACGTTGATCACTCCTTCCTTCTGGAAACACTTTCTGCTCTTTCAGGATACACCTGGTCTTGATCTTCCTCCTGCTCACTCAACCCCTTTCTCTGGTTCTTCTTCATTTTCCTGAGATAAAAAATACTGTGCTCGCTACTTCCTGTGCTGGGATCACTCTCCCACAGATGTGCTTTCTTATCTCCATCAGGTCTTTGCTTGAACATACTTTCTAAGCTCTTCCCTGACTTCCTCCATTTGAAATTGCAGCCCTTCCGTAATTCCTTCCACCCTTCCCTGTTATACTTATCGTCATAACACTTACAAAGGTATTACTATCATGTTTCTCTTATTTGTCAGTTTTCTTTCTTCTCCACTAGAATGCAAACTCAATGCTATGATGATTTTTTGTGGGTGTGTATTTTTGTGTATTTTGTTCCAGTACCTAGAACAATGCCTAGGGCATAGTAGGTGCTTAATATATATTTGCTGAATGGATAAATGAGGAAGAAAACCTTGAAAATGGACAAAATATGAAATAGGTGAAAGTTGTCTTCATGGCTGTTGTACTACCCATCAAGACAACAAGATGGAAAGTGATGTGCTAATCTGATTAATAGGCACTTATTGAGCTGTCCTCTTATAGATCATAATTTAAAATCACAGTGAGTAGAAAAACACGCACAGAGGCATGTATGTAATATTTATTTCTCCTGGAGTTACTTTCAGCACCATGGCTAAGAGATATGCAATTGTGCACAGTGAGTAGGATCCTGATGCTCTTCTATCTGAACCTCCATCTGCTCTGTCTCTGTAAAAGACCAGACTGTAAGAATGAGTCATAGATTAGCAAAAGGAAGAACCTGTAGAGAATAAAAATGAAATGTTTCTGATACTTTTTTAAATTATGGGCAGTATTATGTGATTCCCATGAGAAGGCAGAACTATTAGAATATATTTGATTCATCCCACTTTATGCCTAAGTAAACTATATCAACTTTATAAACTATCCTACAAATTAAGTAAAAGGTGATGCTGGGCCATGAGGATGTTATTAAGGACATAGTGGCATTTTCCCCTGAGATCTGACACTCATTATTCCCTAAAACCCATAATAATGGTTCTAAGTTTTTTAGAGGAGAGTGTAATTAACATAAAGCTTGTGGAGAAAAAATAAAGTTTTGAAGAAAATGAGTCAGAAATTCCACAGGGTGCTTCCAAAATCAATGTATTTTTGAGATTTATACTCTGTTTTTTTAATCTTCTGTCCTACCTATTAATTCTAAAGTAATGCATGTCTAAACAGTATGGAGATTATAAAAAATTAATGTAATCATTGTTTTTAGAGAATGATTCTAAAAGGATTTTTATTTATTTAGAAATGTATAGTATATACATGCTAGTAAGACACATAAGTTGTTTTCTAGTAGAAGAGATAGAAAATGCTAAGCTGTGGGTCTCCAAATTCTGTTGGCTGAATTGATCCCTTTAATAAACATCATCATGGACAAATATCATATTTCACTCTGTGTAATAAAGTAGGAAAAATCAAATATATTCTAATTTTTCTGCCTTTTTATGGAAATAACAGAATATCTTCCACAATCCAAATCAAACCAAAACCCCGTTCTCATAAACCCTAACTAATCTAAATAAAATATAATGTAATCCACCAGATAAAATATAAGAGTTAGGGCTCAAAAAGTGGTAAATATGCACATTATATCTGACAGTTATATATTTTGAGGAAAACATATTAGCTATGTGGTACATTTTCTAAGGCTTCTAGATTAACCTGACCTTTCTTAAAATTTTTGAGGGAGCTTAAATGAGAAATTGCTAGACCCATTTTGTATCCGGTTCCTAATGATGCTGCTGGCAATACTCCCAAATTTTGGAATCCCTTATTCATTTGCAGAAATTTTAACATAATAGATGTTTTCCCAAGTTTTGAGATAAGATTGATTCAAATGATATGTCAGATCTGAAGAAACATACTTACCTTTAAGGTGGACATCCATTCATTTGACACAAACCATTCAAATCAATTTCCCTGATGACTATTGAGGTACTGCTATCATTAATGTAAATGTGAAGAAATCAACACTTGGGGAATAACCCAATCATAAAGATTTTAACAGTCCCGCAGAATTAATCTCATTTCTCTCTGCCTCTGTTCAAGGTTATCCTGATAACATATGGGAAAAGTGGAGACGGAATTATCTTCAAACATTTTAATCAAAAAGACTCCTTAGCTTTCTTTTGCCATTAACAAGTAATAACAAGGATCGAGTAGTAACAAGAAATTCTTCCTTCCATATAAAGCAAACACCTCATGGTCTTGCTTTATCTCCTTTCTTCTTGATTCTCTATCATCTCAGAAAATCAAACATGAATGTCATTAAGCTCAATTATATAAATGATTCAAAATGTGCATAATCCACGGTTGATTATGGTGTTGGATATACTAAAGCTGGATAATAAAACAATTTATTTTGGCTCTCATTCAAGCATTTGGCACTATAAAAGCATATTTGAACTTTCTAGAAAAAAATAAGTGCTTCTTCAACAAGACTTCGAAGATCTTTCGTTTCATATATTGCTGAGGACCTACTAAGTCCTTCTAAGATCTTTCTTTTCATATGTCGTTGAGGACCTATTAAATAACTGTGATAGAAACTGGTATGAGAACAAAAATGCCTAGTGTCTACATTCACGGACAATATTTTGGAGGCTTCTGGTGATGAATGCTTGATTTAGAAGGACTTGAAAGGAATACAAGTGATTATCAACTCAGGAGGAATATTACATTTTTTCTCTCTCTTTCTTTCTTTCTCTTTCTTTCTTTCTTTCTTTCTTTCTCTTTCTTTCTTTCTTTCTTCCTTTCCTCTTTCTTTCTTTCTTTCTTTCCTCTTTCTTCTCTCTCTCTCTCTCTCTCTCTCTGACAGGGTCTTGCTCTGTCACCCAGACTGAGTGCAGTGGCACAAACACGGCTCACTGTAGCTTCAAATTCCCAGGCTCAAGCAATCCTCCCACCTCAGCCTTCTGAGTAGCTGGGACTGTAGGCATGCACCACCATGCCCGGCTAACTTTTTAAATTTTTCGTAGAGATGGGGGTCTCACTATGTTGCTCAGGCTAGTCTCAAACTCCTGGACTCAAGCAATACTCCCACCTCCCAAAGTGCTGGGATTACAGGCAGGAGCCACTGCTCCCAGCCCCTATTTTCTTGACCTAGCTAAACCATTGAATTCCCCCATCTCATTAAATGCCTCTTCAGCCTGCAATGCCAAAACATTCCTATATTTGCTAGGTCTAACAACATATATAGAAGATGGGTCAAAATACAATCCCAAAGTTTAATCACCCCTTACTATATTTCTGCACTCCCCTTCCCTAGCACCTTCTTCATGGCCTCTTTAACATCTTTGTTTCTTAGTGTATAGATCAGGGGGTTAACACTGGGAGTGACAATTGTGTAGAAAAGGGTAAGAAACTTGCCCTGGTCCTGGGAATAAGTATTTGCTGGCTGGAGGTACATGTATATGATTGTACCACAGAAGAGAGAGAAAACAATTAGATGCGAGCTGCAAGTGTTGAAGGCTTTCTTTCGCCCAGCAGCTGACTTGATCCTAAGCACTGTTCCTCCAATGTAACCATAAGAAATGAGAATGAGGATGAGTGGTGCCAGGATGATAAAGACTGCCAGGGCAAAAGCCAGTGCCTCAAGCATCATGGTGTCTACACAGGCCATACCAATTAGTGCTGGCATTTCACAAAGAAAGTGGTCAACCCGTCTGTGCCCACAGCGGGGTAGCATCAAAGTCTGGGGTGCCATTATGAGAGAATTGCCAAAGCCACTCAGCCATGCCACTGAAGCCAGCTGTCCACAGAGACGTGGGTGCATGATGATGGTGTAGTGCAGGGGTTTGCAGACTGCAGCATAGCGGTCATATGCCATGACAGCCAGGAGGCCACACTCCACCCCTCCCAGGGCCAGGACAAAGTACAGCTGGATGGCACAACCCACATAGCTGATGGTCTTATCTGGACCCCAAAGGTTGTAGAGCATCTGAGGGATGGAACCTGTGGTGAAATACATGTCCAGGAATGAGAGGTTTGCCAAAAAGAAATACATTGGTGTGTGCAGCTGGGAATCCAGAGCTGAAAGCAAGACAATGGTCATGTTGCCAAGAAGAGTCAGCAGATAAAAGATGAGGACAACCACAAAGAGGATCAGCTCTAGGTGGGGACGATCAGAGAAGCCCACCAGGATGAAGCCTTCGAAAGAACTTGTATTATCCTTTTCCATCACCTGTGGCTACATATTACCTGTTGAGAGAAAGATGAGTGCCTGTGAATAGCAGAGATATAGTCCTTCAAAACTGAATGATTTGTAAAATAGTAGAATGGAAACTTCCTTGGATATGTGGGATGCTTGACCCAAAATTTTAATAGGTATGGATTAAATCATTATTTGATCTGAGGAGCACACAGTATTTTGGGAGAGTTCCTTTTTTTTTTTTTTTTGGCTCCTGGCTGTGATGATTTACCAACATTTTGCATCACTTTTTTTCAATTGGGCAGGATGTAAAAAATTACTTTCAAAAGCTGAGGGAATTAACACTCAAAATTTTCCAACTTTTTTAAAAATGGAGAAGTAGTAAATTTTTCTAGCCATACATGACCCTTGGATAGACAAAGTGGATTGGGCCAGGCATGGTGGCAGTTTACGCCTGTAATCCTAGCACTTTGGGAGGGCAAGGCAGGTGGATTACTTGAGGTCAGGAGTTCAAAAGCAGCCTGGCCAACATGGTAAAACCCCATCTCTACTAAAAATACAAAAAAAAAAAAAAATTAGCCGGGTCTGGTGGCAGGCGCTTGTAATCCCAGCTACTTGGGAGGCTGAGGCAGGAGAATTGTTTGAACCCGGGAGGTGGAGGTTGCAGGGAGCTGAGATCGCACCACCGCACACCAGCCTGGGTGACAGAGCCAGACACCATCTCAAAAAAAGAAAGAAAGAAATAGTGGTTTGTATCTTTGGATCAGAGAACCAGACTTGCTATTAGGTGAAATCTCATTCTAAATACTGTCTCATAAATACTGGAAAACCTAGAGTCATATCTAAATTCAACAAGGTGCAAGTGATCAAGCAAAATTTTAGGAAGAATATTACTTCATTATTATTTATATCTACATCTCTGATCCTATTCATTTTATTTACTGGGCATGACTCTGACATAGATGTGTCAGACAAGACAGCAATGAAAAGCTTACATCATCACCTCAATATTCTCAGCCTATTCAAAGCCTCTGTGACCAATTATGTTTTATACCACTGAGGTGTATTTAAACCCTGGGATTGGGTGACTTTTCGGATGTTGGGAATGCTTTTCCATACAGATAGAAAGACAGAAATAAGGCAATTCCCCAAACTCAATTCCAATGGAACTAATATTCCACATTTTATTCTCACAAAGAATCCACTTCTGAGAAGCCTAATTGAATATTGTATTTAGCTGATTCTTATGATCTCATAGATCAAAAGGATTTCATTCTTTACATTTTTAATTATTTGGTGGTGATTTTACTTCTTAAGGTGAATGTACTATATAATGTTAATTAACTAAAGGCAGAGTCCCACTTACTAATATTTTTGAATATTTTTCTAACTAAGCAGTTAGTAAAAAGTAATAGCATTGTGACTCTTAAAAGGGAATCTTTTATATCTCTCAGGTACATACAGGCACAAAATAGGGTTCAAATCCACTGTTATAAGAATGCTTTGCCATAATTAAATCATGTTGTGACATGCGTTCCCAGCAACAGCTTTAAGATTTTATACGTTAAAACTTTGACACTTAATTTAAGTCACCATCTTTGCAGAAACACACACTCACACACAAATGTTGACACTGGAAATTAAAGGATTGTCAAAATCATCACTCCAGAGGCTGCAACAAGTTTCTACAGTAGTGAAGGATGGATGTGATAATATCTAGCTGGATAAACAAATCTTTGATTTGATAACTAAGAAATAATACTTATAATCAAGCCAGCATTGTTAGTAAGGGCGTTCCCTCCACCTCTCATAAAATGGGAATTTTAAAAGATGATGTTATATAATGGTTAAAGAAGAACATATAGGTACCTATAAATGAACTGGAAAGGTATATACCAAACTGATGATAGTGGACACCTCTGGAGAGAAAATTGGATTAAGGACTCGGACTTTCTCTTTATCTAAAATGTTTTATTTCTTTAAAAATATCTGGAAGAAAATATGACCATAAAGGAATAGCTATTAATTCTGAATATCAGAGTATACATATTTTTTCTATTAGTCTTTGTAAATTTCTGTGTTTTAAATATCTCAAAATGTTTTAAAAATATAAATTACAAGTTATTTAAATATTAATGTAACCGATATGTACCTCTTATGAGCTAAGGCACTAATGTTAACTGTGTGATAGAGTTTACCTCACTTCATTCTCAAAGAAGTCCCAGGAGGTCAGCAGTTTTATTTGTCAACATTAAGCTATTGAGAGTGATGAAATAACCTGCCGCAGATCACAGGGCTGGGTCATGGAGCCAACTAGATCCCCTGTGATTTCATTCCAAAGATCACTTCATCAATCACAATTCTCACTGCAGAGTTGAGCAGCGCAGTAATTATACTAAATCTGCATATAAAGAGACTAAATAAGTTGTAAAATTGGACTAAAACTCATGTCCTTTGACTTGTTGCACAAAGTTCAATATAAAAAGACTTATTGGTTGTAAATTGAATAAGGTAGGTAGGTAGCTGTCTTGGTATTACTGGCAAAGATGTAGAGAAACAAATCACATTTTTATTCAGAAAATGAGAAATACAGTCAAAATTTCCCTGCTAGGATGGGTTAACACTAAGTCACTGGGCACAGAAACTCTGCCAAAATAAGCCTAGGCCTGGCATCATCTGTACCTACTGGAAGAAAGTGCAAGGCGACTGTGATTGGCAGTGACTGTCTCATTCCATAGTTATCATAATCATCATTTTCCCTATGACTTGTATGTATGTGTATGAATGTTTATCGACCATAAAGTGGAATATAATAAACCCAAGTTGTTTTATTTTTTTTCTTCTTTCTCAAATCAACCAGGAATTACTCAACTAGGATTATTCTCATAAATTTTTCATTCCTATTCAAAGTGGTTAAGCCATCTGTTCACTGCCTTTCTCCTTATATGGTCATATCAATTCAGTTATTACTCTTCCTTATCGAGTCTTCCCTTTGTGAGGATTGCATTCCTGTGTTTATGGACTTTAAATAACTAATGTATAATTTCTTTGTGTGCCAAGAATATTATTTTAAATGATATGTGTATGTCTATCCTTATTTGAATTCAATAGAATGGCTTCTAAACACAGTGACATGACAGTTTTCTCACAAGAGCCATACATATTAACTATTTAATTATAGTGAAGCAGCTGATCGATTCTGGCATTTAAATGTGTTACTATTGTTTTGGAAAACAAGACAAACTTGTTTTCTTGAGTGAATTCTGTAACAATGACCAGGTAATTTAAATGTCACAATATTTTTTAAAAATTGAAGCAAATAATACTCCAACACCAACTATTAGCTAATAAGCTTATAAAGAACCAGAATGGGGATTTACTGCTTAGATAGTTTGGAGGAATGGATTATCAAGTCCCAGGGTTAAGAAACATGTGGGCACACTTCATAGCTAGATAGGCTGCTCACTCTGTGCCAAATGGAAAATGAGGCAAATTCAAAGTCATAAGAAATCTAGAAGAACATTTTGTGTTTCTTTCATTGACTCTCCATGTTGGAGTTCAAAGTCCCAGTATCAATTCTTACCACTCACAGTTTCTGAGAGCTCATTATTCAACATACTCTCCTGCAATGCAGAACTACAGTTCATAATTTTATTCTTAAAATTTTCCAATACAATAGGTTCTACTTTCTAAATTAAGTTTTTGGTAAGAACTCCACTAATAAGCTCAAAGCTCTCGCTCTAGCCTCCTCCCAACATTAATGATATTACACCGCAATCTTTAAAATTTGACCAAATCTATGTAAATAAAGTGCATAGACAGTCAGACTGTGCGATATTGGCATAATACATTTAATTGTCCGTGATTTGGCCACAGCCTAAGGTTCTAGGGAAACTAGATCCTCGGGTAGTTTAGAGGCCTAGGTCACATTTCTTGCTATACCATTAACTTACCAAATTTGACTGCAACCTCAGAAACACCACGTCCGTGTTGCTTCTCTTTTTGGGACTTCACTTGGAAGTCCAAATGGGATGACCAAAGTGCAGACAAGGAGAGGAGAAAGATGACATTTAAGAAATCCAAAAGAATGGGAAAAAGACAAAGGGGTAACAGTACCTAGCAGAGCTAAATCTGAGTGAATGAAGAGAGAATGTTGATGAGCACACAATAGTTACACCACCTAAGGTACAGATATGAGGTACAGCCACATATTCCACCTCCCAGCCCCAGATAAGGAGCCAGATAAGGAGCAGCATGAGGGAAGCTGGGGGTTCTCCAATGTACACCCAGCACAAGAAACACTTATTAAAGGTTCAAGTCTGAGAAGGAAGCTCTCCTTATAGGGTTCAGAGTTGATATGGGATTGGATACTTCCTTTTCTGATCACCCTATGGAGTAAAACTTCCTTTTCAAAAACTCCCATCACTAATTATCCCTAACAAGGTTTGGGGGATTGTGTGGCCTCAGAGGAAATATCACTCTTCCCAGCACACACAGACACACACATAGATGTGCACACACACACTGCAGATTCACCCAAGAGAGAGACAAGAGACAGCACCAAATCTTCAAGAGTCTATTTTCATCATCAAGACCAGTACATAGTAATAAGCATTAAGGTACCAAAAGTGGCCACCTTATACTTAGTTCAGAGCAGAACCTAGAGTTATGGAAAAGATGTACCAGGATATATGTGTGCTTTGGTTTCTTTTTGTGTTACATATCCTCTACCACTTGCTTGGTGCATGCAGTGCAAAGAAGTGCTATTATTAAAGTGCTTTTACCATTTTGTTTACTTAAGATGAATTTTCTATGCAATTTTAAGATCCTTAACAATAAAGTTTAACTTGAATGTTTTCTATTTAAAACAAATATAGGCATATCAAGAGGAGGGTGAATTAAAAAAAGAAAAAGACTGATTTTTGACATTTAAAATTAATATCAAAAATAGGCCAAAAATATTAAAACAATTTTATTTCAAAATTGTCAAATTCACTATAAAATTATTTCAAGAGAATTACTATCAATCTGACTGACAAATGACATCAGCTAAGTCAGAATAAATTAACAAGTTTTGGTTTTTTAAAAAGGCAGTAAATAACAGTATGCAATTGTTTCAGATCAGTTGATTATCTGTTATAGTCATAAGGTAAACAATATAGAAACAACTGCATCTCAAAAGCATATGTTCTATATTTACCTATCAAAGACTTCTAAGGGAGATAAATTTTACATTTTACCTCCACAGTCAGAGGTTTTAATTGATGATACACATGAGATACAACATATAAATGCACTTTGTACATTTAAAATGTTATTTAAATTTTAATAATATGCTATGGTCTACTAACTTCAGTGACTATTTCCAGATACTTTTGTCAATAGAACAGAAAATGTCTGGTCATTACTATGTCAAATACTATGTTTTAAATATAAACATTATTAAAGTCATGTAATCTTAATACCACTAACTATACAAGTAGGGATAGAATATATTAGCTAGAAACAATGATAATATTATCATCTCCATTAATTTACAAACAAATGACATACAACTTTTTTTTCTTTAAACAGAAATACTGAAACACATGGATGTGCAGTCAAAATTGATAAATATTAACTCTGTATGCCAACAAACTTCTTGGCATGGTCAGGTGACTATTCCTCCTGATAATTGCTTTCTATGCTTAGATTCAGTTATTAGCTCGTATTACTATCTCGGAGCTAATATTTTCTCTTGGAAACTAGCGGAAAATACCTAGAGAATTTGATGCTCTCAAGAATTTCCTATCTGAGATAGTGAGTCCCTCTGAGAAGTGAAGGAGATGAGGTCCTTATGGGGCAGTTAACTCAAGAAGGGATATTAAGTTATTAAACAAAGAAGAAATTTAGAAGCAATGTTTAAATTTATTTTTTGCCACTTCACTTCTACCCCTTTTATTCACTTTTGGCCCACCACCATTCCTAACTCATTACAAATACATTTAAACTTGTAACTGAAGGAACTATTATAGTCATGGAAAGCTACTTTCTGTGAAATAAAATAATACAATCAAAGAGTTATATGTGATGCAAGAAGGGCTTCCCAACGTGTTACCATATGACTTCACATTTTGTAATACAACATCATAGAATGTCTTCAGGAAAAGAAATGAAAGCTACATCAGTCATCTTTTCCATCAGATGCAATTACATTTAATTCAATCTTTTTTATTGCAATTTAATTATCATTGTAGACTTTGTGGAAGAACAGATTATTTATAATAGTTATATCACAAGTATTTATAAAATTTGATGTCAAATGTCCATTATTTCTTCAAACTTTATTTTTCAAACCTGCTGTTTTTGATTTTCATCCCTTTGTGATTTGTCCAGTCTACAAGTCTTGAAACACCACCATTTTCTTAAGTCATCGCTTTCCCTGAATGCTCATATTCAATAAGTTTCTAGGCCTACCTATAACATCTGTCTTTCATACCTCCAACTAACTCTTTTGTTTTTACTTCTCTTGTCCTAGCTCAGTAGCTCATTAACTCTTGCATGATTTGTTACACTAGCCTGTTCCTTTGTTAATCTCTAGTATCTTGCTATTTCAAACCATCTTTTGCTTTGCTACAAAAGGAGGCTTCCTAAAATATAGGCTTTGTTATGCCCATGCTTAAAGTCCTGAAGTGACACTGTCTAGAGAAATACATGTATATTCTTTAATATTGATGTGGTTCTGTACCAACTTCACATTACAACTCTATCTAAAGAGTGCCTGTTTGTTTTATGCTCCAAATGCATTAAACTACTGACCATTTTTCATAAAGAATAAGAATTTAAATCATCTCTGGAATAAAGAGAAAGAAGAATAGCCTTTGGAGAATGGCTCAAACTCCAGCTCAGAAACAATCACTGCAGGCTTGAAAATTAGGAAGGCTCATTTACTATCATTAGAGAGAAAAACTGCTTTGAATAGTTGTTGTGAAAGTTAAATAAGGTAAGAAACACTAAATATTTAGCATTGTCCCTAACATACAGTAGCTCTTTGATAATTATAATTACTCCTTTAACTATATCTCCTTCCTTATGATGGTCTTTCAGATGAGGATGTTCATCTTATAAAAATAATACTGAAAGAATCAAGGCCCAGGTGAAAAATTCTTCCTGTTGCACTTGGCTATTGATATGGTTTGGCTGTGTCCCGACCCAAATCTCATCTTGAATTCCCATGTGTTGTGGGAGGGACCCAGTGAGAGGTAACTGAATCATGGGGACAGGTCTTTCCCGTGATGTTCTTGTGATAGTGAATAAGTCTCATGAGATCTGATGGTTTTAAAAATGGAAGTTTTTCTCCACAAGCTCTCTTTTTGCCTGCCACCATCCATGTAAGACATGACTTGCTCCTCCTTGCATTCCACCATGATTGTAAGGCTTCCTCAGCCATGTGGAACTATAAGTCCATTAAACCTTTTTTTCTTCCCAGTCTCGGGTATGTCTGTATCAGCAGCATGAAAACAGACTAATACAGTAAATTGGTACCAGGAGAGTGGGATGCTGCTGAAAAGATACCTGAAAATGCAGAAGCAACATTGGAACTGGGTAACAGGCAGAGGTTGGAACAGTTTGGAGTGCTCAGAAGAAGATAGGAAAATGTGGGAAAGTTTGTAGCTCCCTACAGACTTGTTGAATAGCTTTGACCAAAATGCTGATGATGATATGGACAATGAAATCCAGGTTGTGGTGGTCTCAGATGGAGATGAGGAACTTGCTGGGAACTTGAGCAAAGGTGATTCTTGTTATGTTTTAGCAAAGAGACTGGCATCATTTTGCCCCTGCCCTAGAGATTTGTGGAACTTTGAACTTGAGAGAGATGATTTAGGGTATCTAGTGGAAGAAATTTCTAAGCAGCAAAGCATTGAAGAGGTGACTTGGGTGCTGTTAAAGGCATTCAGTTTCAAAAGGGAAGCAGAGCATAAAAATTTGGAAAATTTGCAGCCTGACAATGCAATAGAAAAGAATATCCCATTTTCTGAGGAAAAATTCAAGCCAGCTGCAGAAATTTGCATAAGTAACAAGGAGCCACATGTTAATCACCAAGACAATGGGGAAAATGTCCTTAGGGCATGTCAGAGAACTTTGCAGTAGCCCCTCCCATCACAGGCCTGGAGACCTAGGAGGAAAAAATAGTTTCATGGGCCAGGCCCAGGGTACCCGTGCTATGTGCAGTATAGGGACTTGGTGCCCTGTGCACCAGCCACTCCAGCTGTGACTAAAAGGGGCCAATGTACAGCCTGGGCCATGGCTTCAGAGGGTGCAAGCCCCAATCCTTGACAGCTTCCTTGTGGTGTTCAGCCTGTGGGTGGACAGAAGTCAAGAATTGAGGTTTGTGAACCTCTGCCTAGATTTCAGAGGATATACGGAAATGCCTGGATATCCAGGCAGAAGTTTGCTGCAGGGGAAAGGCTCTCATGGAGAACCTCTGCTAGGACAGTGTGGAAAGGAAATGTGGGGTTGGAGCCCCCACACAGAGTCCCTACTGGGGTACTGCCTAGCAGAGCTATGAGAAGAGAGTCACTGTCCTCCAGGCCCCAGAATGGTAGATCCACCAACAGCTTGCACTGTGTGACTGGAAAAGCCACAGACACTCAACACCAGCCCATGAAAGCAGCTAGGAGGGAAGCTGTACCCTGCAGAGCCACAAGGGTGGAGCTGCCCAAGACCAAGAGAACCCACCTCTTACATGAGCATGACCTGGATGAGAGACATGAATCAAAGAAGATCATTTTGGAACTTTAAGATTTGACTGCCCCACTAAATTTTGGACTTGCCTGTGGCCTATAGCCCCTTTGTTTTGGCCAATTTCTCCCATTTGGAATGGCTGTATTTACACAGTGCCTGTACTCACATTGTATCTAGGAAGTAACTAACTTGCTTTTGATTTTACAGGCTTATAAGTGGAAGGGACTTTCCTTATCTCAGATGAGACTTTGGACTGTGGACTTTTGAGTTAATGCTGAAATGAGTTAAGACTTCGGGGGACAGTTGGGAAGGCATGATTGGTTTTGAAATGTGAGGACATGAGATTTGGTAGGGGCCAGGGGCAGAATGATATAGTTTGACTATGTTTCTACCCAAATCTCATCTTGAATTCCCATGTGTTGTGGGAGGGACCCAGTGGGAGGTAACTGAATCATGGGGGCAGGTCTTTCCTGTGCTGTTCTCATGATAATGAATAAGTCTCCTGAGATCGGATGGTTTTAAAAATGGGAGTTTTCCTGCATAAGCTCCCTTTTTGCCTGCCACCATCCATGTAAGATGTGACTTGCTCCTCCTTGCCTTCCACCATAATTGTGAGGCTTCCTCAGCCATGTGGAACTTTAAGTCCATTAAACCTTTTATTTTTTCCTTTTTTTTTTCTTTTCTGTGGGATGGGACAGAGTCTCACACTGTCACCTGGGCTGGAGTGCAGTGGTGCAATCTCGGCTCACTGCAACCTCTGCCTCCCAGGTTCAAGTGATTCTCCTGGCTCAGCCTCATAAGTAGCTGGAACTACAGGCACCCGCCACCATGCCCAGCTAATTTTTTGTATTTTTAGTAGAGACGGGGTTTCACTATGTTGGCCAGGCTGGTCTCAAACTCCTGACCTTGTGATCTGCCCACCTCGGCCTCCCAAAGTGCTGGGATTACAGGTGTGAGCCACTGTACCTGGCCTAAGCCTTTTTTTTTTTCTTTCCCACTCTTGGGTATGTCTTTATCAGCAGCATGAAAATGGACTAATAACAGCTATTCCTCCCTGTTGTATTTGGCAGGATTCCAGAAGCTCTTTATTTGCAGTTCAACTTTAGCACTTATTTTACTGTATATTGATTTTAGTTTATTTTGAAGAAAATTTAAGGAGATGGATGATTACAGGGTGAATTCTTGATAAAAAGAACAAAATGTACATAGAGAGAGAGGAAAAGGGAAAATTTAGAAGAATTTACCAAAATGAAAGAATCAAAATGCTTACTGTGGTTGGCATGTGAGGAGATATGAAAGCAGGAGTGAAAGACAATGAAGTGGAAGAAAATCTGCTTACTTGATCTACCTAAAGGAGAAACTCCTTTGGTGGAAATAGTGCTCCTATTGTCCACTTACACAATGTCTAGTATATAATAAAAAGTTACTAGACATGAGAAGAGAAAGAAGACCATATAATCTACAATCAAAAAATTTTAAAAAGACCTTAGAAAGAGATCCCTAGGCCAGGCGCAGTGGCTCACTCCTGTAATCCTAGCACTTTGGGAGGCCGAGGTGGGCGGATCATGAGGTCAGGAGATCGAGACCATCCTGGCTAACATGGTGAAACCTCATCTCTACTAAAAATACAAAAAATTATCCAGGCGTGGTGGCAGGCACCTGTAGTCCAAGCTACTCGGGAGGCTGAGGCAGGAGAATGGCATGAACCCGGGAGGCAGAGCTTGCAGTGAGCCGAGATCCCGCCACTGCACTCCAGCCTGGGGGACAGAGTGAGACTCCGTCTTAAAAAAAAAAAAAAAAAGAAAGAGATCCCTAGATGAACCAGATCTTAAGGTGAGCAAACAAATATTTGATCATAACTATGATTATTTTGTTAGAGAAAAATATAGATAAAATACATAAACTTATAGAATTTTCACCAGAGAATTGAAATACACAAAAAAGAATAAAATATGCATTTTAGAAATAATAACAAATTACAAATTTAGTCTGGCTTGTACACTATTGTTGGGAATGTAAATTAGTTCAGCCATTGTGGAAAGCAGTTTGGAGATTTCTCAAAGAACTTAAAACAGAACTAACATTAAACCCAACGATCCCATTACTGGATATATATCCAAAGGAAAATCATTCTACCAAAAAGACACATGCACTCGTAAGTTCTTTGCAGCACTATTCACAATAGCAGAGACATGGACTCAACCTAGATGCCAATCAAGAGTAGATTGGATAAAGAAAATGTAATACATACACACCGTGGAATTCTATGCAGCCATTAAAAAAATCAAAATCATGTCCTTTGCAGCAACACGGATGCAGCTGGAGGGCATTATCCTAAGCAAATTAATGCAGGAACAGAAAACCAAATACAGCAGGTTCATTGGGTACACACGGATATAAAGATAGACACCGGGGATTACAAGGGAGGAGGGATGAAGGCAACATTAAAAAAATTACTATTGGATACTATACTCAATAACTGGATGACGAGATCAATCAGACCCCAAACCTCAGCATTACAAAATATGCCCATGTAACAAACCTACACATGTATCCCCTGAATCTAAGATAAAAGTTGAAATTATTTTTAAAAATATATAAATGTAATTCATTTTTCAAGGCAACCCCCCCCCAACCAAAACAAAACAAAACAAAAAACCACCAAACCCTGTAGTCTTAGTTTAACCTCATAATATAGGAATTGTGACTGGAAGACAAATAAGTAGAAGAAATCCCAAAATGACAACAAGAAAGAAAAAAGAATAGAAACAAATTATGAACATAATTATTTGTATAGATGTACACAAATAATTTAAGATACAAATAATTAGAGTACCAGAAAGAGAAGTGAGAAAATAAAAGGCAGAAACAAAATTTGAAGAGATAATGGCTAAGAATTTTTTAAAACCAATGAAAAACATCAGCCAACATATTCAAGAATCTCAGTAAATGCTAAAACATGACAGCAAAAGCATGATCCATAAAAGGAAAACAAATAAGTTGACTTCACCAAAATTGAAAATGTTTTTTTCTGTGAAAGGCCCTGTTAAGAGCATTAAAAAAACAGCTATAGACAGGGAGACAGTATTTGCAAACCATGTATCTGACAAAAGACTCCTAACTAGAATATATTTTTTAAAACTGTCAAAACTCAACAGTGAAAATGCGAACAACCCAACAAGAAAATGGACAAAAGACAGGAGCTGATGTTTAGCACAGAGCTGATGTTTACCACTGACAGCAATAAGCATATGAAAATATGTTCAACATCGTAACCTATTAGAGAAACACAAATTAAAATCACAAAGAGATATCGTTACATACTTAATAGAAGAATTTTTAAAAATACTGATAACACCAAAGCTGACAAGAATGCAGAGAAATGAGCTGTAATACATTGTTGGTAGAAATGTAAATAGTACAACCACTCTAGAAAATAACTGCTTAAAAAATTAAACATACACTTACCATATAACCCAGCAATCACATTTCTTGACAGTTATCCCAGAAAAATGAAAACTTATGCTCACAGAAAACTGTAGACATTGCTGTTTATAGTAGTTTTATTGGTAATACCAAAACACAGACACAACCTAAATGTCCTTCAATGAGTGAATGGTTAAACAAACTATGGTACATCCATGACATGAAATATTACTCAACAGTAAAAAGGAGCAAACTATTGATACATGGCAACAGCTTGAATGAATGTCAACGGAATTAAGCTGAGTGAAAGAAGTTAATCTTAAAAGGTTACATGCTATATGATTTCATTTATGAACAAACATTCTCAAAAATGACAAAGTAATGGAGATAGTGAACAAATTAGTGGTTGCCAAGAGTTAGGGATGGAGCATCGAGAACAGAAAGAGATAGGTGTAATTAGAAAGGAGTAACACAAGAGATATTTGTAGAAATGGAACAATGGTGTATATCTTGATTGTGGCAATAGTTACACAAATCTACATGTGACAAGTTACATAGAGCTATACATACACATGCTTGTAAAACTAGTTAAATGAGTAAAACCTATGGATTGTACAAAAGTCATTTTCCTGGTTATTTTACTATTATTATGTAAGATTTTCCATTGCGGGAAACTGGGTAAAGGGTACAAAAGACCTCTATTATTACTTTTGCAACTTCTTGTAAATCTGTAACTTTTTCAAAATAAAAAGTTTTTTAAAAGACTTTAAAAATAGAATAAAGATGATCTGTATGAACTAATACAGAGTGATTTCAGGTTGTATTGCTAAATGAAAAAAGCAAAGTGCAAAGCATATTATATATCATCTTTCTTTCTGTTTTGTTTGTTTGTTTTTTAGATGAAGTCTCACTTCATTACCCAGGCTGGAGTGCAGTGGCACAATCTCGGCTCACTGCAACCTCTGCCTCCCAGATTCAAGCGATTCTTCTGCCTCAGTCTCCAAAGTAGCTGGGATTATAGGTGCACGTCACCATGCTCAGCTAATTTTTATATTTTTAGTATAGACAGGGTTTTGCCATGTTGGCCAGGCTGGTCTCAAACTCCTGACCTCAAGTGATCCACCTGCCTGGGCCTCCCAAAATGCTGGGATTACAGGCGTGAGCCACTGTACCCAGTCTATACTACCTTTCATATAATGTAGTATCTTACAGTTCTTTCATATAAGAAAGAAGGACATGTAATGAACTATCCACATATCTGCCCCTTTATACAAAAAGAAATACATGAATGATAAACCAGAAACTAATGAGATTAGTTACCCACAGGGTTGGAGGAGGTGGTGATTTGGAATAGAGTATAAAAAAATGGGAGAATTAGTGGAATGGAAAGACTGAGGGGGAGTGACACTTTTCTAAGTACATATAACATTTTGTGTGTTCTAACTTTTATAGCCATAGTAATGCTTCACATATTCCAATTTAAATAAATAACTAAAGTCAACCGGAATGGGAGGTACCCAAAAGAAATACAGAGAATAATAAATTAACCCACCTGCATTACAAATGAGCAACAAAACCAAGTTAAAGAGGGTAAGGAAGGAAAAAAAACTAACCTAATTAACTTTGGGAAAAAGTATCTTGACCATTTTGCTAAGGATAGACTCATCTAAGGATAAAAGCAAAAAGAACTGTACAGAAATATTGTACTCTAGTTAGTAAAATGGTTATTCCCAAGAGTGTGGATTAGCAATTCTAAAGCTATTTGTGTATTAGAATTGAGCAAATAAGTAAATATATTATGGATAATGAGAGCCAAATTTCCCACTGTTCAACAAAGAAGGTACAAATAAGGAATGGAGGGAGTTTATGCAAATAAACTGTGGTATTTGGATTGGAATCAGAGGCATTAGTATGAACTGTGGTCTCACACACACACACATACACACACACAGCTAGGTATATAAATAAAAATGTATGTGTATGTATATGTCAGTGTGTATATATATATATCAGTATATATATATCAGTATATATATCTATATATATCAGTATATATATATCAGTATATATATATCAGTATATATATCAGTATATATATATATCAGTGTATATATATATATATATATACCGGCATATATATATATATATATATATATATATATATATATATATACACTCTATTTGTAAGCTCTGTTCACTGAGAGAGTCTGGAAGCAATAACAAATCAGTAGCAATGAACACACCTGGTGCCTAGATCTTGATTTCTAAATATATTTTCCAGTAAAAAGAACCAAGGATCCTTAGAAAAATTAGTAATTCCAGGGCTGGGGAAGTAAAAGTCCAAGATGACCCTAGAACAGCTGGTGGTGACACAGAGTATAGAAGTTCTCAAATAGTGATGGGGCATGTTAAAAAGATACATGAGTCAACTTGAAGGAGCTCCCAAAGGCCAAATCTAGGACAATTTTAGCAGTAAATTAAATAATGATAGTATTGGGACTACAAACAATAGAATAAAACAAATACCCATAAGTCTATATGAGTTTAAATAAATGACTGAACAAATAACAAATGGGGGAAAAATAACAGCTCTTCTTTACAGTAGAATTCCAATTAATAAATGTAGAATTAGCAATAGAAATAGAAAATAGATGCTACAGAAATAATTGTTGCAGGCAAGAATCACTGATGAACATCAATATAAGTAGCAAAAATATGATGAGAAACAGAATATTTTCATAATCTCAAAATATTCCCTCTCAAGATAATTATTAATTTAAAAAGGAAAAATGGTAACTTTACAGTGGAGAAACCTGGAAGACATTATCTTAACCAAGTGTTCAAAGTTATCATCATAGTAATACAATAAAACATTGTGAATATCTTGATATGATGTACTAAAAGGGGCACGTCAGCATTCCTGTGATATTCTTGCCAAACATGTATAACCTCGATATATACCATAAGAAAACATCAGACAAACCCAAACTGAAGGTACTTCTATAAAATAATTGGCTAATAATCTTCCAAAGTGTCAAGGTCATGAAAGACAGACTGAGGAACTGTCCCAGGTTGGAGCAGGAGACTAAGGAGATACAGCAACTAAACGCAATGTGGGGTCCTGGATGAGATCCTGGAATAGTAAAAGGACATTTGTGAATGAGTTTGCATTTTTTTTTTTTCTTTTTTTGAGACGGAGTCTCATTCTGTCACCCAGGCTGGAGTGCAATGGCTTGATCTTGGCTCCCTGAAACCTCCACCTCCTGGTTTCAAGCGATTCTCCTGCTTCAGCCTCCTGAGTAGCTAGGATTACAGGAGTGCACCGCTGCAACTGGCTAATTTTTGTGTTTTTGGTAGAGAACAGGGTTTCACCATGTTGGCCAGGCTGGTCTCGAACTCCTGATCTTGGGTGATCCTCCTGCCTCGGCCTCCCAAAGTGCTGGGATTACAGGTGTGAGCCTCTGTGGCTGGCCCAGTTTGCAAATTTTAACGGTATTTTATCAATGGTAATTTCCTGTGCTTTGATAATTATGCTATGATTACGTAAGATGTCTAGTTGAAGGGTATACATGAATTCTCTAAACTATTTTTGTTACTTTATTGTAAGTCTAAAATTATTTCAAAATAAAAACCTAACAATCAATAAAATACACTCAGAGCAATTCATTTGAAGAGCTTTGCATTTAAATATGCACAGATATATGTGTATATAGCTATATACATATATCTATAATCTATATTTCTTAAGACAATTAAGAATGTGAGGTGTCCTTTTATTTTATTTTATTTTTTGTTTTTAGCCATGAGCCTGAAGATCTGAATGTCCTGTTTTTAAAGCAGTAATTTAGGATTCTCTACCTTTCTATTTCCCTCAGTTGATCATTTTTTGCTAAAGAAGGCGTGGCTTTGCTGCAGAAATCTGGTAGCCTTTGCTAAGATACCTCTATCAAGGCATGTACGGCCTCCATATAGCATTCCAATCTGCTTCAGACAGATCAAGCACTTTTGAATTTTCTTGGGTATGACAGCTAAAAGCCTCAATTGCTCACCTATAGATGGACAGTTTCAAGATCTTTCTCTTGCTTTCAGCCACACACAAAGCTAACAGTCTCATGAGTTGATTCAGAAATAGATAGAAGCAGAACATTCAAATACAGTTAATTTCTTTCCAAAGTTGAAATTTAGCTCACTTAGTTTATTATATCCCTATGGCAGCTTTTACAAATTGCCACATACTTGGTGACTTAAAACAACATAAATGTACCAGCCTACAGTTTTGGAGATCAAAACATAAAAATCTATTTCAGTGGGCTAAAATCAAGGTGTCAGTGAGAGGCTGCCAGGTGTCAAGGTGGTCAAATAGGACAGCAAGCCAAACTGAAAGTGACAATCAATTAAAATTGCCACCTTATGAAGCTTATAATAATCTATTTCATTCACCAGTCTCATTTTTTATGCACAGGCTAAAGAGACAATGCAACTGGAGTTCAATACATCTTTCAAGTCTTTAACAGAAACATTATTCTCTGAAATCTCCCCAGAAGGGAGATTCTGCTTGGTCAACTATTGAGTGTGGAGATTCATGGCAGTCAAATGATAAATACTGTTTTCACCTAAATTCATTTCATGTGGGCCCTGGGAGTCCATAAATCCAGTCTGTGGTCATTTCCTGATTCAGGGTGTTCACCTTTTCCTTTGCTAGGCAGAGAGGAATTTATCCAGGCAACGCCGGAGGTAAGGCAGTACTCGGTTGCTATATTGGAAAGGCATGGCAGATCTCTTTTTAGTCCTCTAGGGCTTTCGACTGAGAGACTAGTATATTTGCCAGGGTTCATTCTCTGGGTTAGTCATAAATTCTAAACTTTAATTCCTCAGTACCTTAAGACAGTTGAAAATTCAGCTGCGTTTTTCAGAGGTTTTTGACATAGCTTGTTAAATGTTCTTCCTTACACAAAAATGTTTCAAATGCCTAAGGGAAAACTGCCTTGTATCAGGCTCTCCACTGATGCTGTGTGACTTTAGCTTTGCAAAAATAACAAATTTCTGGACTTTTCCCGTTTATTCCCTATTAGTGGTCCCTTTACCAGCTTCATGCTTGCATCCAGAATCAGCAAATTCCACAGGGTATGGTGGCTCATGCCTGTAATCCCAGCTCTCAGGGAGGCAGAGGTGAGAGGACAGCTTGAGCCCAGGAGTTCGAGACCTACCTGGGCAATACAGTGAGACGCTGTTCTCCATAAAAAGTGTATATTGGGGGAAAAAACAAAAAACAAGTGTAACTCCCCCTCAGAATCAGCAAATTTCCCCAGAGAAAAAGCAACTTCAGCTCAACTTCATAGTTCTTCATTGCATGGAATAAGAACTTTTTTGGTTTTTTGCTTCAATGGTTCTGTGACCTGCTATGCAAATTATTTTTATATTTATTTTCACTTTTCTAGCTCTTGAAGGATGATTAGGCTTCCAAAAACTATTCTTTTTTCCTGAGAGAGGAATTCATAATCTGGGTTTGAGCTAAATTTGTAATAAACACTGCAGATTTTGCTGGTGTGGGTGGCTTCATAGGCAATGTCACAGATAGATTTACCATGAAACCAATGTAGCATAATTTCGTAGCGTATCACATGCGTAGGCCCCTTCCAAGACCCTGGGACAGATCCTAGCAATGTGTTCATATCAACATATGTTTATGTAAAATTTGGAAAAATACATTTTATCCTTAATTCATTAGGGGCACTCACTTTTCCATTCCAACTTCTCTCTATCATAGTTCTCATGTCAATTGACAATGAAATGGCCTTGAGAATTTTCATCATCTGGCTAGGAGAAAGTGTATTAGAGATATAATTATGGGGTTAAAGTCATGTATACAGATAGGTAAGTTGTTGTTAGCCCTCCTGGTGTAGGAATGGTTTCTAGGAATGCTCAGACTTTTGACACTGCCTGCTGACATTGCCAACTCAGCAGCATCATGATGTAATGCACAGAGCCGGAATATGAAGAGGCCTGATGATGTCAGTTGCCATGCTTCTGCACTGTGAAGGCAGTGGACAGCCATAACAAATCTCATAAACATTAAACTTTTTTGCTCATCAAAAGATACTATTAGTAAAATAAGTAGGCAAACCACAGACTGGGAGAAAATTACTTGCACATCTGACAAAGGACTTGTAACCAGAATATATATATAAAATCACTCTTACAAATAAATGATCAAAAGACAAACAATCCTATTTTTTAAATGAGCAAAAGGCTTAAATTGACACAAGAGAAGTTATATGGTCAATAAGCACATAAAATAGGGCTCACCATTATTAGCCAATAGTGGAATGCATGTTAAACCATAATGAGAAATATCTATGCACCCACTAGATTGGATAAAATTAAAAAGACTGACAACATCAAATGTTGGCAAAGATATGAAGCAACCAGAACTCTCAAACCGCAGTTGGTATAAGTATAAAATGGTATATCTAGTTGGGAAATTATTTGGAAGATTCTAATATAGCAATTATACACTTTGATACCTACCCAAGAAGAAGGAAAACACAAGTCCACAATAGATATTACACAGGAATGTTCACACTAGCCCCATTAATAATAACCCCAAACAGGAAACAATAAAAATATCGATCAGCAAAAGAATTGATAAACAAATTATGGTGTATTAATACAATGTAATTATTCTTGGCAATAAAAAGAAAAAGCTACTGATAAATGCAATAGTGTGGATGAATTTCAAAAACATTATACACAGTTGAAGAACCCAGAGAAAAAAGTTTACATAGTATACGACTTCATTCATAAGAAGTTCCAGTGGAGGGGAAGAGTGTGGTGCTCATACTGAGTACCCAACATGTGTGAAGATATCAGGACTCAAATGAGATGGCCTGCATGGTAGAGAGATTGATTACATACAGATGACTGAGAAAATAAGCAAATATATTGAGAAGTTAGGTTTCTTCTAGAGAAAGAAGGTGTAAGTAGGGAAAGTAAGAATTGCATAAACCTAGTGAATTAGATTGAAATTGAAAGTATCACTGTGGACTCATGATATTTAATATATGTAGATGTGTGTGCATAGAAAGAGATACAGTGAGTCTGTGAGTATGTGTGGGTATAAAATAGTAATAAGCCCACCATGTTCCTAGATCAGGTTTCTAATTACCCTTCTCCACTGAAAGAAATTAGGGCTCTTTGGATAAACAGCTGATTTCAGGCACCTCTTGTGCTTAAAGTAAGAAAGTGCCTATAGAAACAAGGAAAAATGACAAAATGATATAGGAGCTGGCTTGCAGAGGTTCCCACTAGCCTAACGTGGGAAAACTTGAGCATAAAAATAAAGATAGCAATATATTACAACCAACTGAATTTAACTGAAATCCATTAGTCCATACTGCTTTAAGGTTGTGAGTAAGTAAGTCAGCATTTAGTAAAATATAAACTAATAAATACAGAGGAATGGTGGGATTAGAAAATCATCATCATTTCATAATCATTATAATAATTGATTCAGATAAGAATCAACGAAATGCTAAATCTGGGGGTAAAATTTCAATAACATGTGTGATGTCTATACAGTTTCAAAGTAACTCTCTACAAGATACATCTCAGTTAATAAATGCAAAATACTTATTAATTTTATAGCAGACAAACTTAGCAGACACTTTATAAACCAGGTAATAAAAGTAAAAAAACTCAAATAATGAGACACATGGACATCAGATGCCTCTTAATATGATGAATGAGAAGATAACAGTATTTCTGTTGTATTCCTGCCAAAAATAAATAATGAAGAAAAGTCAAATGCCCCAAATTGAGAGACAACTTACTAAGTGACAGGCCAACATTCTTGAAAAATATCATGTCATGAAAGATAAGGAAAAGCTGAAGAACTGCTCCTGATGCAGGCAAACTGAAGAGACATCACAACTAAACAAAACACATAACTCTGAGTTGGATCCTAGACCAAAAGGAAAAGGTTGATTATAAAGGACACTCCTAAGGCAACTGACAAAATTTAAATGTGGTGTGTAGTGTAGATTTGATGGCAGTATTGCAATAGTGTGAATTTCCTAATTGTGATGGTTATGCTGGAAATGGAGAATATTCTTGTTTGGAGGATATACACTCTGAAAACTTTAGGGGCTGTGGGCATCAGGTCCAAAACACACATAAATGCTTCAAAAAATTTACACACGCACACGAACATATACATACATACATACAGGACTTGATTCTTTGTATTGAAGGCTTTGCTTTTTTGGATTTCTTATGGTGACACGGAATTAGTTGAGGAAATTATTGTTGGACTAGCCATGTTTGGAGAAAGCTTCAGCATTCCCTTTGATTTCTTAGAATACTACCCACTCTCTTTGGACTCCAGTACTAAGGGTTCATTTTAAACATTAGTAAAATTTGGTCCTTATCCCATCTCCATCTCTCCTGGGAAAGTTATTATATCCAGTCTTTCATGCTTCTATAATATTTATCTGACAGAAAACACTTTGCCCACCTTGCTACTTACAGAATTTTGTTCTAATATTCGATATATTTTCTATTTTAAAATGCTAATAAGTAAATTTCTGAATAATAAGTCCTAGTGGTAAGAAGGAAGGCATGAAAAAAAAAGAACAACAAAAATACAAAATACAAAAAAAATGAATAAAAGTGGAACAGCCATATTATGTCACCAGTTTCCTGACACATTCTATTTTAATCACCCTAAGCCTCAGTTTCTACATCTATAGCATGGAAATCGTGCATTGCTTTCTCAGACGGCACTTATGAGGACTGAGTGAGATAATTCTTTGAAAGGATGGCACGTATCTGGCTAATAATAATAAATTCAGCAGATCCTTTTCCCTACTTCCAGAACTTGCATAAATGGACATCACTTCATAATTTCTAAGTTTAAGAACTTTTGAAATAATTACCATTTATGCATAATTGGTTAGTTCTACAGAATATTTATATTTATTCATATTTTCTTGCTTAGTTCTTTGTTTACTTTCTTTTCAAACTATACTTTTGTTTATTTAAATTACAACCTCTTGGCCAGGCCCGGTGGCTCACACCAGTAATCCCAGCACTTTGAGAGGCCAAGGCAGGTGGATCACTTGAGGTCAGAAGTTCAAGACCAACCTGGCCAACATGGTGAAACCCCGTCTCTACTAAAAACACAAAAAAATTAGTCGGGCGTTGTGTTGCATGCCTGTAGTCCCAGCTATTCGGGAGGTTGAGGCAGGAGAATTGTGTGAACTCAGGAGGTGGAGATTGCAGTAAGCCAAGATCGCACCACTGCGCTCTATCTAGCCTGGGCAACAAAGCAAGACAACAAAGCTAGTCTCAATCAATCAATCAAACAATCAATCAATAAAACCTTTTTGAAAATATTGTAAAAAAACAAAATTCACATAGCAGTACAATTTTCCCCCTCACCATCCTCACCCTTATTCCTGGTCTTCTATTCAGGGGTAACCATTGCTGTTACATTTTTTAAAAATCAAATGTATGTGAAATCTTAATTTCTTTCTCTTTCCAGTTTTACTTCATGTTCCATCTACCTCTTTCTCCTCCTCACCCTCCTCCTCCTCCTGATACTGCTGTCTGCCTCTCTCCAAGTTACTCTTGTTAATTATCTAAGAAGTAGCCTTTCTTATTATTCTGGAAAAAAAAAAAAACAAAGGTATTTTGTTATGTAATCTCACACAGACACGCAATACAGAAAATCACATTTAGGGTGCCTTAAATAATTATTTTATAAAACTGGGACCATGTTTTGTACCTTTTTTGCTTCTTTATTTGCTCACCCAGCCATACCCCAGGAAAATATCTCCAAGCCATCTGTTAGACCAATAGTTCCTTATTTTAGATGGATGCATATTATTCTGTTCAGTGAATGTATTATTTAGAAAGTTATCTACCAAAAAACCACATTTTTCTCTATCTTTGGTCATTAAAATAACTCTACAATAAACGTCATTGCCCATGTGTCCTTAGGTACTGTTAGTTTCCTTTCCCTGGGAAAGATTCCCAGTAGTAACAGTGCTAGATTGACAATATATATAGTTTGTAAGTGACTATTGCCATATTTCTCACCAGAAAGCCTATAACACTTTAAATATCCACCAGTAATCTGTGAGTAACTGTCTTCCTTCATCTACTTTAGCAATAAAATTCATTTATCCTTTTCTGATCTGGTGAAAGTGGGGAGCTTTATCATCATTACTTTAATATATCCTTCTCTCAGAAGGAGATGTTGAACTAAAAATATTTATCTTTCTATATTTGATAACTTGATCATATTTCCTTATATCTATTGATCATTTGAATGTGCTATTCTCTGAACTGCCTATGTGATTTATTTTCCTATTGAGCTATTTGTAGTATTTTTTCAAAATTGTTAGAAGTTTTTTCTATTTAATAGATACCAAATATTTTTTCTAGAATTATAAATGTATGTCTTCTAATTTTATTAATCTAGAAAAGAAATTTAAATGAATCTGCACATTACAGCATATAAAAAATAAAAGTATTATGTTTGGATTAAATACTCTACTATAAATAAACTTTAAACCAGGCAATTTAAGGGGCCAGATACAATTCTGAACTGAAGAAGACCTTAGAAACGGAGACTGAAAACTCAAAATCCATGAAAGAAAATATATACTAGATACACTGCTGTACATTAAGGTTTTTTAAAGCCATTTTATATAAAATATACCATAAATCAAATTAATACACTATTTTCTTGCGATAAATGGTAGCTTATTTTCTGATATAGAAATCGAAGGTTTGGGAACATGACCTCGGATTGCATCTTAGAGATTTTACATATGAAATAAAAAATTTCTTCCCTTGGGCTGGGCGTGGTGGCTCACACCTGTAATCCCAGCACTTTGGGAAGCCAAGGTGGGCGGATCACGAGGTCAGGAGATCGAGACCAGCCTGGCCAACATGGTGAAACCCTGTCTCTACTAAAAATACAAAAAATCAGCCAGGCATGGTGGCACACACCTGTAGTCCCAGCTACTTGGAAGGCTGAAGCAGGAGAATTGCTTGAACCAGGGAGGCAGAGGTTGCGCCGAGCTGAGATCCTGCCATTGCACTCCAGCTTGGGCGACAGAGCGAGACTCTGTCTCAAAAAAAAAAAAAAAAGATTATTCCCTTGGCATGTGCAGCAGCTGTGATTTAAAAAAATAATAATAATAAAAATAAAGACTTATTTCCTGATAGAAGTAATTAATTGGCTTTAAAGAACTCATGAAATAGTTTACAGAAGAAAACTAACTCCAATTCAATAGCACAAAATTCCAGTTTTCTTTGATAAAGTATTTTAGTCCCCATTGTCATTCCTTTTGCATTAGAAAGTTGAGGATTCAGTCCCTAGAGAAAGGATTTTGCTTAGCAAATCAGTTTTAAAATAGGAACATCACTTCATAGAGATCTCCTCCCTCTCTCTTCCCACTGGGTATGCCGTTAACTACTATAAACTGGGGGGGAAGAGTTTTGCGATTCAGTGATTGAGATTTCTGCCAGAGACCAAAACAAACACTAAAATCAATAGAGAAAATTCTTTTATCCATTTTGCAAAACTGACTCGACAGTCTCCCAAAATAGCAGTTGACACCCTAAATTCCAAGTGATGTGATGCTGCACACCACATTCCGGTTGTCTGCAATATTTCATCCTTATTCTCTAGTTAACTCTGAGTAGAGACTTCATGACTTGCTGCATATTGAGTGGAATTAAAATAAGTCAAAAAACTTCATGAAATCAATTATACAACTAAGTGTATGAAGATGTTGTATCTGTGCACTTTAAATTAGTCCTATTTGAACTCAAGGCTTCTTAGACAAAAAAAAAAAAAATTGATCTACCTCTAATGCTTAAAATGGAGGTAAGTAGAATACATTTCTAAAAATTATGAAATAAAATTACATTAAAATTTGAGTGTTCTAAGTAAGCACTCATGTTATAGTCTGTAATTCAAATCTCAGCAAAGACCAAATTATCTGCTGGAAAAATCTGACTTAGCTTCATCTTTTATGTGCTTTATTGTTATATATAATGTTATTTTGAGCATATTTGTAATCTCTATGGGAAATAAGAACTTTAGAGAAAGTCAGTCTTTTGTTCTAATCGTCAGTTTGCTGCTTACAAGACCTAGGACTTTGGGAAAGTAATTTCTTTGAGTATATAATTTCAGGTTTCTACCTACAAAATTGATCTTTTATAAACAGGAATTTTTTTATTTTACAAACTTCCTTGTAGAATGTATCAGCTGTATGGAAAAAATGGTCCCATGATTCATTCTCATGCTCCAGCAAAAAGATGGTATCTGGAAATCTATCTCACAGGGATATAAGAAACTTTGAGAAAACATAGAGGTAAACAGTTTTTATGCTGTGAGGAAAATAGCAACCTTATAATGTTACAGAAAATAAAACTGACGGCCAAAGCTATTAACTAACTCGCCCAATTATACAGAGACTTTGGATGGCAGATTTGGGACTAAAACTCTTGTTGCCTCTCTTGTCTCGATTTTTTTTCCACAGTGCAATTTAAAAAGATGCTTCGAAGACTCTGTTGAACCTCACCTTTTTTAATATTAAAAAATATGTGCACAACGTGCAGGTTTGTTACATATGTATACATGTACCATGTTGGTGGGGGTGCAGCACACCAACATGGCACATGTATACATATGTAACAAACCTGCACGTTGTGCACATGTACCCTAAAACTTAAAGTATAATAATAATAAAATAAAAAATAAATAAATAAAAAATTAAAAAATATATATATAATCAGAAAACTCAAGAGGAAGATGACAAACATAAGGTCAACCAATACACAGGTAAGAAAGGAGGTAAGGATGTGTATTCATCTAGGTAAGTATTCTAAACTAGGCGTTAAAACATTCTAAAGTGATCACAGATAAAAACTATAAAGATCCCCTCAGCAGCTTTCTAAAATTCTCTTCCATTAACTTCTGTTTTAATCCAATTGCTATGGTCTCTTTCTGATCTGCTAGATATCTCACATAATTCAAATGTTTTGTTTTGCTAGTCAATGGAATGTTCGCTATTCAAAATGAGAATAATTGTATCTGGAGATGCTGGCAATGTGATTTTATTGGAAAGCAGAGAAATCTACCACCCTTAAGACATTAGCCACAATTGCAAGCAATTGGAGCAAGTGTTAACAGGTAAGCACTCAGTAGCTTATTTGATATAATCTTAAAGATGCAGATAAGGACTTCCTAGTTTTGTTTTGTTTTGCTTTTTAGTTGTTAACAAACACTTTAATCCTAAAATTAGAGATATGAATCAGAATTTAAATTACATAAAATGTCTGAAATACAAAAGGATACCACAGCTATTTAAAGATATCCTTTTAAGAGTGGATAAATATTTGAGGTAACTGTGTGTTTAGAAGATGAGAAAGTATGCAAAGATAAGTAAGACAGAATATTAGAATCCAGTGCTCTGAAATCTCCGGCTTCCTCCCCTCACTGCTTTCTGGCTGCATTATTGTTATTCAGCTCCAGGGCTTCCTACTAGAGTGATAAATATTTCCCCCCTCCTTGTGCCCTTACTGCAGAATGTGAGGGGATATTACATAACAGGATACACTAATATATTATATTGATGAGAAAGCAGTTTATTTATTTTGTAAGGACTGAATCTCAGAGTGAGGCAGTCAATTAATTTAAAAAGAGTTAACGGATTCTCTCCTTCTATAATCCTCAGTGAGAGGGCTTTTTGGTAAGGCAGTCTCTTAGCTGATTTCTAAGGAGAAAAGTCAGACAGAGGGCCTGGTCAGGAAGGAAGGGCCATTGACCCATGTTAAAGGAGAAAGCACACACAGTGTCCTTAATAGTGAGATATCTCCCAAACAATAAATGAAGGGAGACATTATAATTTATCCAAACAGGAACGCGTCTGAGAATAGGAGTGACTCTGTTAGTGACTATGTCAGGATAGCAGGAGTGCATTCAGCATTCCTGAATAAACTGGGGCATTTCAGCCATCCCAACATTATGGGTTTGAGGGGAACTCTTCAACACTTGTGCAACTCAAAGAAATTGTGAAGTACATGAAATCTCTCTTTACTGATGCCATTTGCCTTGTTTTATCTGATTCCTGCATTCCTTGGTTTTATATGTATATATATATATATATAAAATTACTAGTAAGATACAAAATGCTCCTACAATCCATCCTTTAAAAAACTCTTTGTACATTCAGACTGAATTTTAAGGAATTATCAAGAGCTAAAAAAAATTACATATCTTATAATATTTTCACCCTCATGGAGATCAAAGTCTTAACTAAAGCAATGTTTGTCTGAAAGTAGAATACAGAGAATAAATTGGTCAGCAGAGTCATTTGAAAAAAATATACTACAAAAGTAATGCCTGCTTATTAAAAATTTGAACAAAAAATAGGTAAATTTATAAGTAAAGTCTGCTTTACTCACCCCCATTTTGATTTCCTAGGAGTAATACTTTCTTCTATATTATTCAAGGTAGCTTTTAGTTTATATATTAGTATATATATTACACTAATATTATATTCTTTTTATAAACTGATGGAATCATGCTATACAAATGTTCAGTAACTTCCTTTTTTCACTTAAAAATACCTTTGAGTATCATTTCATATCCACATCTATGACTACAAATCTCAAATTTCTTTTCAGGTGATTGTCAAGGAGACATTTTTTAGGGAACTAGTGGTTCTAAAATAAGTAGAAAAATTAAAATTCACATTGCTAACATTTTGCTGAATATGAATGAAATTGAAAAACAAATATTCTGATATTGATAAAGTAATAAAATAATTAAGTGTCCCATTAAGATTTTGGGGGGGATGAATACATGTTTAGCTGGTAGAGTTGGCATATTAGTCCCTCCAGGAAATTTATGAGACTGAATAGCCTCTACTCAAAGCATCTCAGAGTTCCTGCAGAACTGTTGTACTTTCTCTGACACAGCTGTGCATCCATGTGCCAAACACTCTGCTAGGCAATTTACACTAAAGATCACATTTATACTCACATCATACGCTTACTATGACCCCCTCTTGTTGGAGTTGATGGTTTGTGGGTTAAGAAGGAAATCAGATGTTGAGTTTTAACAGGCATAGTCATTTCCATTGGTAACCCTAGGAAATTTAAAGTTCTAAAAATCATAAGTAATTCCTTTCTGAGCACCTCAGACCTTGGATCACTATAGTTCCTTTCATCCACTCTTCTCCATTTCTAAAGGCGTGAGTCTAGGGTAGGTGTGTGCGTTAATACCTCACATCATTTATACTTCACATCAAGACAACTTAGAAAAACATTACAGTAGTCCTTCCTTATCTGTGGTTTTGCTTTGCACAATTTCAGTTACCCACAGTCAACCATGGTCTGCAAATATTAAAAGGAAAATTACAGAAGTCAACAATTCATAAGTTTTAAATACATGCCATTCTGAATAGCCTGATGAAGTCTTGTGTTGTCCCACCCAGTCATGGGAATCATCCTTCTGTTTAGAGCAGGGGTGTCCAATCTTTTGGCTTCCCTGGGCCACATTGGAAGAAGAAGAATTGTCTTGGGTCTCACATAAAATACAGCAACACTAACAATAGCTGATGAGTTTTTTTTTAATCATCAGCGAATGTCATGATGTTTTAAGAAAGTTTACAAATTTGTGTTAGGCCACGTTCAAAGCCATCCTGGGCTGCGTTCAAAGCCATCCTGGGCTGCATGCAGCCCGTGGGCCTCAGGTTGGACAAGCTTGATTTAAAGCATCCACCTGCCTGTTAGTCACTGAGTAGCCATCTCAGTTATCAGATCGTCAGAACACAGAGGGGTGAGTACACTAGAATAAGGTGTTTTGAAGAGAAAAAAAGAGAGGGACACCACATTCACATAACATTTATTACAATAAATGGGGGTGTGGAGCTGTTATACTTGCTCCATTTTATTAATTATTGTTCTTAATCTCTTACTGTGCCTAATTTATAAATTAAACGTTATAGTTGTGTATGTATTAAAAAAACATAGTATATATAGGGTTTGGTACTACCCACAGTTTCAGGTTTCTATCCACTGGTGGTCTTGGAATGTATCCCCCATGGATAAAGGGGGACCACTGTATCATCTTCATTTTACAAATGAGAAGGGTGGAGATAAAAGGGTTAGAAGCATTCCAATATAATGAATGTAACTAATTCGAGAGGGTAGGGATATGAGACCAGCCTGTCACCTTCAAATATCATATTAAGGAATCTATACAAATTATATGAGCTTCTAAAACGAAAAGGATATGTCTCCTTAAATTGTGTCTGATAACTTACTAGATACTGTCTACATGGCTTTTTTGAGGGAAGGGGAATAATGGGAGGTGGCTTTAACTAATGTTAACTGATTTCTACAATCAGGGAGTCTCGCTGGCCTTGAAGAGAAATTAGAATGAATTCAAATGACAGGAAACTGTATCTACATCTACCTCACAGTAGATATCTAGGTAGGAAGAATGTGAAAAATACATTTACAAACAGTAAAATATCAAAGGATACATTATGTGAATTTGGAAACTGAAAATATGGCTTAAGATTTTTGAAATTAGGCTGGGCACAGTGGCTCACGCCTGTAATCCCAGCACTTTGGGAGGCTGAGGTGGGTAGATCACCTGAGATTGGGGTTTGAGACCAACCTGACCAACATGGAGAAACCCCATCGCTACTAAAAATACAAAATTAGTCGGGGTGGTGGCGCATGCCTGTGATCCCACCTACTGGGGAGGCTGAGGCAGGAGAATTGCTTGAACCTGGGAGGCGGAGGTTGCGGTGAGCGAGATGGCGCCATTGCACTCCAGCCTGGGCAAAAGAGCGAAACTCTGCCTCAAAAAAAAAAAAAAAAAAAAAAGATTCTTGAAATTCGATTCAATTTGCTAATATGCTGTTACAAATATATAAACACTTTTTAAATACTTGGACGGATAAATATTTATATTTTTATCAATACTTTTTTCACATTATTAATTGGATCAGTCTGTAATTTTATGTAAATTGCTAGCAAAATGATTATAGCTGACAAAATCAGGAAGTGTGTTGTTAACTTCCTGACTTCTTATATTTCAGAGAACGAAGAGTTGAACCATTTAACATGAATTGGGTAAATAAGAGTGTCCCACAGGAGTTCATTCTGTTAGGTTTCTCAGATCAACCATGGCTAGAGATTCCACCCTTTGTGGTATTTCTGTTTTCCTATATCTTGACAATCTTCGGCAATCTGACAATAATTCTTGTGTCACATTTGGATTTCAAACTCCACACCCCTATGTACTTTTTTCTTAGCAATCTCTCACTCCTGGACCTTTGCTATACCACAAGTACAGTTCCACAAATGCTGGTAAACATATGCAACACCAGGAAAGTAATCAGTTATGGTGGCTGTGTGGGCCAGCTTTTCATTTTCCTGGCCTTGGGTTCCACAGAATGTCTTCTCCTGGCCATCATGTCCTTTGATAGGTTTGTAGCTATTTGTTGGCCTCTCCATTACTCAATTATCATGCACCAGAGGCTCTGCTTCCAGTTGGCAGCTGCATCCTGGATTAGTGGCTTTAGCAATTCAGTATTACAGTCCACCTTGACACTTAAGATGCCACTGTGTGGTCACAAAGAAGTGGATCACTTCTTCTGTGAAGTCCCTGCTCTGCTCAAGTTGTCCTGTGTTGACACAACAGCAAATGAGGCTGAACTATTCTTCATCAGTGTGCTATTCCTTCTAATACCCGTGACACTCATCCTTATATCATATGCTTTTATTGTCCAAGCAGTGTTGAGAATCCAGTCTGCTGAAGGTCGACGAAAGGCATTTGGGACATGTGGCTCCCATCTAATTGTGGTGTCACTTTTTTATGGTACAGCTATCTCCATGTACCTGCAACCACCTTCACCCAGCTCCAAAGACCGGGGAAAGATGGTTTCTCTCTTCTATGGAATCATTGCACCCATGCTGAATCCCCTTATATATACACTTAGGAACAAAGAGGTAAAGGAAGCCTTTAAAAGGTTGGTTGCAAGAGTCTTCTTAATCAAGAAATAAGAAATATGCAAATGATAAGCTAAAGACACAGTGCTTACTTACCTTACTAACTTCTCCGCAAGTTGTCCTATTTTTGTCATTACTATAGAGAACTATTGTAATCTCCCTCAAAGAAAATTTCCTTGACAAAAAGCTATATTTGTTTCTGTTGCCTAAACATTTTCATTGAACAAGCCCCCAGAATTGGCCTTCCAATGCACCAAAAACTGTAATCACAACATTTTCAAGGTTTGTCACACTTTACATCAATGTTTGTACAATTCAGTGTAAACTAGACCTTTCTGATCCAGAAATCATCTCTTCAGTAATACCCACACGCACACACACATACACACACACACACACACACACACACACATAGAAACAAAGATGTAAAGGGAGCTTTTGAGAGGTTGCTTGCAAGGGTGTTAATAAAAAAACAAGGAATTCTCAAATTATAGGCCTTTTAAAGACTTCAATTTTACATAGCTTATAATTTATTTCTCTCCAAATTGCTTTATTATTACTATTCTTAGAAAAACTATTATAGTGATCTTCAAATAAAATGTCGACAGAGAACTATATCCGTTTTCTACTGCCTAAATATATTCATTGCACAAGTCTTGAGAACTGATCTTTTATGAACTCTCAAAATAGCATAGCCTTGAAATCTTTAAGGTCTCAAACATCTTAGCACTAGTCTGTACGCATCGGGAAGAGTCTTAGACTTCTCTGAAACCAGAATAAAAGCTTAGAAATTCTTTCCCCAGAAACAAAACATTTTGATACATATACACATGCCCTCATCCTTACACACACACACACACACACACACACACACACACACAAACTCCATGGCACAAATTATTTTTCAGACAATTATAGATCTAACGGAAGTATCCAAAACCTTGTCTTAATTTTCGCTATAAGGTTAACAGCCCTAGCTTAAATTTTAACACTATTCGCACATCAACACAATACTAAAATCCACAACAATTCTGCACTCCCCAGTTTTAGTTAGATCTTCCGTTGTTTCTGTACTTCCCACTTCTAAGTTGAAGTGTCCTATTCCATCTATCAAATAAAGTTGTAGCTACATTTTAGACTGAAATCAAATGCCTGCTTTTGACCTTTTAAGATGATTCCTCTACTGTATATATTAACTCTCTCCTTTTAACCTCGAAAGCACTTATAGGGGCTGGGCGCGGTGGCTCATGCCTGTAATCCTAGCACTTTGGGAGGCCAAGGCAGGCGGATTGCCTGAGGTTAGGAGTTCGAGACCAGCCTGGGCAACAATGGTGAAACCCCGTCTCTACTAAAATACAAAAATTAGCCAGGCATGGCGGCATGCGCCTGTAGTCCCAGCTACTTGGGAGGCTGAGGCAGGAGAATCGCTTGAACCCAGGAGGCGGAGGTTGCGGTGAGCTGAGATCATGCCACTGCACTCCAGCCTGGGCAACAGAGTGAGACTCCGTCTCAAAAAAAAAAAAAAAGAAAGCACTTATAGGTTAAGTCATTAAAAAAGCACATTATATAATGATGTCCACAGCTTGTTTAATGCACATTTCTTGTACAAAAAGAAATGCTTATTAATTTCATGTTAGTTCCCTCGAGGTAGCATAGATCATAATTTCAACTTCTTCCATATGGCCTTCAGAGCCCATAAAAGTGCTAAAGAAAATAAACACTATAAGTTTGTTATTTCGTTGACTTTGTGAGTTACACTATAATTATATTAACTGCTTCTTCATTATTATTCTTTTTCCAATTTTTTCTTTTATCAAATGTCATAAAAGTATAAAATGCAATAACTAAGAAATACAATTAGAATGTTTTACTTGAAAACCTTACAGTAACAACATAAATTTCAGCATAATTCTAACCCAACATGGTGGATCTTAAAACTTTAACTTGCATCAGAATCATCTGTAGAGCTTTTAAAATTCAGATTGGTGGGGGTCACCTACCCCCAGACCTTTCAATGCAGTAAGTCTGGGGTGGGGCCTGATAATTTGCATTTCTACAAATTTCCAGGTAATACTTATGTTGCCTGTCAGGAGACCACACTTTAGGAACAGCTGTGCTAACAGTTAAAATAAATAGTTATGTTGCTTGTTGAGTTTCCATCCTTTATTTTTAGAAATGAGTTATAACTTAAAGGAAAAATAGGAGCAAAACACTAATAGAGTATATTGAAATATGAGGGGACATTCCTTAATAAAAATGCATTCATATCTTAAAGTCCAACTAAATGATATACCAGATTTCCAGAGACAAATTTTGATGTCAGCTCAAAGGCAATGTCAGGGTCCTTTAAAGAATTATGAGAAAATAGTAGAGAAACCAGAGTGATGGAGATTGAAGTATTTTACATTTTTTAAAATGAGCCATCAATTGATCTAATAAATTGCATATTGGTAAGTTCTAAAGCCATATGACAAAATTTTATGTATATTTTGCCATCAGTTACTTGTGACTATATACATATATATTCTGGCTTCATTTAGAACGACAATTACTAAACTATTTTATAGAGGTATGTATAATAATTTTTTTTTTTTTTTAGATGGAGTCTCACTCTGTCACCCAGGCTGGAGTATGGTGGCGCGATTTTAGTTCACTGCAACCTTCGCCTCCTGGGTTCAAGCCAATTCTCCTGCCTCAGCCTATGGAAAGTAGCTGGGATTACAGGCAAGTACCACCAAGCCTGGCTAATTTTTGTGTTTTTGGTAGAGACAGGGTTTCATCATGTTGGCCAGGCTCGTCTTGAACTCCTGACCTCAGGTGATCCACCTGCCTTGGCCTCCCAAAGTGCTGGGATTACAGGCGTGAGCCACTGCACCCAGCCTACAATTCTTGATTTCTTTTTTCTTTTTTTTTTAATTCAACTTTTATTTTAGATTCGGGGGTACATTTGCAGGTTTGTTACCTGGGTATATTTTGTGATAGTGAGGTTTTGGGTATGATTGATCTTGTCACCCAGGTACTCAGCACAGTACCAACAGTTAGATTTTCAACTCTTGTCCCCCACCCTGCCTACCCACTCTAGTAGTCCCTAGTGTCTACTGTTGTCATCTTTATGTCCATGAGTACCCAATGGTTAGCTCCCACTTAAAAGTGAGAACATATGGTATTTGGTTTTCTATTCCTGTGTTAATTCACTTAGGTTAATGGCCTGTAGCTGCATGTTGCTGCAAATGACATGATTTTTTCTTTATGACTCATAGTATTCTGTGGTATATATGTATACCACGTATATCCTTATCTAATTCACTGTTGGTGGGCACCTAGGTTCATTCCACGTCTCTGCTACTGTGAATAGTGCTGTGATAAATACACGAGTTCATGTGTTTTTTTGTAGGATTTGTTTTCCTTTGGATATATACCCAGTAATGGAATTGCTGAGTGGAACAGTTTTAAGTTGTTTGAGAAATCCCCAAACTGCTTTCCACAATGGCTGAACTAATTTACTTTCCCACCAACAGTGTATAAGTATTCGCTTTTCTCCACAGCCTTGCCAGCATCTGTTGTTTCTTGACTTTTTAATAATAGCCATTCCAACTGGTGTGAGATAATATCTCACTGTGGTTTTGATTTGCATTTCTCTGGTGATTAGTGATGATTAACATTTTTTCATATGTTTGTTGGCTGCTTGTATGTCTTCTTTCAAGAGGTGTCTGTTCATTTCTTTTGCCCATTTTTAATGGGTGTTATTTGCTTTTTGCTTGTTCAATTGTTTAAGTTCCTTAGAGATTCTGGACATTATGCCTTTGTTGGATGCATAGTTTGCAAATATTTTCTCCAATCCTGTAGGTTGTCTGTTTACTCTGTTGGCAGTTTCTTTTGCTATGCAGAAGCTCTTTAGTTTAATTACGTCCCAGTTGTCAATTTTTGTATTTGTTGCAATTGCTTTTGAGGACTTAGTCATAAATTATTTCCCAAGGCCCATGTTCAGAATGGTGTTTCCCAGGTTTTCTTCTTCGATTCTTGTAGTTTGAGGTCCTACATTTAAAACTTGCTTCCATCTTTAGTTAATCTTTGTGTATGGTGACACATAAGGGTCCAGTTTCATCAGTTTCATTCTTCTGTATATGGCTAGCCAGCTATTCCAGCATGATTTATTAAATAGGAAGTCCTTTCTCCATTGCTTATTTTTGTCAATGATCAGATGGCTATATGTTTGTGACTTTATTTCTGAGTTCTCTATTCTGTTCCATTGGTCTATGTGTCTCTTTTTGTACCAGTACCACGTTGTTTTGGTTACTGTAGCCTTATAGGATAGTTTGAAGTCGGGTAATGTGATGACTCTAACTTTGTTCTTTTTTCTTAGGATTGCTTTGGGCAGTGGGGCTTTTTTTTGGTTCCATATGCATTTTAGAATAGTTTTTCTACTTCTGTGAAAAATGATGTTCGTAGTTTGGTAGGAATAGCACTGAATCTGTAGATTGCTTTGTGTGATATGACCGTTTTAACAACATTGACTCTTCCAATCCATGAGCATGGAATGTTTTTCCATTTGTTTGTGTCATCTATTATTTCTTCAGCAGCGTTTTGTAGTTCTTCTAATAGAGATTTTTTTTTTTTTTTTTTTGCACAGTCTCGCTCTGTCGCCCAGGCTGGGGTGCAGTGGTGCGATCCCGGCTCACTGCAAGCTCCGCCTCCTGGGTTCACGTCATTCTCCTGCCTCAGCCTCCAGAGTAACTGGGACTACAGGTGCCTGCCACCACGCCGGGCTAATTTTTTTGTATTTTTAGTAGAGGCAGGGTTTCACCTTGTTAGCCAGGATGATCTCAATCTCAGTCTCCTAACCTCGTGATCCGCCCACCTCGGCCTCCCAAAGTGCTGGGATTACAGGCGTGAGCCACTGGGACCGGCCTAATAGAGGTCTTTTACCTCCTTCATTAGATGTCTTCCTGGGTAATTTTGTGTGTGTGTAGCTATTGTACATGGGATTGCCTTCTTGATTTGGCTTCAGATTGAACATTATTTCTGTATAGAAATGCTACTAATTTTTGCATGTAAATGGATCCTGAAACTTTACTGAAGTAGTTTATCAGTTCCAGGAGACTTTTGGCAAAGTCTTCAGGGTTTCTAGGGATAGAATTACATCCTCAGTGAACAGAGATAGTTGCACTTCTTTTTCTATTTGGATGTGTTTTACTTCTTTCTCTCGCCTGATTGCTCTGGCTAGGACTTCCATAAATCTTGATTTCCGAATAGAATTTGCAAACAATTCTTATTCTACTTCTGTACAATATGGAGCAATAATGACCAAAATGTTAAAGCAGTTCCATTTGTCCCTATCTTTTTGTAAAACCTCACTCAGAAGGTGATTAATAAAACACTATCACCAGGAAAATATTATTATTATAAGACTTAAGTGTTTTATCCTACTAGAATATGCACTTATAAATAACTTGCATGAATTTAAAGAGAACAGACTTCATAAGTTAAAAATGACACTAAACTTTGGGAAAGTAATAATTCTAAAGAAGTCAGAAATAAAATTAAAAACTAAAAGCAATAAATAAAAGGATGAAATTTCACGTAAATCAAGACAAACACATTTACTTCAATTATATACTACACAATAGTATTAATAGAAATATGATTGGCAGTGAATCCCATACCAGCTAAGACATATGGATAATAAAACATGTAGATTATTGGCTTTAGTTTGAGGATTTATATCTTAAGAGATACATTATAAAACTAAAACGCCTACACAAAATAATGACTAGAGAATTGAAAAATCAGAACATCATGCCTCTTGAAGAATTATTGAAGGCATTGATTTTTTCAATGCTGGGTAGAAAATGCTTTGTCAAATCATGAAGCAGTAGCTTTCTTCAGATATTTAAAGGGAAATCATGTGCATAGCTTAGTTTGTTTCATAAAGGTTAGAAATTCTACTAATGCATAAAAATTAAAAAGTAGATCTGAGCATGATATAAGGACACACACACAGACACACACAAATAGATGTTATACCATGATGAAATAGCTGACCATTTCTGGCAATGAGGGAAAATAGAATTCTATATAAAATAGAGATTGAATTAAACAATCTCCCTAATGTCTTTCCTTTTTAAATTCTGTTTTAGGAATTTCCTTTTGTGAAATAACATTTGTGATAACAATTTCTGTTAATGACCAAAGAAACAAAAGCAGCAGAGAAAATGATAGATATAACTAAACCTTTGGAATAATGTCATGTAAAAGAAAATGAGTTGATTCCAAGGAAAGAACTGGATGGAAGCTATTCTGATTTAGCATACAGAAGTCAACGCTAGAAAACATGCAATGGCTTGAATGGGTAAATATCTGTGGAGATGATTTTCAAATATGAGAAGTAGTCCAAGGGAAGTTGGACTACGTGACTTATAAGATCCCTTTCAAGATCCCTTCCCATCCAAAAAGTGTATGGCTCTGTCAACTACAATATAGGAGAAATTTGGTTAGATTTTAAAAAAACTTCCTGAAGATAAAAAATGGGGTATAATGGAATATTTAAATAAAGGATACAATGAAGTAATCAACTGTATCAGTTTCCTAGGGCTTTCATAACCAATTGCCATGTGCTTGACGGCTTAAAACAATAGAAAGTTATTATCTCACAGTTCTGGAAGCCAGAAGTCTGAAATCAAGGTACTAGCAAGGCCATGTTCTCTCTGGAGGGTGGTGGGCGGGTGGGCAGACGAGGTGTGGTGGTGGTGATGAACTTGTTTCTGCTTTTTTTGGTTTCTAGTGACTATTGGCATGCCCTGCTCGTCCCTGTCTTGTGGCCACATCACTCTCAGCTCTGGCTTCATTTTCATCTCTTTCTTTTCTGTGTGAGCCTCAGTCAAATCCCTCTTTACCTGTCTCTTACAGGGATTCATGATGGCATTTAGAATTCACTCAGATAATCTAGAATAAATCCCTCCTCCCAAGATTCTTAATCACATCTTTCTCCATATAAGGTAACATTTGCAGATTCCAGTGATTATCACGTAGACATATCTTTTGGGAAGGGCCATCATTCATGGTACTGCATCATCTGTATCACTTAGGGCTATATAGTCCATCATCTTCCAAAGAAAAGAGCATAAAATTTACTTTTGAAGGATCAGATTTTTAAAATTTTAGATTCTTAAGTAAATTAGCAGGAATCCAACTTTATTCCTACTTGTAGTATAATTACTATCTATCATGAGAATTCGTAAACTGTATACATTTTCCTGTTTAAAACAACAAACACATAGATTATATCATTTTTCAGTACATACACTGAGTTGACCACAGGGCAAAAATTGGTGAAAAAATAAAATCTTTTTTGCAAATATAAGAGATCAATATAGTTTTTAAAAGGTGCATAAGTATTAGCACCATATGGATAGTGGAATTATTAGGAAGATAATACCGTCTGTCTCTCTGTGTATAATTTAAATATAGACACAAAATACACTGTCATATTTATCGTATTTTACTTTTCTAAATTATTTACATTAAGAGTAACAATCATATTCCCATAAATATGTCACAGGTTTTTTCTTTAAACATCATTTCCAGTACCAAAATGTGTCCCACATTATGCTCCAACAAAAAGACACAGATCATCAGACTGATAAAAAAGCAAGGCCCACTATATGCTGTCTATAAGAAAGGTGCTTTAAATATAAGGACATTCGCCGGGCATGGTGGCTCACGCCTGTAATCCCAGCACTTTGGGAGGCTGAGGTGGGTGGATCACTTGAGGTCTGGAGTTTGAGACCAGCCTGGCCAACATGGGGAAGCTCCGTCTCTACTAAAAATATGAAAATTAGCAGGACACGGTAGCAGCACACCTGTAATACCAGCTACTTGGAAGGCTGAGGCACTAGAATCGCTTGAACCCGGGAGGGGGAGGTTGCAGTGAGCCATGAAACGTGCTACTGCACTCCAGCCTGGGTGACAGAGGGAGACTCTGTTTCAAAAAATATATAAAATAAAATAAAAATACATATATGTGTGTGTGTATGTGTATATATATGTATATATAATGACACACATAAGTAAATAGTAAAAGGTTGGAAAAGGTAGCCACAATAATATCAATCAAAAGAATTGGCTATATTATTATATATAGTCAGCGCAGGCGCCCGCGACCCGCGGGGCGGAGGTGCTGGCCCAGCCAGAGCAGTCCAACCTCGCCGCGGAGACCGTGCGGGAGCCGGGCCGCCCACACGTGGGCCAGCCTCCAGTGTTGCAGGAGACGCTTTGAAGTTACAGTGAAAGGGATTTTTTTCTTCCTGAAAAGAAGGGAAGAAGGCTCTATGAAGAGGCTCTATTCAATAAGAACGGAAAGCTACCTAAATCTTTTTGAAAACACAGCCTATGGTATTAGTTGGATTCCTGAAAGACGACAAAGCCTTCCTAGAGACGACAAGGGTCCTTTTTGTACGCGAGGCATTGGTGGTTCAGTGGTAGAATTCTCGCCTGCCACGCGGGAGGCCCGGGTTCGATTCCCGGCCAATGCAGTGACAACGTTTTATTCTTGAAAACTACGTATTCTATTTCAGAAGGTGGATATTTTGCCTATGCTTTTTTTTCCTTACTCTTACATTTTGACTACATGATAAAGCAGGCAGGCCAGCGACATGCTGTTTTCTTACAGAAACATCGAGGTGTTTTTTTTTGCTTTCAGAATGTTTGATACCAATGCACGCTGAACTCATCCTCATGTTTGCAGCATAAATAGAACTTGTGGCCCTTGGTGGGGTGTGGAAATCAGATTTATTTAACCATACCAAAAAACCAAAATCCCCACCAAGTTTTGAGGAAAACATCATAAAGAATTCACTGCAAAAACCCCATACCGTAGGGAGCAGAGTGGCGCAGCGGAAGCGTGCTGGGCCCATAACCCAGAGGTCGATGGATCGAAACCATCCTCTGCTATTTTTTTTTTTTTCTTTTTCTAAAAAGATACTTACGACTTACTCTCACCAACCTTCCTTCCCTTGCTAGCTCAATCAAAGGAAAAGTGACAGCAAATGGAAGTATTCACATTCCTTCGAGGAGAAAATCAGGAAGCAGCTTTCAGTTAAGAAATTAGAGGTACCCCATCTTACAGAGCAGGAATTGATACTAAGTCCATGAGCTGAAATATCTCCACCTCAGCATACTACCAGTTTGTAAACTATAATTTAAGTTTAGAGTTTCAAGTTTACAGGTAGCTAATTTTTAGAGATTCAGTTTAAGAGAACTGGAAGTATTTATTTTATTTTTATTATTTTATATTATATTTTATTTGAGACGGGGCCTCACTCTGTCACTCAGGCTGGAGTGCAAGTGGTGCGATCATAGCTCGCTGCAACTTCGAACTTGTGGGCTTAAGCAGCCTTCTGAGTAGCTGGAGCTACCGGTGCTCCCCACCTAGCCCAGCTGAATTTTTTTTTTTTTTTTTTTGGAGAGATGAGGGGTGGGAGGAAGGTGTCTCACTTTTTTTGCCCAGTCTGGTCTCAAACTCCTGCGCTCAGATGATTATCCTGCCCTGGCCTCCCAAAGTATTGGGATTATAGGCGTGAACCCTCTCGCCAGACCGTGAAGTTATTTTGAATAACAACTCTTCCAAAAAATGTCTTGCTCCTAGTCTGTTTTCTTCCTTAGCACTTATTACTATGCAGCATATTGTGTCTTTATTGATTTAGTATTTTCTCTCTCAAGGGAAGTAAATTTACAAGGACAGATTTTTGTGTTTTGGCATTGTGGTTGCCATCATACCTAGAACAAGGCCTGGCACATCTTAGATACTGGTGAGTTGGTAAATATTAGTTAATAGCCACAATTTCCAATTCACCAAACCGAAACATCAGTATTCCTCATTACTCACCATCTTATTTCACCTTTTAAAAAAGTATAGAACAGTTCAAAAGTGACCACACGGATTTGATCTATTATTTAACATCATGACATGTAAACTACAAGTCTCTTTTATATTTAGAGAAAAGAGGAAAACACTCATGAAATTTAAGTATTCTTCAACTCCATCCCCAGAGCTGTTATCGACTTTCTCAGGTCAAGTCTATTATGACTTTGATGTTCATCTGTCCCATTTCATTTTCACTCTTGCTTATATTTAGGCCCATGGCAATACAATTTTTTTTCTGAGACAGTCTTGCTCTGTCGCCCAGGCTGGAGTGCCATGGCACCATCTCAGCTCACTGCAACCTCCACTTCCTGGGTTCAAGCAATTCTCCTGCCTCAGCCTCCTAAGTAGATGGGATTACGGGTGAGCACCACCACTCCCAGCTAATTTTTTTTATTTTTAGTAAGGACGGGGTTTCACCATGTTGGCCAGGGTGGTCTCAAACTCCAACACTGTTCTCAATAAGAAACTTTCTAATCGCACAGATAATCAGAGGCACATGTGATTTATCTAAAAGAAAAAAAAAAAGCCAAGAAAAATGGAACTCTACTTTCTATTTTCTCCTGGATCCTATTCAAGAAATGAATTTTCAGTTTGTTCTTGGATATTGTGACTGTAGACAGAGCCTCCTTGCAAAGTAGTGAATTCAATTTACCTCCTAATCTTGTACAAGGCTGCCATTCTTCTTTCTGTATATAGTTTCCTATTAGCAAGCACGAAACTGAAAAGAGAGCAGCTATATAGAGATAGTCATTTTGTAAAGACAGACACTTTGGGGCCTGAGAGCACACTGTCACTGTATTGTGAAAGTTGTCAGAATCAAAATGTAATCACTAATGTTAAGAAAACTCTGACAAATAGAGCCCAGGAAGGCCATGAGGAATGGGTTTTTATATTTGTATGTCTGACCATAAAAACTATCACAAAACATTGTAAAAACCACAACCTTGTATAAAGGCCCTTGCAAATTTACACAAAAATATTTTTATAAGGACATCCATCCACTAACTGCCTGTCTAACCTTGAACTGGTGTTACCTTTGTTATTGATCTTGTCGATGAAAAGAGTCAAACCCTGTAAAATATTTGAAGAGATTTATTCTGAGCCAAATATGACCATGACCTGTGACACACCCCTCAGGAGGTCCTAAGAACATGTGCCCAAGGTGGTCGGGGCACAGCTTGGTTTTATACATTTTAGGGAGGCAGGAGACATCAATCAAATACATTTAAGAAATACATTGGTTTGGTCCAGAAAGGCAGGATGCCCAGGCGGGGCAGGAGTATTTGGTGGGGGGTTGGGGTGGGGTGCTTCCACGCTACAGGTGAATTTAAATGTTTTCTGGTTGACAATAGGTTGAATTTGTCTAAAGACCTGGGATTGATAGAAAGGGAGTGTTCAGGTTAAGAAAAAGATTGTGGAGACAAGTTCTTTTGAAGTCTTAACAGTGGCTGCCCTTACAGACAATAGATGATAACAAATGTTTCCTACTCAGATCTTAGTTAATCTCTTTAGGATTGGGAGGGTCTGGAAGAAAAAGATCTAGCTATGTTAATAGAGATTCTTTACAGACACAAATTTTCCCACACACAAAAAAACAACTTTGCAGGGCCATTTCAAAATATGGCAAAGAAACGTGTTTTTTGGTGTAAAATATTTTGATTTTGTTCCTTGTCTCATAATGTTTTATGCCAGAGTCAGGTTGGAAAGTAAGTCATGATATATAGGGTTAAATAAAACCCATCTGATGAGAATTTATGATTTGTAGGGTATGACTCCCCAGACCCCTTAGATGGGAATTTGGGCAAGATAAAAATCAGAGTTTAGTCCTCAATCTTTATAGTCAAGGATAATTCTTTCTAAACAATTATGTAAATAATTGATTTTTTAACCTTGTCTTTTTTACCTTCTTATATACTCAACTTGTTTACTCTGGCATGCATATTCCCATTACAATGCTCTATTCCCCCAAAATATATTTTCTTTTAGAGAGCCTCCCTCTGTTATTTACGTTGGCAGTGTAGAACTACTTTTTCCATGATTGAAACAAATCTTATCATATGTCACATTTGTTAGTGATAGCTTCATGTGATCCATATGGATGAGATCTATTTTCTGAAGCCAACTATTTCTTCTGGAAGAGACTTTGGAAATCACTTTTAGTTGAGGAAAAAGAGACCAGGAAGAACAGACAATCCAGTAAATTACATAAAATGAGGTGATGGCAGCCAGGGTGAGTAGTGGATAGAACTTAAACTTTCTAATTCCTCAAATTATTAATCCTCAGTTGCCCATTTTATTCTTTTGGATGCCAACTAAAGAGATTTTCAAACCTCAGAATTTCTTAGAGACACCTGGAGACTCCTTGTGTGGGAGACTATTTCTCTGGCCAAGAACTGGTCAGGTTTGGAGGAAAAGGGTACTGAGACTAGCTTTCCTCTCTCCCCACCTCCTTTCCACATTCATCACTCGGAATCATTCAGCATTTTATCAACTCTCTATAACTTAAATTCTTTCTCTATTTAAATAGAGGAGTAAGGAGAAAGGGGAGTTGGAGCGACCTAGGAAGGGTACTATAATGAAAACAGGAATGGACTTTCAGAATAGATAGTGGCCTATCTGGAGGAGGAGCCAATTTCTAGTCTTTTCTCAGTTCCAATTCTGTTGCTGTTAATCTTCCCAAGATAGATAAAAATTCCTAGGAAGAATTTTCATGATTAATTGACTTCCTTCTCCTGGAGAATCTGCATTTAGTCAAATAAAGGAGATTCAGAAAAAGCCCCTCTCTGTGCATTTGCTATTTCCCAAATAACTTTAGTGGGAAGTAATCAGCATAACAATGCGGCATACTTTGGGATGATATTTCCTGGACTCCTTCAGTGTACATTATAGAGGCAAGAGGCCAGGCACGGTGGCTCACACATGAAAATCCCAGCTTTCAGAGGCCAAGGTGGGCGGATCACTTGAGTCCAGGAGTTCCAGACCAGCCTGGCCAACATGGTGAAACCCCTTCTATGAAAAGCACAAAAATTATCTGGGCATGGTGGTGCATACCTGTGGTCCCAGCTACTTGGGAGGCTGAGACATGAGGCTTAAGCTTGGGAGGTGGAGATTGCAGTGAGCCGGGATCATGCCACTGCATTCCAGCCTCAGCAACAGAGTGAAGGCAAAAAAAGGAAAAGAAAGAAAAACTCCTTGAATTACATTACACAGTAAAGGAAAGCTTCCCCTTCACCCTCTGAAGGTTTGCTGAAAATCACTGACTAAAGGCAGATGAATAGAAGAAAAAAAAAATTATTTGATCACAGTTGTACATGACATGGGAGCCCTTCAAAATGAAGGCCTAAAGATACAGGGGAAATTGTCCACTGTTTTTAAGGTTCTATAAAGTATGGACAGCCTTGTAGAAATGATTGGACATGAAGGGTAGGATCTAATGATAGTAAACAGAGTAGGGAAACCCAGCAAGGCCTGTCTGTCCAGATTCTTCTTGGCCTCTCTGAGCAGCATTCCTTCCTTCTGGGTATGGGGCAGGTCCCTCTCTGAATAGGGGTCTTATGACCTACAGTCAAACAAGGTAGGGCAGATAATTTCTGACCATAAATGGCCAGTTTTCATACAAAAAGCCTTGGGGAATAGGGTGGGTGAGGGGAGCTAGAGTAATATTTGTAGGTTTTACTGCTGGCTTTGGGGAAAAAGGATTCTGGTTTTTATGACCTGCCTTGGGGAAGAGAGATTCTAGTTTCTGTGGCTAACCTTGAGGGAGAATGATAGATCAGAGACGGAAGGGCAGGAGGTCAGGGAAAAGCTTCTGCTTCTGAGGCTGCTGCTGAGGCCTTCATTTTGGGTTATAGTGTCTGAGCCCCAACAATATATCAAAACATCACACTCTCTGTCAAAAATGTATACAATTATGATTTGTCAATTAAGAATAATATTAATAATAAAAAATAGTGTTACAGCTCTTTTAGAATTTGTCTAGCAGGCCTTCTGGTTTTCGCTGGGTAGTCCCCACCCCCACAAAGAATAACATTAATAAAAAAATAAGAAAATGTAACATAAATAGAAAAGAACTGGCTTATTTACCCAGGTAACTACTCAATCCACAATGAACAACTCCAAACATCTTTCACCACTTTTACCTCATAGCTGTGAGAACTGAATTTTTTGTTTTTTCTTTTAATTCACTGTATCCATTTACTTAACTGGCAGAAAATAACTCTTGAATGCCTGATGTATGTGAGGCCTGATGCTTTATCCAGAGGGGCCAAGTGAGGAATGAATTATTTTCAGCTGAGAATTTAGAAAGTTGGGAAGGCCGGGACATTTGATCTGGGCCCTGATGGCAGAAAGAGCAGCTTGGTGAAAAGCTTATCATGGATACAGGAGTCTTTGTTAATGTCCAGAGATCTCAACTTCAAGGATGAAGGGCTTCATGAGATCTCTACTTTAGAGGTGAAGGACTTGATGAAGTCAACAGATTTAATAGTCTGTACCATTATATAAATCTTTTATTAGCTCTCAGTATTGAAAATTTATAATATTTCACATTAAGCTGCATATACTCTTGAAAAATTGGAAGTCACACTGTCCTTGTGCTTGCATTGCTAGAAGGGAGAAATCAGTGAAATCAAATTGCACAGGTTTTGTCTTCAGTTCTCGTTACCACTGGTCCTGTTAGTTTCCATATTAGTTGGCATTTATCAATATGCTTGTGCTATGGTTGTTCTTACAGCAGAATTAAGAAAACAGTGAAATATATCTTGGTCAATTATCTCTATCAAAACTGGAAAAATGAAATATGCCAGAAGTCTGTGTTTCAAGAAAAATAGCAAATAGCACCTCTCTTTATAGAGATAAGGCATGGTTTTTAATATCCAGCTGTTTTTGCTCTAATGTGCTGGGCCTTTGTTAGCAACTGACTTTTAACTTCTGGTTTAAGGAATATCATAACTGTCACCTTATCTGCAAATTAAGCTAAATGTAGATATTTTATAAAGGAGAACTTGGAATAGAAAGTCGGGATGAAAGCATGGAAAATGGTCTTAAGTGCTGTTATGGACTTCATTGTGTTCCCCCAAAACAGACCAGGTGCAGTGGCTCGCGCCTGTAATCCCAGAACTTTGGGAGTCCAAGACCAGCCTGGACAACATGGTGAAACCCTGTCTGTACTAAAAACACAAAAATTAGCTGGGCGCGGTGGCAGGTGCCTGTCTGTAGTTCAGCTACTCAGGAGGTTGAGGAAGAAGAATCACTTGAACCCAGGAGGTGGAAGTTGCAGTGAGCCGAGATTGCTCCACTGCACTCCAGCCTGGGCGACAGAGTGAGACTCTGTCTCAAAAAACAGAACAAAACAAAACAACTTCATGTCGAAGTCCCAACCCTCAGTGTGGTTGGTATTTGAAGACAGGGCCTTTAAACAGATAATTAAGGTTAAATTGAGTTGTAAGTGTGGGGACTTAATCTAATAGAACTAGAAAGCATGATCGTATTATTATTTATTTTAGGGTATAAAGCATTTGCTTTTTTTATTTGTTTATTTCTTTTGGACAGCTCTGACCAGATCACAAAGCTCAACAGGACTTTCTCCCTTACCCACTCCTCGCTCTTCCTATTAACTCCCCCGCCCCCCTCCCGCTCCCTTTTAACCTCCGCACTAACAACTCTTGAAGAAACTTGAATCCTGCAATTAAAAGGAGTGAAAAATGGAAACCCTGCCCTAGCCCACTGACTCAGTAGAAAGTTAAGAAGAAAGCATTTTAACTGGGGCTGGAAAACACAACGCCTTGAACTTGTGCTTTTGCTTTTTTGCCACAAGATGGCAGGAGAAGGCCACACGTACTCTCTCACCCACTCGGAGGCTAATCACCCCTCAGATGTTCTCTCAAGGACGCGGGATGGGCAGGGAGAAACGAATCTCGAAAAAGAGAGCGAAGAGGAATGAAAGGAGGGGACAAATGTGATGCCAAGTTAAAGAACATGATGAAATCAGGGGACTGCTCTCCAAGTAACTTAGCTTGTCGATAAGCTCTGTCGCCAAGCCCGAGGCACCAAACTTTAATGACAAGGTACGGGGACTGGGGAAGAGAACATTTTAGGGAAGTGAACGGCAAATCCTACAATGTATTTTGAACGACCCACTAACCAATTGGCATAATTCGGGGCTGCTTGTCACCTGTGACAGAGACGCGACTCTTCGTCCGAGATAGCCTTCCACCCATAGCTGCAAAGGAAGTGACGTCAGGCAAATAAAGGAAAAGTTAAGGGGTGATTTTAAAGCCTGGAGTGGAATTGTGGAGGGGCTTGCTATTTTGCTGCTAAAGATTTACAATAGAAGTAATTTATTGAAGAGGGGATAACGCAGTGGCAGAGGATGCAATGCTATGAGAATTCAGGCACTCTTGAGAAGAGTGGATCATGCCTTGAAAAGTCTCCACTCCCTTGTACTCGCACGCTCTTGGTTTACCTCCTATTTCTGTGATCTCTTCTGGGGTCCGCTTCTCTTTAAACGCGGGGTTCTCCAACTTCTATCTCAGGATTCCTAATCATGGACTTTAAAATCCCAGCCTGAACGCTGCCCCCGCCCCAGCTAATCCTGGCACACCTCTCTCACCAAGGCCAACTGATTAACATTGCAAAAAAGCGGCTTTCCCAAGTTGCCAGGTTCTTTGTTCAACATTTTATCCTAAAGGAGCTTCCTTAGCCTTTAATGTTTCCCGTCCCGCTTTGACACCAATAATTTCAACCCACCCTAGCATATCTGCAGCGATGCCAGACGAGATGCCTATTCTCTAAAGTGTATGGAAAATGGACACCGGTAAGTCAATGTCACCCAGGATCCGCACAACTGCAGAAAGTGGGACGGTTAATTCACAGCTTCCGGCTCTTGGCGCCAGAGTCCGATGCGCTCCTGCAGATAACGGTCATTTCCATTCCGGGAGAACCTCTTCAAAAAACAACCCGGATGAGACTATCTGGCAAATTGCAGCCCTTGGCGGGCTTTTCAAATAGAGCGTTGACCAATCAAAGAAGGGGGACGTTACAGGCACTGAAAGAATAACCCGGCCGCGCGCGACGGTTCACGCCTGTTATCCCAACATTTTGGGAGGCCAAGATGGGTGGATCACGAGGTCAGGAGTTCGAGACTAGCCTGGTCAAGACGGCAAAACTCCGTCTCTACTAAAAATGCAATAATTAGTCGGGCACTGTGGCGGGCGCCTGTAATCCCAGCTACTTAGGAGGCCGAAGCAGGAGAATTGGTTGAACCCGGGAGCCGAGATCGCGGCACTGCACTCTATCCTGGGCGACAGAGCAAGACTCCATTTCAAAAAAAAAAAAAAAAAAAAAAACGAAAGGAAAGAGTAACCGAAAACCGAAAGCAAACTTGTAATTACAGCTTAAAGCACAACTGCAAGCCTTTTTCCCCAAGGGTATCTAAGAACCCAAGCTAAATTTGTCTGATGGAGCGTCTATACTCACACGCAAAAAGCCTAAGGAGCTTAGCTTACCTTTTCCCGCCGTCTTCCCTCCTAATGGAGGCTGGCCGGAGCCCACCCAAAAGACTACAAGCAAAATGCACAGGCTCTTTCTCTGGAAGCGTGAGTGGCTCTGAAAAGAGCCTTTGGATTGCCGGCAGCTGCGAGAGCTCACTTGGAGCTGGTGTACTTGGTGACGGCCTTTGTGCCCTCGGACACGGCGTGCTTGGCCAGCTCCCCGGGCAGCAGCAGGCGCACGGCCGTCTGGATCTCCCTGGAGGTGATGGTCGAGCGCTTGTTGTAATGCGCCAGGCGGGAAGCCTCGCCAGCGATGCGCTCAAAGATGTCGTTGACGAAGGAGTTCATGATGCCCATGGCCTTCGATGAGATGCCGGTGTCGGGGTGGACTTGCTTCAGCACCTTGTACACGTAGATAGAGTAACTCTCTTTGCGGCTGCGCTTGCGCTTCTTGCCGTCCTTTTTCTGGGCCTTGGTTACGGCTTTCTTGGAGCCCTTTTTGGGGGCAGGAGCAGATTTAGCAGGGTCGGGCATGGCGGAGGAGAGTGAAAGAGCACTCAAATAACAAGAATGAGAACAAGCTGGGTTATGCCCGATTTATTTACAAGTCTATATGCAGATGAGATTGAGAAATTCTTCTGTCTGATTGGAAGTTACTCAGATGACGTCAATATCAATATAGTCCAATCAAAACACGTATATTCAGAAACCTCATTTGCATTAAGAGGGAGCTGCAAGCTTAGCCAATAGCCCAGCTTCTTTTTCGCGCCCAGCAGCTGCTATAAAATGCGCGTCCCTGTAGGTTCCTTCCACTCACTTTCTGACTTAGGCCACAGGTCGTTTTACCATGTCTGGACGTGGCAAGCAGGGCGGCAAGGCTCGCGCCAAAGCCAAAACTCGCTCCTCTAGAGCTGGGCTCCAATTTCCCGTAGGGCGAGTGCACCGCCTGCTCCGCAAGGGCAACTATGCTGAGCGGGTCGGGGCCGGCGCGCCGGTTTACCTGGCGGCGGTGCTGGAGTACCTAACTGCCGAGATCCTGGAGCTGGCGGGCAACGCAGCCCGCGACAACAAAAAGACCCGCATCATCCCGCGCCACTTGCAGCTGGCCATCCGCAACGACGAGGAGCTCAACAAGCTGCTTGGTAAAGTTACCATCGCTCAGGGCGGTGTTCTGCCTAACATCCAGGCCGTTCTGCTCCCCAAGAAGACTGAGAGCCACCACAAAGCTAAGGGCAAGTAAGGGCTGAACTTTAAAAATGTAAACTTACAAGACAAAAGGCTCTTTTCAGAGCCACCCACCATTTCTACGGAAGAACTGAGCACTTCTGTTCTCCAAACCTATCAAATTTGTGGCCGAGTTCAAGCACTGAGGTCATTACTTTCCTATTGGGTAAAATATAGGTATTGAATCAGGCCTAGTAAATACTATCCAACTGCTACCTTATAACGTGAAGGAACCTCCTTCATTGTCCCCTCCCCACAAACTGTCCTGGGTCTTTAAAAAACTTGGGGTCAGGCGCGGTGGTTTATGAGTCCTTAGCATTTTGGGAAACTGAGGCAGGTGGGTGGGGAGGGGAGAAATCTCTAGGGACCTGGAGTTCGAGACCACCCTGATAACGAGACCCCTGCCTCTTAAAAAAAAAAATGGCTGGGCGCGGTGGCTCACGCCTGTAATCCCAGCACTTTGGGAGGCCGAGGGTGTATCACAAGGTCAAGAGATGGAGACCACCCCGGCCAACATGGTGAAACCCTGTCCCTACTAAAAACACAAAAATTAGCCGGGCGTGGTGGCGAGCGCTACTAAGGAGACAGGCAGGAGAATCGCTTGAACCCAGGAGGCAGAGGTTGCAGTGAGCCGAGATCACGCCACTGCACTCCAGCCTGGGCGACAGAGCGACACTCCATCTAAAAAAAAAAAAAAAAAATACCGGGCGCAGAGGCCCTCGCCTGTATTTGGCGGACTGACAGCAGAAGGAACACTTGAGTTCCAGGAATTTGAGATTTCAGTGAGCCATGACCTCGCCACTGCACTCCAGCCTGGGTGACAAAGCGAGACCCCGTCTCAAAAAAAGAAAAACAAAACCCAAACAAAAGTATTTCTGGTGATCATTTACTCCTGTGAATATAATAAATGTTAAACTAACCTTTTTGTTGTTTTTATGGGTCTTTATCAATACCACAACCTGGTAGTTATTTGATCAACTAAAATCTCCATCCTAATAAAATGCTGTTGTCAGAACTACCCAGATTCACTGGCAAAATCTAATCACTGACCCAAACCTGTAATTCCGCGCATGCTAATGAATTAAGCAATGATTTACATAATTAATCCAATCAGCCATTGGATTGCATTAAACTCAGTTAATGAAGAGGTCAGATACCATTTATTGGTATCATTTAGTCAAGCACCTATCAAAGTCCTTCCCCACACCACACTGGACAAAATTAAAGTTTTGGTGTTTTAGAGGAGAATGTGCCAGCCTAAGTTTAAATTGTTTTTGTTCTGGGTCTTGGTACAGTCATCAAAAGATTTAATTAAGCAGTTACAAAACGGAACTACTTTTTGGAAATACTAGCAAATACGTTGTTCTACTGTATGTATTTTTACACGATCCGAAATAGGAAAAATGACCCATTGGAAATGAGTTTAAGACTACGACTGACCTACACAAATTCTAGGTCAGATTATCTTTTCATTGGGGGAATCTTAACATGATTCGTTGAAACCAATAAATAAAATTGGCGCGGAGGACGAGCGCAGTGGCTCACGCCTGTAATCTAAGCACTTTGGAAGTCCGAGGCAGGCGGATAACTTGAGGTCAGGAGTTTGAGACCAGCCTGGCCAACATGGTGAAACCCCTTCTCTACTAAAAAAAATTAGCCGGGCGTCGTGGCAAGTGCCTGTAGTCCCAGCTACTCCGGAGGCTGAGGCAGAATCGCTTGAACCCGGGAGGCGGAGGTTGCAGCGAGCTGAGATCGCGCCACCACACTCCAGCCTGGGCGACAGAATTAGACGCCGTCAGGTAAAAAAAAAAAAAAAAAAAAAAAGTGGCAGGAACCAAATGAAGATAGTATTAAGAACCAACCAGGTTTTTCCTACAACAGTTCTGACCAATCAGGATCAGATCATCGTTATAAATTCTGGTAGAAGCCACTGCTCATTCAGCTGCTTGCTTTCAGAGCATAGCTTTCTCAACTATGGCCCGGACGAAGCAGACAGCTCGCAAGTCTACCGGCGGCAAGGCACCGCGGAAGCAGCTGGCCACCAAGGCAGCGCGCAAAAGCGCTCCAGCGACTGGCGGTGTGAAGAAGCCCCACCGTTACCGGCCAGGCACCGTGGCCTTGCGCGAGATCCGCCGTTATCAGAAGTCGACTGAGCTGCTCATCCGCAAACTGCCATTTCAGCGCCTGGTGCGAGAAATCGCGCAGGATTTCAAAACTGACCTTCGTTTCCAGAGCTCGGCGGTGATGGCGCTGCAAGAGGCGTGCGAGGCCTATCTGGTGGGGCTCTTTGAAGACACCAACCTCTGTGCTATTCACGCCAAGCGCGTCACTATTATGCCTAAGGACATCCAGCTTGCGCGTCGTATCCGTGGCGAGCGAGCATAATCCCCTGCTCTAGCTTGGGTTTCTTACTTGCTTCCAAGCTTCCAAAGGCTCTTTTCAGAGCCACTTACGTTCTCACTGAGGATAGCTGTAACACCATTGGTTGACTGTCTCAAATCAACTTTAAAGCAGGGATAAACTGGCGGAAAGTCGTCAAGGGTTGTTCATTCTGATTCCTTGCAGTGTCCTTTATCTTCTAAGACGGTTCTTTTCTCTTGTCCTCTGTGACCCATCTCACAAGGGTCTCACTTTCTCCGAGGAAAGTCAGCAAATCTATATCCAAGGTCAATCTGCTTCAAGGGGGAAGCCAAAGTCCTTCCTGCACATGCTGTCCTTTGGGGATAGCATCTCCAGAACCCCATAACTAACAATTAGATTACAGGTTACATGAGATGCCATTTTTAACTGAAACAGGCACTCCCCTTGGGTCCCCTGGAAGCTTGCTGAAAATCACGGACATGAGGCCGGTTGATTTAGCACATAGACACGGGAGACTTCAAAATGAAGACCCACCCACTAATGAGATACAGAAGTTTATATATCACCTTGAGATTATAGAAAGAGTGCAAGCTTGGATCCTGGGAAAACAGATTATAGGAGGGAGAAAGGAAGAGACTTGGCTAGCAAGGGGGGGCGGGTCTTGTTATGTAGATGAAAACACACAGCTAGTAGTCCTCAGAAAAAATAGATGGTAAATGTCTCTTGTCAGGGTTGGCGTGGTGGCTCATGCCCTCCACTTTGGGAGGCAGTGGAAGGAGGATTCCCTGAGCCCAGGAGTTTGAGATCAGCCTGGGTAACAGCAAAATCCTGTCTCTACGAAAAACAAATAAAAAGAAAGGTGGGTGTTGCAGCGCACAACTGTAGTTCTAGCTGCTCAGAAGGCTGAGGCAGGAAAATTGCTTGAGCCCACGAGTTCAAGGATGCAGTGAACTATGATTGCACAATTGCACTCCAGCCTGGGTGACAGAGCGAGATGGTCTCTTAAAAAATAAAAATAAAAAGGGATCAGACTCTCAGTTAATCTCTCCTAGATCCAGGAAAGGACTAGAAAGGGAAAGCCTGGCAACAAATGGAAATTTCCCCCACAAAAGACTGATTTGCAGGGCCTCATCGGTCTCCGGGCCCTGAGGCAGCCATTTCAAAATAGGGCAAAGAAATATCTTTTGGGGTAAAATATTTTTATTTCCTTCACTTTACTTTCCTCAAGAGACTGCTTTAAAGGTTAAATGCAGTAATATATTCTAGGGCCTTGGACAGTGCCCCAGAAAACACATTAGGTACACAAAAAATATTAATTGAACCTGATTTTATCTCTGAATCTTAGTTTGGAGTGGCTCTTGTGGGAGACTAAAATATGCCACCCCGAAGTATACTTTGTCATATTTCAAGATGGCTATTCAGAGAAACTGCAGAAATAGGAATAGCTCTGAAAAGCTCTTTTGTAAAAGAAATGTATACCTATCAAGGAAATCTACATTAGTAAACAGTGGATGCAAGTACTGGCTTTCTCTGAGGCTCCCTTTCCTGCCTAAAGAGGAATCTAAGACTGACTAAAAGGAGAGAAAACTACTTTGTCACAGGCTGTCAGCTATTCTGTGATTACCTGAGAGACTTTATCTACATAACAAGAAAACCTTTGCCTTTCCTCCCCCGGTGCCTTTGCCTTTCCTCCCTCACCCTCCTACAACATGTGTCACCACCTCCTCCAAACCCCCAGAAGTCTCAAGACCTTTTTTCTTTCTGTAGTCTCAGAATGGCATAAAAATGTCAATTATTTGGCCCTTCTGAGAGAGAAATAATATAGGGTGGTCACAAGAGAATAGAATATTCCATGCAGTAGTTTCACATGACTAGCAAAAAGGAAACTGTTGAAATAGCTGCACAAGCTAGGAGCCAAAAAGACCCTGAAAACCGAAACGTTTGCCAAGCTGGCTAAGTCCTACTTGTGACCCAACATGGCACTGGATTTGACCTAGCTTTCACCTGGGACCTTATTATACACTTATTAACATACAAATCAGACACCCACCAACACCATGACAGTTCCGAGAACCCCCGTATTTCATGGAAAAATGGATGGCACCACAGTTCTGAGAAATTGTCACCCTTTTCCAGAAATCTTCATGGATATTCCACCCCTTGGTTAAAGAAACCCATAAAGATAGAAGCCCCAATCACTCCTGGGCAAGACAGACTCTCTTGAGTAAGCCTGCACTTCCCTTCCTTGAGCATGTATTTTTCACTTTGCAATAAACCTCTGTACTTTTTCTGACTTGTCCTTGGATTCTTTCTGGCAGCAGTGGCAAGGGCCTGGACACTGGCTGGGATCAACATCCTAATGGCGTTTGGGTACCTCCCCTAGCCCACCGGTATCATTTCTTGGAGTATAGTATTTTGTGAGGCTCCTGTGCATATTCAGGTAATAAATTTGTATGCCTTTTTTTTTCCTATTTATCTTTCTACTGTTGGTTAATTCCAGAGACTCAAATTATTGAAACTTCAGAAATCAAAGCAGAAGTTTAAAACGACCTTCACCCTCAGAAATGGGGAAATACACCTAAATTCTCTGATAAGATTGGATTGAGAAGTCACTCTTGTCACTGGTCAAGATTTGGGAAATAATCCAGTTTGATCAGTAACACAGAAAGAAATCACTTTAATGATGTGACTTCTGCTAATGGCCAGTCGTTCTTATTTTTTATTTTCTATTTATTTATTTTTTATGATTTCTGTTAGCTTCTGCTTCATAAAGCAACATTTTCCAATCTTGTGTTCCAAAACAGGAAACATTTTTGTTTAGGAGGGAGAAAAGATGAGAATAAATGCTTCAGAACCACTCCTTCCTCCCCAGAAGTGTTGAAGCCCTGAAAGGGTATGAAACAAGACAGCAAGCAAAGTCACCGAAAATATAAATAAAACTTCTTTTTTTTTTTGAGACAGAGTCTTGCTCTATCACCCAGGCTGGAGTGTACTGGCACAATCTCAGCTCATTGCAAGCTACGCCTCCTGGGTTCACACCATTCTCCTGCCTCAGCCTCCCGAGTTGCAGGCGCCCGCCACCATGCCCGGCTAATTTTTTTGTATTTTTAGTAGAGGCAGGGTTTCACCATGTTAGCCAGGATGGTCTCGATCTCCTGACCTCGTGATCTGCCCGCCTCGGCCTCCCAAAGTGCTGGGATTACAGGCGTGAGCCACCACGCCCGGCCTATAAATAAAACTTCTGTAGATTTCCACTCAAACGGAATCTGCTACAAAAACTGTTTCCCAAAAATATGGTTCTCAATATGAAAGAGATTCTAGGTCTGACCCGGTGGCTCAGGCATGTAATCCCAGCACTTCCGGACGCCAAGGTGAGTGGATCACCTGAGGTCAGGAGTTCGAGACCAGCCTAGCCAACATGACGACAAAACCCTGTCTCTACTAAAAATACAAAAATTAGCCGGATGGGGTGACACGCATCTGTAATCCCAGATACTCAGGAGGCTGAGGCGAGAGAATCGCTTGAACCCACGAGGCAGAGGTTGCAGTGAGCCAAGATTGCACCATTGCACTCCAGCCTGGGCAGAGGTTGCAGTGAGCCAAGATTTTACCACTGCACTCCAGCCTGGACAACAGAGTGAGACTCTGCTTCAAAAAAAAAAAAAAAAAAAGATTCTAAAATGTAAAAAACATGTTTTTCTATATATCTGCTGATAATAATAAGGTTTGTTATCTGCACAAGACTAGAAATACTGAATTTTCTCAGACAGAAACTAGTACAAGCTACATTAAAATTTTAATCTACATAAGTAGTGTAGAGAAACAAGAGAAAAACTTCCCCTTTGCCCTCTGAAGTTTCACTGAAAAATCATCTCACAAAGTGCAGATTAATAAGAGAAATGGCAAATGAATTTGTGATGTATACATGGGAGAGAATCACTGAGTGATCATCCAATATCCCAGTAAGGCCCAAATACTTATATAGCCTTATTTCAGAAGGGAGAGGAAAGATGGGAAATATAGGTAATTTTGTTTACGGGCAATAAATAATTAGTAGGGAGAATAAATGGCTTGGAGAACAGAGATTAAATGTAAATAATTCTCTTGGGAAATTGACCTAATCGCCCCCCAAAGGCCACATCTAATATCACCACATTGGAGACTAGGCTTCAACACTGAATTTTGTGAGGACACAAACTTTCAGTTTATAGCACTGGGTATAACTTAGTGTTGGATGGGAGATGGAGAAACACTCTCATGTGGTGGTTTACTGATGGTGGCTTTGCAAAAGACATTTTGGAGAACCATTCCTTCTGTGCCCAGGCCTATGCTCCAAGAAAACTCTCCTATAGACCCATATGAGGATATATCAAGAATATTCATCAAAGTGATATTTGTAATAACATGAAAGTAGAGGTAATTTAAGTGAATGAATAAGTAAAATATAGTGGATGAATACTAACAAATGCTCTCTTTTCTGAGGTCAAGATATAAGCAAACGTCAAAAACAAGAGCTGAACTCAAGACCCCATCAACCTTACTGTTGCCACTCAATTCATACTGTAAAAGAAAAGGGCTGGGCGCGGTGGGTCACGCTTGTGAGCCCAGCACTTCGGGAGGCAGAGGCAGGCAGATCACGAGGTCAAGAGATGGAGGCCACCCTGGCCAACAGGGTGAAACCCCGTCTCTACTAAAAATACAAAAAATTAGCTGCGCGTGGTGGCGCGCGCCTGTATACTCGGGCTGAGGCAGGAGAATCGCTTGAACCAGAGGGGTGGAGGTTGCAGTGAGTCGAGACCGTGCCATTGCACTCTAGCCTAGTGATAGTGAGACTCCATCTCAAAAATAAAAAATAAATAAAATTTGAGGGACTTCTAAATTTATTATGCCAAAGGGGAACTTAAGCTCTGAAGACTGATTCATGTAGCATATTTTCAATTCTGCTTCTCAGATTATAGTTTAACTCTTTTCCTCATTGTTCTTGTCCTGTAAATGTCTAGCAGAGATCAGACCTCCCCCCTTCCAATCACTGATCTTAGTTGTGCATTATCTGCCTCCTTCACTGTCCTTTACCTAACTCAGACCAGATGATGCTCAAGACCTCATGACAGTTACATCTTCTTGAGGCTCAGAAACTAATAACCAAAAATATTGTGGGTTGACATGCTGAACTGAAGAAGCTTCAAGTTCTCTCTGACCATGCCTTTCAAAATCTCTAAATCCTCTATCTCAAAGCACTGGATGAAGTTGTTCTCTGAAGTTCTTTTATCTGCCTAAAGTCCCAGCCCACCAACGAGAACAATTGTTTTTTATTCTCTTCCCTGTAATCTCATTACCTATTATAGAAAAAAAAATCAAGAATGTAACCATTGACCGGGCGCGGTGGCTCACGCCTGTAATCCCAGCACTTTGGGAGGCCGAGGTGGGCGGATCACCTGAGGTCGGGAGTTCGAGACAAGCCTGACCAACACGCAGAACCCCGTCTCTACTAAAAATACAAAAAATTAGCTGGGCGTGGTGGCTCATGCCTGTAATCTCAGCTATTCAGGAGGCTGAGGAAGGAAAATCGCTTGAACCCGGGAGGCAGAGGTTGTGGTGAGCCGAGATTGCGCCATTGCACTCCAGCCTGGGTGACAAGAGTGAAACTCCGACTCGAAAAAAAAAAAAAAATGTAACCATACCTGAACAGACCCTTTCACAAGATAATGTTGTCTCCCAGGAGCATTCAAATTCCAAAGAGAACTATTTACAAGTTAATCTCTTTTCCCCAGTCTACTCATTCTACCTAGTAATCATTTATTGCTCCTCAACAGAATCCCTCTTCTCACAACCCGCCGGTAACTTGTTTAGCTATGACCCAAGCCCTCCTTTCTGTAACCTTTATCTAGCTTAAGAATGTTTGTAGGCCGGGTGCGGTGGCTCACGCCTGTAATCCCAGCACTTTGGGAGGCCGAGGCGGGTGGATCACGAGGTCAGGAGATCGAGACCATCCTGGTTAACACAGTGAAACCGTGTGTCTACTAAAAGTTACAAAAAATTAGCTGGGCGTGGTGGCAGGTGCCTGTAGTCCCAGCTATTCCGGAGGCTGAGGCAGGAGAATGGCGTGAACCTGGGAGGTGGAGCTTGCAGTGAGCCAAGATCGCGCCACTGCACTCCAGCCTGGGCAACAAAGCGAGACTCCATCTAAAAAAAATAAATAAATAAAAGAATGTTTGTAAACCTTTGTACACTGTTGGGAAGTGGGTAAATACTCTGTAGTTGTTTCCCATGTGCATGTTAACACATTTGTAAGGCTTTTCTCTTATAAATCTGCCTTTTGTGGTAAAACGTTGTAAATGACTACAGGACACCAGGGAAGACTCCCTTACCTCTTCACTATTGATTCTTATTATAGATGAACTTCCCTGTTTTCTCTCTTACACAAAGACTTCGTCACTATCATATTGTATAAGATGGAATTTTAAATATACTCTTTTAAATGTGAAAGAAAATAAAAACAAGCTGTAACTAATCAAATTGTACCTCGTAAGCCACCTTTGTACAGAAACTTAAAATTCTACTAAATTTCTTTGTTTTCTATCTATGTAAGCAAGATCTTTAGTTTTATCTTTGGAGCTCTGATTGATTCCATTGATCCTGGAGTCTGTTTTCCAAATGGCTATTCCCAGCTTTCGTTTGAATAAACTTAAAAAAAAAATTCTTCTTAATAGAGACAGGGGTCTTGCTATGTTGCCCAGGCTGGTAGGCTGGTCTGAACTCCTGGGCTCAAGCAATCCTCCTGTTAAAGAAAGGCTTCCCAATACAGACCCCAAGAGAGGGTTCTTGGATCTCTTGCAAGAAAAAATTCAGGACAAGTCCGCAGTGCAAAGTGAAAGCAAGTTTATTAAGAAAGTAAAGGAATAAAAGAATGGCTACTCCATAGAGCAGCCCTGAGGGCTGCTGCTTGCCCATTTTTATGGTTATTTCTTGATGATATGCTAAACAAGAGGTGGATTATTCATGTCTCCCCTCTTTAGACCATATAGGGTAACTTTCTGATGTTACCATGGCATTTGTAAATTGTCATGACCCTAGTGGGAGTGCAGCAGTGAGGACGACCAGAGGTCACTTTCATCACCATTTTGGTTTTGGCTGGCTCCTTTACTGCAATCTGCTTTATTAGCAAGGTCTTTATGGCCTGTATTTTGTGCTGACTTCCTATCTCATGCTGTGACTTAAAATGCTTTAACCGTCTAGGAATGCAGCCCAGGAGGTTTCAGCCTTATTTTACCAGCTCCTATTTAAGATGGTGTTGATCTGGTTCACACGCCTCTGACATTCCCGCCTTTGCCTCCCAATGTGATGGGATTACAGGTGTGAGCCACCACGCCCAGCCAAATAAATTCTTTACAACTAAATTCTGACCCTTTCAATGATAAGTTGAAAGACTTTCAGGAGAAACTAAGAGGTTTCCTGATAAAGAGTTTTGCAAGTCAGGTTTAAAACCATAAGCACTCGGCCAGACGCGGTGACTCGCACCTGCAATTCTAGCACTTTGGGTGGGTTGACTGAGCTCAGGAGTTCGAGACCAGCCTGGGCAAAACGGTGAAACCCCGTCTCTACTAAAAATACAAAAAATTGGCAGAGTGTGGCGGCCTGCGACTGTAGTCCCAGCTACTCGGGAGGCTGAGGCAGAATTGCTTGAACCTGGGAGGCAGAGGTTGCAGTGAGCAGAGATCGCGCCACTGCACTCTAGCCTGGGTAACAGAGCGAGACTCCGTCTCCAAAAAACCAAAGCCATAAGCACGCAAAGAATATGGAACATATGGCATAGTAAACGCCATGCAAGAGGGTGGAGGGCGGTCTCCGTGGCTCACGCCTGAGATCCCCGCACTTTGGGAAGCTGAGGCAGGCGGATCACCTGAGGTCGGGAGTTAGAGTCCAGCCTGACCAACATGGAGAAACCACGTCTCTACTGAAAATACAAAATTAGCCAGGCATGGTGGCGCATACCTGTAATCCCAGCTACTTGGGAGGCTGAAGCAGGAGAATCCCTTGAGATCCACCATTGCACTGGAGCCTAGGCAACAAGAGCAAAGCTCTGTCTCAAATAATAATAATAATAATAATAATAATAATAATAATAATAATAATAAAAGGGCACGGTAAGACAAAGAGAAATCAAGAAGGGCAGTGGATTCTGTATCTTCAAAGTTCTTTAATTGGTCTCTTTGTTTTGCTTTTTTAGAGACAGGGTCTCACTCTGTCATCCACGCTGAAGTACAGTGGTGCCATTGTAGCTCACTGACACGTCGAAGTCCTGGGCTCAAGTAATACTACCCCCTCAGCCTCTGGAGTTGCTGGGACTATAGGCCAAATCACCGTACCTGGCATCTTAATTGGTCTTAATACCACATGGGGGTATTATAAGCTTAAAGATGCAGGCAGGGCGCATTGGCTCATGCCTGTAAACCCAGCACTTTGGGAGGACGAGGTGGGCTGATCACTTGAGGTCAGGAGCTGGAGGCCAGCGTGGCCAACGTGGTGAAACCCCGTCTCTACCAAAAAATAAAAAAATTAGCCAAGCATGGTGCGCGTCCCAGCTACTTGGGAGGCTGAGGCAGGAGAATCGCTTGAACCCAGGAGGCGGATGTTGCAGTGAGCCGTAGATCGCACCACTGCCCTCCAGCCTGGGCAACAGTGAGACCGTGTTTCAAAAAACAAAACAAAAACAAAACAAAAAACAAAAAAAAACACTTAAAGATGCTTTGAGGATGAGAGCAGAGATGGTGATTTCTCTGAGGCAGGGCCAAGGAAGAAGGAAAACTTCAGGTTTCCATGTCTCATGTTTAAGTTTCTGACCTGGCAAAGGCCAGTGAAGTAGAATGCAAGATTTCAGAGAATAAATTAATGGAGAGGAAAAGACTGAATAGCAAAGGGTGTTTTGTTTTGTTTGAGACAGCGTCTCACTGCGTTTTATATATATATGTATGTGTGTGTGTGTGTGTGTGTGTGTGTCTTTGTGTGTGTGGTGTGTTTATGTGTGTGTATGGGGGACAGGAGAAGTGAGAACTAGAAGTACTAATAAACAAACTATTTGTGGATGAAGACCAAAGAGGGGGAAAAAGCCATGTAAAACACAACCTATCAACCAATTCTAAAGCCTTAAGCAAAACAAACAAAACTGGGTGTCAATGAGATAAATAGGTGGCATATCAGATGGAAATTTTTAACTATATTAAAAAAGATTGAGGCCAACACTGCAACCACCTTCGCAAAAGTATGACAGTGAAAGAGATCTATCTTAACTCCATCTTGCTTCTAACCTCCTGGCTGTCCTTGTTCATTCCTGGGCATAGGCTGAACTAACTTTGGGAGAAACATAGTTTATAGTAAGCCCAGCACTTTGGGAGGCCTAGGCGGGTGGATCACGAGGTCAGGAGTTCAAGACCAGCCTGGCCAAGATGGTGAAATCCCGTCTTTGGTAAAACTACAAAAATTAGCCAGATGCGGTGGCAGGCACCTGTAATCCCAGCTACTCGGGAGGCTGAGGCAGGAGAATCACATGAACCTGGGCGGCAGAGTTTGCAGAGAGCCGAGATCGCGCCACTCCACTCCAGCCTGGGTGACAGAGTGAGACTCCGTCTCAAAAAACAAAAAACCAAAGACCATAACAGCCCTTTCCCAGAGAAGACCTCCTTCTTGCTTGGGGACTAGACACAAACATGAGCCACAAGATTAGAAATTATGGTTTAGGAGACTTGCAGCTGGAGGCTACAATATTCAGACCCTCCCTAAACTGCTTTTAAGATCAGCACTTGAGATGTTTTGCAGACCCTGCACTTGATGAATCAGCTGGCACCACCCAGATCGATAAACTGGTTCATCTGATCTTGCAGTCCCCACCTAGGAACCGACTCAGTGCCAGAAGACAGCTTCGACTCCCTATGCTTTCATCCCTGACCAGTCAGGACTCCTGGCTCACTGGCTTCTCCCCATCCACCAAGTTACCCTTAAAAATTGTACTTCTGTTCCAAAGGCTGGGAAGAACTAAGCTGCCCCAGCCCCTCCCATTTCTTGGGCAGGGCTCTTTCCTGTTGTGTGTTCCCCCAGGGCCTGTCCTGTACCGAGCTCTGTCCCAGCCTTCATCCTTCCTGGCTGTTGCTTTTCCTCTTAAAGGCCTCAGAACTCTTGCTCTTCCTGGGCTGTGGGGGAATGAGTGTTCTTGCCATTTGCCAGCCTAATGCGCATGGTTTCTGCCTCTGGTAACAGGAGTGAGTGAGCCCCTCAGACCTGCACTCTGGGTGTCTCCTGCTTTCAAAGATTCTTAATAGTGAATGCTTTAAAATTAAAGTCATCACAAAATGGAAGTTTTCCCAGGGTGGAAAACAAGAGGAAGTGCTGCTGTAATTACGAGCACAAGGGGCCTCCCAAAAAGGAGCCCCACCTCAGCATCACTGCCTTATTTGTGGCCTCCGTCGGGTGAGTGGGGTTCTCTCCTCCCTCCCTCCCTCCCTCCTCCTGGGGTGGGAGGGCGCTCCTATTCCCATCTTTGTGTTCCCTGGAGGCAGGTATCACAAAACATTTGTGAATTGCTTTAGGTGCAGGGACACCACCCACTCAGGACTTTTCCCCATCATCCCTTCCATTGCCACACCCTAGATCCAGCCTCAGGAACTAACAAGTTTTGAGAAAAGCAGGCGGTAGAGCAGCAGCTTGGTGCTCTCAGCGGTGGCTGGCTGGCATTTTTCTCTAGCATTGTGGTGCCACCTTCCCTCCTTGTCCCAAGGTTATAAGGCCTTGTCTTTCTCTTTGGAATCATAAAGTGGAACAGAGTCCCCAGAACTCGTGTGGCCATTTCCGCCAGCATCACTCCCCGGTGCCTGTGGGGTCCCGGTGTACCTAAAGGGAGAACGATCCCATGTGCTAGCCAGAAATATACCGTCTCTTGAAGGAAAGCAGGAGCTCAGACTTTTAGAGCCAGCTGTGGCTTCGGACCCAAGGCCTAACCTAGGCTGCTATCCTAATATTGCAGGAGGGGCCTCTCTTCCAACCCCACCCTAAGGGTTAGCCCTTGGCCAAATCTTTTGCCATCTGGTCCCAGCTTGGCTTTTCTGACTAAATAAGCAATAAGAGGGTCTAAGCTGACTGAGTTGCAAGGACCCTTTCCACCCTCCCTTGGATCTCCATGTTTTTCCAGATGGAGGAAGAGCATGTGCCACCCCCTGTCCTAACAGGCTTGTCCAAGTGCTTGGTGTGGGACCCAAGACCAAAGCCCAGGATGGCTTGGTGGGAGTGTCCCTGCTGCATCTGCATGAAGCCCCTGCTTTCTAGGCCTCATTCCCATCAGAACCCTGCCTGCCCACCTGCAACTCCACCACAGCAATGCCATTCCCACTTGCCCCAGAGAAGCTACTCAGCCAAACCTAGCCAGGGTCCGTTCATGTGGACCAGAGCCAGCCTAGTCATTATTTGCTGTTGGGTTTCCAGTTTCACCGTGTGTTAGGGTGAGGGATGATTGTAAAATTTGCTCCTCAAAGGAATCAGGCCAGACTCAATTTTGGAGGGCAAGACAGGGAGGAGGCCGCTTCATCCCAGACTCTCTTCTAGGGCTTCCCACCATCAGCCCCTCCCACTTGAGACTGGTCTTCAGAAGGCAATAGGCCACCATGCCTGGTCAGCATCAATTCAAGCCATGCCAGGAATCTGCCTACCTGCCAGGTTCAGTTCCTTTAAGGTGCCTCTTCAGGGACACAGTGTGTCTCTCTGATTGGGCTTCTAAATCAAAAGCCTGATGTTCGCGTCCCTCTCATAGGGGGAGCTTTGGATACAGGACCAGTTTGGAAAAGGGTCAGGTAAGGGTTTCCACTCTGCACATTGTAGAGGGGACGCTCGGTAGCCCATGGGTCCCTTACTAGAGAGGTTGAGTGAATTTGCCTTCAGTTAACCTGGGACCTTCTGTTTAGCTTCCTCCTGCTTCCCAAAGATTTTAAGCATTTTGTAAATGTATAAACTCACCTCTGATAACAGTGGCCCAGACGCTGCTTTGTGCTAAAAGCATGGGAAATGTAAAGGCAGTCTTTCCCTGGGAAATGGATGCTATTCTATTCTGCTGCCCCTACCTGTTCCTGAGGCCTCATTTAGAAAGAAAATACCCTCAGAAGGCTGTCTGGCACCCAGTGTCCTAGCCAGGCCAAGTATATGAGAAAGGTAAGTCCATTTTCCCCTTCAGGTCCTCAGTGGATGACTTAACCACTGCTGTCCCTTGGTCCCTTTTTCCTAAACAGGGGTTTAGTTCTGTCTTTTTCTACTTTTTTCTAAATGCTGGTAAATATCTACATTCAGCCAGGGAAGAGGAGGCCAGAGGTCGGGCCAGCTGCCCCATTCTTTTAACGTTGTAGGGCCTGCCCCTGGAGTGGACCCTCCTCTTTGGGCCTCGTCAGCTTTTTTGCTTATCATGTTCCATTTCGTGCCACTTTCCCCCTTCAAGATGCCATTTGGAGGGTAGGGGATCTGCTTCCCAGTGTGAGTGGGCTATGGGATTCTGACTACCTTGCTTACAGATTCATGGTTTGATAAATTTGTTGTATTCAAAAACTTGTAATGCAGGACGCCATTAAGTGTCTGTTTAAATTTTTGGAATATTTGTATTACTTACAATTAATTAATAAAAGTGGGTTTAAAAAACCTAAAAAAAAAAAAAAATTGTACTCCCCGGGCAACCCCCTCGGATCCCCTTCCATGCTGTGGAAGCTTTGTCCTTTCTCTCTTCACAATAAACCTTGCTACCGCTAAAAAAAAAAAAAAATGTACTCCCCGGGCAACCCCCTCGGATCCCCTTCCATGCTGTGGAAGCTTTGTCCTTTCTCTCTTCACAATAAACCTTGCTACCGCTAAAAAAAAAAAAAAAAACTGTACTCCCCGAATGCCTGGCTCTGCGTGAGTTACTCTTTCTCTATTCCAATTCCCCTGTCTTGATAAATCGGCTCTGTCTAGGCAGGGGCAAACTTGGTGGTTAAAATACTCTAAAGTAAGGACATTAAGAAATTGTCAGAGACAACTGCAGATCAGCAAGCATCCCTCAGAACATCGAAAAGATAAGCACACTTCATTCATTCATTTGCTTAAGCATAGAAAGAATTATATGGAAATGAAAACATTGGCAACATTTCTCTTGGAAAAGTAAAAGTTTTTTTTTTTTTATTTTGAGACGGAGTCTCGCTCTGTCGGCCAGGCTGGAGTGCAGTGGCGCGATCTCGGCTCACTGCAACCTCCGCCTCCAGGGTTCAAGCGATTCTCCTGCCTCAGCCACCAGAATAGATGGGACTACCGGTGTGTGCCACCACGCCTGGCTAATTTTTTGTATTTTTAGTAGAGACAGGGTTTCACTCTGTTAGCCAGGATGGTATCGATCTCCTGACCTGGTGATCTGCCCGCCTCAGCCTCCCAAAGTGCTGGGATTACAGGCGTGAGCCACCGCGCCTGGCCAGGAAAAGTAAATCTTTTAAATCTCTTTTTAAAATATCTTTTTAATTTCTATTATTTATTTCTTTTGTTTTCTTTTTTTCTAGTCAATCTTGAAGCATGGTAGAAGTACAACTTTTTTTTTTTTTTTTAGACAGCTTCTTGGTCTGTCACTCAGGCTGGAGTGCAATGGTGCAATATTGGCTCACTGTAACCTCTGCATCCTGGGTTCAACTGATTCTTGTGCCTCAACCTCGCAAGTAACTGAGGTTACAAGCACAGGCCACCATGCCCAGTTAATTTTTTGTGTTTTAGTAGAGACGAGGTTTCATCATGTTGGGCAGGCTAGTCTCACTCTCCTGGCCTCAAGTGATCCACCTGCCTAGGGCAGTACCACTCTTTTTTAGCGTGAAGAGAATACACAATTTATCCCGATTAAACAACAAGGATATACTGAGCAACTGTCATTTCAATTAACATTATCATGTGAGGAAAACAAAAAGGAGTCATTTAAAAAGTACTTAATTTAAATGAAACAAACTTTCTTTTTAAATTAAAAAATCTTCTATTTGTTTGCATGCTGGTAGGAGAAGAGAACTAACAAAGTATCTGTTTTAACGACTTAACATAGAAAATTTAGTAGGGACCGGATGTGGTGGCTCACACCTGTAATCCCAGCACGTCGGAAGGCCGAGGCAGGTGGACTGCTTGAGCCCAGGAGTTCGAGACCAGCCTGGACAGCATGGTGGAACCCCATCTCTACAAGAAATACAAAAATTAGCCGGGAATGGGTGGTGGCTCACACCTGTAGTCCCAGGATCTGGGGAGGCTGAGGTGGGAAGATCGCACTTCAGCCTTGGTGACAGACCAAGAGCCTGCCTCAAAAAAAAAAAAAAAAAAAAAGAATTTACACCTCTGAAAAACACAGATGTCAATGCTGTAGGGTACAGAAGTTGTGAGACCATAAGGGTCACAGCCTGAACTAATAACAAAAAAGAGGTTAACCGCTGGGCGCGATGGCTCACGCTTGTAATCCCAGCACTTTGGGTGGCCGAGGCGGGTGGATCACCAGGTCAGGAGATAGAGACCATCCAGGCTAACACGGTGAAACCCCGTCTCTACTAAAAATACAAAAAATAAGGCCGGGAGCAGTGGCTCACGCCTGTAATCCCAGCAGTTTGGGAGGCCGAGGTGGGCGGATCACGTGAGGTCAGGAGTTCGAGACCAGCCTGGCCAAAACGGCAAAACCCCGTCTCTACTAAAAATACAAAAATTAGCCGAGCGTAGTGGCGGGTGCCTTTAATCCCAGCTACTTAGGAGGCTAAGGCTGAAGAATCGCTTGAATCCGGGAGGCGGAGAATCGCTTGAACCCGTGAGGGGGAGATTGCAGTGAGCAGAGAACTCGCCATTGCACTCCAGCCTGGGGTGACAAGACCAAAACTCTGTCAAAAAAAAAAAAAAAAAAAAAAAAAAGGAAAAAGAGGCCAGCCTAGCTCAGTGAGAAATTGATTAACTAATACAACATGAGTATGTAATGTTTTGCACATACAGTAATCATAGAGTAGTTCATAATGTACTTGCAGAGACTGATTTTTAGAATAAAATTAGATATTTGCTAAAGGGGTAAATAATCATACACATTTGAAATATAAAAGGTAAACATTACTGAGAAACGAAATCTGATAGCTGGAAGGCAGGGCAAGGCAGAGCCAGCCTAGGTCAGGAAGGTCACACAACATTTATTTGAAACTTTTTTTTGAGACGGACTCTTACTTTGTCGCCCAGGCTGGAGTGCATGGAGTGCAGGGGCTCGATCTTGGCTCACTGCAACCTCCGCCTTCTGCGTTCAAGCGATTTTCTTGCCTCCACCTCCTGAGTAGCTGGGATTATGGGCGCCCTCCACCACGCCCGGTCAATTTTCTTTATTTTTAGTAGAGAAGGGGTTTCGCCATCTTAGCCAGGCTGGTCTCGAACTCCTGACCTTGTGATCCACATGCATCGGCCTCCCTTCTGGCTGGGATTACAGGCGTGAGCCACCGCGTCCGGCCATTTGAAACTCTTTTTCTTGGAATAAAGTCATCCTCGGTCTTTCCCTCCTGCACTTTATTTGTAAATGTAAAAGACAGGGTTTCTGGGCACAGCTGATTTCCTAGTTCAACAGAAAAGAGGAACATGAGGGAGCTCAAGCGGCACCTTCACCATTCTAAGGAAATACAGGGTAAAAGCCACCTTTCTTTCTCAAACAGCTTCCTGAAGTGTTTCTAGGTGGAATGAGGAAAAAAAATAGAAAGTCAGTTCTTGCCCCAAAAATGTGGTTGGCGAGGGAGAGAAAGGAACAGAAAGGACAGCTACAGAAAGAGTAAAAGGTAAGGAAAAGAATAGAGAACCAAATTTGAGAAAGGTGAGGAATCCCACCTTGGAGCTATCATCAGGCGTCGTCTTTTGCAGTCAGCCATTCCATAGGCTGATCACTTCGAGTTTGTACGGAAGCAGTTTCTACACGCTATTTCACAAATGCCCGAAACGACTGTGATTACCCCTCTAGAGATGGCGCCACTTGATTCCAGCAGCCACAAAGCACTAGAACAATCGATGCTAAGAGGTGACAGGAAAAACAGGCTGCAAAGACCCAGACAATGGAATGCAGCGGTGGTCAGCCTAAAACACTGTAGAAGGGCAAGATGAGCTGAATAATTTTTAACTGGGCATCATTTTTAGAAACTGGAGTTTAAGTACCCCCCTTTCCATTTTTTCCTGAAGTCGTGGGCAGGGCGCAAGGTCTGTGAATCGGCTGACCGGATGCAGCTGGTGTGGAGAGTTCCCAATCAGGTCCGATTTATTACTATATAAAGTACTGCTGCGAGGCTTGCCGTGTTGCATTTTGTTTAGTACAAGACATGTCTGGGCGCGGCAAAGGCGGGAAGGGTCTGGGCAAAGGAGGCGCTAAGCGCCACCGCAAAGTTCTGCGCGACAACATTCAGGGCATCACCAAGCCCGCCATCCGACGCCTGGCACGGCGTGGAGGCGTTAAGCGCATCTCAGGCCTTATATACGAGGAGACACGCGGAGTTCTTAAAGTGTTTTTGGAGAATGTAATCCGCGATGCAGTTACCTACACGGAGCACGCCAAACGCAAGACAGTCACAGCCATGGACGTGGTTTACGCGCTCAAGCGCCAGGGCCGCACCCTCTATGGCTTTGGCGGCTGAGTGTTTTACTTAGACGGTTCCTCAAAGGCCCTTCTCAGGGCCACCCATGAAGTCTGTGAAAGAGCTGTAGACTAAAGACAGTTAATTTCTTAAGAACACTTAAACGTATGGCAGTTTTGGCAAATTAGCGATTCCATATAAGCAGTCGCTGAAGTTTGAGGTTCGGTGCCCCTTTCAGCATTACTTAGTGGTTAAAAGTGCCGGCTTCTCTGATACACGGCCAAATCTATAACGCCTCTCTGGTTTTTGCAAAAGTCATAGTGAAACAGCCGGTCTCATTTATCTTGTATCGATTACTTTACCGCTACAAATGCGAGGGCTGTGTAACTATGACACTGTGGTCCGCAAAGCCCAAAATGCTTTAATATCGCCCTTTACAGAAAAAGTCGGCCAACTTCTAAAACATCACGTACGTTTAAATTTGAGAAATACTGGCATACCACAACGCTCGAATTTCATATCCCCTTCAATGCCTCCATTTACAGATTTACTCTAGTTTCACTTTTCCTTCACTTTCTTTAACTTTTTGTCAAATCAGTAACGACACCTCGTAATTAAAATAGTGCAAGGCAAGTTTAGATTTATCAAGCTTATATTTAAACAGGATTTTGATGCATGAAAAATCCTAGACTTTTGGGGGATTTTTTTTTGTTTCTGTTTTTGTTTTTCTTTAGCTAGCAAAACCATTTTACGTTTCTTGACCCAAAACAGAGGCGGAATGTCTCCCTTTCACTAGCAGATTAAACTGGGAGCCAATTCCGTGTATGAGACGTGGCATGGCACAGTCTACTGTCCAATCAGAACGTGAGGGCAGCTATAAATACCGGGATGATCAGTTTTTTTTCTCTCATTTGTGTTGAGTAGGTAGGTCTACTTAGCCATGGCACGAACAAAGCAAACAGCTCGCAAGTCCACCGGCGGCAAAGCGCCGCGCAAGCAGCTGGCCACCAAGGCGGCTCGCAAGAGCGCTCCGGCCACCGGTGGTGTCAAGAAGCCCCACCGCTACCGCCCCGGCACCGTGGCCCTGCGCGAGATCCGCCGCTACCAGAAGTCGACCGAGCTGCTAATCCGGAAGCTACCTTTTCAGCGCTTGGTCCGGGAGATCGCACAGGACTTTAAGACCGATCTGCGCTTCCAGAGCTCGGCGGTGATGGCGCTGCAGGAGGCTTGCGAGGCCTACCTGGTGGGGCTATTTGAGGATACCAACCTGTGCGCCATTCACGCCAAGCGCGTCACTATTATGCCTAAAGACATCCAGCTTGCGCGCCGCATCCGAGGGGAGAGGGCATAAATATTTTCCTATCAGCCCAAGAAGTCTGTCCAACCCCAAAAGGCTCTTTTCAGAGCCCCTCAATTGTCACCAAAAGGAAGCTGTAGCTTTTGAGACGTGTCTTAGCTCCATGTTAAATACAAGCTGTGGACAAAACGTGGTAGTGGCTCAACACACTATAATGCAGGAGTCAGGTCACATGCTGTTGGTATGCTAAATCAATTTCACATACAGAACCTGCTCCTACTGATAAGGATTATCACTCAAAGACATGTCATAGGGTCAATTCTACAGATGAAGTTTAGTTTTGAAAAGTATTCCTGTTTTTATCCTGGAGGAATGTGTCTCCTGCGTATCTACCTGCCCCTACTGAAGGGAACAAGTAGCACAATGAGTGTCCACAGGCTCTTGTGAGGCCGAGGCAGGCGGATCACAAGGTCAGGAGATCAAGACCATCCTGGCTAACACGGTGAAACCCCCGTGTCCAGTAAAAAAAAAGACTGCCGGCCGTGGTGGCACGCGCCTGTAGTCCCTTCTACTCGGGAGGCTGAGGCAGGAGGATCGCTTGAACCTGGCAGGCAGAGGTTGCAGTGAGCCGAGATCGCGCCACTGCCCTCCAGCCTGGGCTACAGAGCGAGACTCCGCCTCAAAAATACAAAAAACAAAAAACAGAGGCTCTAAAAACTGCACACATGAGAGTGGAACAATAGACAATAAGGACTCAGAAGGGAGGAAAGAATGAATGATAAATTACTTAATTGGTACAATGTAAGCTATTTAGCTCTTGTATAGCCCATGTAACTTGACCACCTTGGAGCATATGCACGTAACAAAGTTGCCATTGTACCCCATGCAAGTAACAGTTTTGACAAAAAGCTCGACACTTTTGTTCTGTTTCAATGTAATGTTTAGCAAGCCATGTGTTAGGTAGTGGGCCTCTGAAGAGGGATACTTTAACCTACTGCATGCTGTCATCTGTGAAATGAACTTCTAGCTCTAAGTGGACCTTAAAAAATATTTTCCTGTCATTTCACCATATGCTTGTCATAGATTGTGGAGTTGGATTTTCATGAGATTTTTTCTTTCTTTTTTTTTTCAGAGAGAATCAGTCTGGGTATTAAACTTCAAGTAGTATTTTAAAGCTCTTCCTGGTTTCTAACCAAACTTTTCCATTATTTCCAGCTGTTTAGAGTTTCCTCATGTGCTCTACATATGTGACTATCATGACCTCATTTTGCTCTTAAACTTTTTGAAGCACACATCTTGACCTAGGAGATATCTGGCAGAGATGTGAAGGCAATTTTTCTCCCTAGTGCTCTCAGCCAGCTTAGCCTCGTATCTGTGCCTTCCCTTCTCATATTGGATTCACTCTTGCAAAGAGGCATGTATCCCAGCAACTGGTGCAGCGGTGTCCAATCTTTTGTCTTCCCTGGGCCACGTTGGAAGAAGAATTGTCTTGGGCCACACTTAAAATACAGGATCACTAAAGATAGCTGGCGAAAGAAAACAAAGGAAGGAAGGAAGGAAAAAGGAAGGGCGCAGTGGCTCACATTTGTAATCCCAGCACTTCGCATTTTGGGAGGCCGATGCGGGCGAATCACGAGGTCAGGAGTTCCAGACCAGCCTGGCCAACATGGTGAAGCCACGTCTCTACTAAAAACACAAAAAATTAGCTGGGCATAGTGGCAGGCGCCTGTAGTCCCAGCTCCTTGGGAGGCTGAGGTTGCAGTGAGCCGAGATCACGCTACTGCACTCCAGTCCTGGTGACAGAGTGAGACTCTGTCTCAAAAAAATAAAAAGAAAAAAAAAAAAAAGGAAGGAAGGGAAAGAAAGAAGAAAAGTCTGTACATAATTTTTGTGATATCCACCATCACAGATGAGCAAAAAAGTCCTCACATTCAAAGGGTTGGATACGGGTATAAAGTTTTTGGAAACTTAAGATTCGATTCAGAAAAACAACAACAAAAAAACACTTTTGATCCATGGGGCCAGAAGCCTCTTCCCACAATTAACTTGAGCTCTTTTAGTGGCTGTTTGCTAGGTGTAGGAACAACTTGACACTGCCTCTTCCAAGCTTTGAAGATAGTTCTCTTCTCACCTCTTCAAGGATTTTCCCTCCATAATAGAGCTGAGGCCATGTTTCTAGGTTTAAAATTTAGAGCTGCCACTTCATAGCTGTATAACCTTTGACAAGTTATTAATTCTCTATCTGGGCCTCATCTTGTATAGCTGTAAATGTAGCAAATTAATAGAAGCCTGTAGAACATATTTAAGATTACTTCCTGGCAGGTAGTAAATGCTGAATGAGTGTCAGCTCTTATTGTTATACCCTGGCTCCATTACACATGGAGTTTTGGGGTTTTTTTCTCCTGGACCTTCTAAGTTTTGTGTTTGGAACAGTGGAAAGTGCTTGGTTAGAACATTTGCTCGTGAAGATCTCCTTTTCTTTAGTTCTCAATTTGCATTGTTTGGTAAGAGGCCTATACAATATCTGTGTCTCTGTGGAGAAATTTATAACACAGTAAAAGGGCTAGATAATAAATAGCTTAGGGTTTAAAGGCCATATATAGTCTCTGTCACACACTCTTTAGTTTTTAGTTAGTTTGCTTTTTCGAGACAGGATCTTGCTCCATTGCCCTGGCTGGAGTGCAGTGCTGCTATCACTGCTCACTGCAGCCTTGACACCCTGAATTCAAGTGATCCTCCCACCTTAGCCTCCCGAGTAGCTGAGACTACAGGCATGTGCCACCACATCCAGCAAAATGTTTTGTATTTTTAGTAAAGATGGGGTTTTACCAAGTTGCCCAAGCTGGTCTCCAACTCCTGAGCCCAAGCAACCCACCTATCCCAGTGTCCCCAAGTGCTGAGATTACAGACATGAACCACCGTGCCCAGCCTTTGTTTTTGTTTTTTTTTAAACAATACTTTTAAAACATAAAGACACTTCTTAGCTTGAGGGCCATACGGAAAAAAGCCATTGTCCAGATTTGGCCATAGTCTGCCAACTTCTCCAGGAGTTCTTAGAAGATGAAGTGCGTTGGCTACTTTAAATTTTCTTGCACAGCATTTCAAGAGTGAGAAATAAGTGACTGTTGATTTCATTAGGAATCCAAATCATCATTTGATCATTTTTATCATCCAGGCATCCTGTCCAATCCCCTCCACCTCCCATAAATCGTAAACTTCATTTATTTCAACCTCAGTGTATTTGCCTATGTTTTGCTGAGTTCCTCTGAACCTCTATAACGTGAAGTCGCTCAATATCCAATCCAACCTTTTCACAGTCAATAGCCAGATATTCTTCTAAAATATTAGCGCTAAAACACACAAAAATACCCATATTGATATATCCTGGCTGCTCATAGAAGAGAGTATTCCTGATGGTGCAGCTTGTTAAATGTGGGTGGAGATTCAGGGGGAGCAGTGAGAACATTTCGAAAACCTGACAGTGTCCTGGGCCACCTAAACAGTTTGTGCATTTGAGGATCACTGGGAGCTCCTGAATAATTTTCCACAAGTTTGAGTTTTCTCTAAACTGAATTATCTATAGTATTTTTCTTCCCCTTTTTAATGGATTTGCCCAGGAACTAAAAAGAGAAAACACTCTAATTAGAAAACATAACACATTTAAGTTTGAATGTGAATCTGAGTAGTTAGATCCTTAAGTCAAAGCGATTTGTATTACTGGTGCTGCAATGCAGAAGTCACTCTGACTGTGGAACTCTTCCAAGCTGCAAAATCCCATTCTGTAAAGACATCAGCACATGGAAACTCCTAGGACACAGAACCAGTTTGTAAAGTCAAGTCTATGTGGTTAAGTTGGGGCTGTAGGCAACCAGCTGTCCTGTGCCTGTGTTACTTGCTACAGTTAGAAACAAAGTTCATGCCCAAATCAAGGAACCCAGTGTCTTTTCTCTTGCAAAAATCAAAGCATGAACTCATGGGCAAATTTTTAGAAATAACTTTCACCGGATACTTAGTAGAAATTTATCGCGACACGCTACTAACTAACATGATGCCCTCAGCCCAATGGATTCTTATGAAAAGCTGAAGGGATTTTTAAAAATATCTTTCATCAATTGCACAAGATTCTTGAAAACACAAACAAGTATGTGAACCTGGAGGCTGTTTTCCTCCTTTGGAGCTTCAAAGTGCCAAATTCTGTACCATTGTTTTAAGCATTTAATCAAATTTTGAGGACTAACAAACACAATTTGGGAGTCCAACTGCGAGCGGCGGCGGCCAGAGGGCGGCGGATTGGACGCTCCACCAATCACAGGGCAGCGCCGGCTTATATAAGCCCGGGGCCCGAGCATAGCAGCAATGCAAAACCTGCTCTTTAGATTTCGAGCTTATTCTCTTCTAGCAGTTTCTTGCCACAATGTCAGAAACCGCTCCTGCCGAGACAGCCACCCCAGCGCCGGTGGAGAAATCCCCGGCTAAGAAGAAAGCAACTAAGAAGGCTGCCGGCGCCGGCGCTGCTAAGCGCAAAGCGACGGGGCCCCCAGTCTCAGAGCTGATCACCAAGGCTGTGGCTGCTTCTAAGGAGCGCAATGGCCTTTCTTTGGCAGCCCTTAAGAAGGCCTTAGCGGCCGGTGGCTACGACGTGGAGAAGAATAACAGCCGCATTAAGCTGGGCCTCAAGAGCTTGGTGAGCAAGGGCACCCTGGTGCAGACCAAGGGCACTGGTGCTTCTGGCTCCTTTAAACTCAACAAGAAGGCGGCCTCCGGGGAAGCCAAGCCCAAAGCCAAGAAGGCAGGCGCCGCTAAAGCTAAGAAGCCCGCGGGGGCCACGCCTAAGAAGGCCAAGAAGGCTGCAGGGGCGAAAAAGGCAGTGAAGAAGACTCCGAAGAAGGCGAAGAAGCCCGCGGCGGCTGGCGTCAAAAAGGTGGCGAAGAGCCCCAAAAAGGCCAAGGCCGCTGCCAAACCGAAAAAGGCAACCAAGAGTCCTGCCAAGCCCAAGGCAGTTAAGCCGAAGGCGGCAAAGCCCAAAGCCGCTAAGCCCAAAGCAGCAAAACCTAAAGCTGCAAAGGCCAAGAAGGCGGCTGCCAAAAAGAAGTAGGAAGCTGGCGTGTGAAAACCGCAACAAAGCCCCAAAGGCTCTTTTCAGAGCCACCCAGAGATCTCTAAAAAATGGCTGTGCACAACATGTTAGATCAGGCAGCAAGATTCCTTGCATTCGAAAAATCTCGGGCAGTTCTCCCTCAACCCTAATCGAGTAACGCAAGGCAAGCAAGAGTCCAGGGTGTTGGTTGGACTCCCCACGTAGTTTACCCATGCAGTCTGTTATTAGAATATGAATTCCAGCCGTTGGTTTTCGATAAGTTGGTGTCAAGCTTTTTGTCTGACGCCTAGCTACAAAGAAGCTTCTTACATTTTAAAAAGCCCGCTCTATAATCTGATTGGCCAGTTTTTGTTCCATCATCTGTATGTGGTTTTTCCGCGTTTAAGCCATTTAGGCGCCAGCTACTTCGGCGTCACTAATGTGTTCGGCATTAATATAACATGCTATCAACGCACAAGACAATATAGTAGCAAGTTTTAAGATGGGGTCTCTATTACATGCCAATTTTACATGACCGTGTCATTCTGTACTGGATTATTTTTTTTTCCTTAAGTCAGGTTCTCGCTCTGTCACCCAGGCTGGCGTGCAGTGGCGTGGTCTCGGCTCACTGCATGCAGCCTCAGCCTCCCCGGCTCAAGCGATCGTCCCACTTCAGCCTCTGTGAAGTGCTAGGACTAAAGGCGTGCACCACCCCGATCGGCTAATTTTTGTATCCGCTATGATGCCCAGGCAGATCTCGAATTCATGAGCTCCAGCGATCTTCCCGCCTCAGCTTCCAAAAGTGCTGGGATTACAGGTGTGAGCCACTGAGCCTGGCTCTGGATGAAAAATGCTTTATCTTTTCATAACAAACGTTCCAAATGTTTAACCAGTGGCCCAGCTCTCCCGCAGAAATAGTAGGTGGCTCTGAAAAGAGCCGTTGTATTGGAAAGTGATTCTATGGAGACATTATTTGCCTTTGGCCTTGTGGTGACTCTCGGTCTTCTTGGGCAGTAGCACAGCCTGGATGTTGGGCAGGACACCACCCTGAGCGATGGTTACTTTGCCCAGCAGCTTGTTGAGCTCCTCGTCGTTGCGGATGGCCAGCTGCAAGTGGCGCGGGATAATGCGGGTCTTCTTGTTGTCGCGGGCGGCGTTGCCCGCCAGCTCCAGGATCTCGGCAGTCAGGTACTCCAGCACCGCCGCCAGGTACACCGGCGCGCCGGCCCCGACCCGCTCAGCATAGTTGCCCTTGCGGAGCAGTCGGTGAACTCGGCCCACGGGGAACTGGAGACCGGCACGAGAAGAGCGGGTCTTGGCCTTGGCGCGAGCTTTGCCTCCCTGCTTTCCGCGTCCCGACATAACGAAGAAACGACAAATGGAGGAACTGAGAACAGCTGAGAGAAGTTCACCAGAGCTCCACTACTTATAGTCAATACTGGGCGCGAAAATAAAGCTGTGCCATTGGCTCAAATTACAGTTTTATTTCAACCAATGGAATCGCTGTTATGAAATATGCTTCTTTGGATTGGACAAACGTGTATATGACGTCATCTAGAATCGCCACCAGTCCTACACACTATTTTATTAATCACCTCATTTGCATAAGAATTCGTGAACAGGACGTTACAACACACAGCTTTTTCTTCTTCTTCTTTTTTTGTTTTTTTAAGACAGGGTCTCCCTCTCGCCCGGGCTGGAGTGCGGTGGTACGATCTCCGGTCGCTGCAACGTCCGCTCCTGGGTTCAAGTGATTCTCCTGCCTCGGCCTCCTGACTAGCTGAGATTACAAGCGCCAGCCACCATAGCCCGGCTAATTTTTGTATTTTTTAGTAGAGACGGGGTTTCACCATATTGGTCATCCTGGTCTCGAACCCCTGAGCTCAGGTGAGCCACCTGCCTCAACCTCCCAAAATGCTGGGATTACAGGCGTGAGCCACCGCTCCCGGCGACTTTTTTTTTTTTTTTCCCCTTGAGACAGGGTCTGGCTTTGCCGCCCAGGTTGGAGAGCAGTGGCGCGATCGTGGCTCACCGCAACCTCCGCCTTCCTGGCCGAAGCAATCCTCCTCCCTGAGCCTCCCCAGTAGCTGGGGTTACAGGAGTGCATCACACGCCCAGCTAATTTTTTACATTTGTTTGAAGAGTCATGGTTTCGCCATGTTGTTCAGGCTGCTCTCGAACTCCTGACCTCAAGTGATCCGCCCGCCTCCGCCTCCCAAAGTACTAGAATTACAGGCGTGCGACGCCGCGCCCGGCCGCTTTTTCCTATTCCTTGTACCCTTTCTGCAGTTAAACTACAACACGCCTGACCCCACCAAGTCGGCCACAGCCCCGAAAAAGGGTTCCGAGAAGACTATTACTAAGGCAAGAAGCGAAAGCGCAGCCGCAAGGAGAGCTGCTCCGTGTACTTGTACAAGTTGCTGAAGCAGGTCCACCAACACCGGCATCTCGTCCAAAGCAATGGGGATCTTGAACACCTTTGTTATGCCATCTTCGAGCGTATTGCGGGCGAGGCTTCCCGCCTGGCGCGTTACAACAAGCGTTCGACCATCACCTCCAGGGAGATCCAGACGGCTGTTCGCCTGTCACGCATGCTGTGTCCGAGAGCACCAAGGCCGTAACCAAGCACACCAGCTCCAAGTGAGCTCCTTGCTGGTTCGTCCACTTGGAACCCCACTAGGTTCTTCCTGACTCACACTCCACTAGGTTCTTCCTGACCCACACCCTAAGGACTCTTTTCAGAGATATTCACACTTCCTAAATAGAACTGACGCTCGTTTATCCCTAGTTTTGAAATGTTCAGTTAGCTTTAACCTAAAGCCTTTCATAAATGCTTCTTAATTTATGCAAAAGATACATTGTGGCCTTATGATATTTCCAATATTATCTGCTACTAAGTATTTTATGTTACAAACGTCAAATACACAAAACGGGAGTTTTATTGTGCGAATTTCACTTATCCACGCTCAGTTTCAACACCGAGAATCCCCTGTTGAGTTATTGTCTAGAAAACCAAGTATTTAAAGTAAAAGTCCTATCAACCTCTACTGAAATATCACTGGATGTTTTGCAGGTTACACCACATTTTTCAGGCCACCTGGTAGGATACTCAGTAACTACCATGTAATCCAGGTGGCATTCTCTTTCAATTTTTCTTTTGTAACATGAATGCTGGGAATGTGCTTTCTTGCCTAATTTGCACAAAATGACCTAAAGGTGTTGAGATTAAAATGGAGAAAGAGGAAGGAAAGAAATTAGAACCAATTTATATTACCTCTTTCCACCAGTTAGAAATGAGGTTTGGATCCTTCCTTGCTAATCCAGATGCCATGCTGGCAGATGGAATTTTTCTACTAATTACTTTTTTTTACATTTGTCCTAAGTAGACCAAAGTACTCCACGCTTCTCCCCACTTTCACACCTGTCCTATGAAGTTCCTCTAATTTAAGATGTAAATTGATTATGCTTCATGTTTTCCTCACCTTTAATGTCTCACCATTATAAGGAATGGCATTTGTTTACCATAATTTTAATATGATCAAATTTTTTCTTGGTTAAGAGTTTAGAATGTAGGTCAGTTTCTTTTCTGAGTCAGCTCCACATTTCATCTCACTCTATATTCTCCTTACTGTTTTTTTCTGTAATAAGGGGGAAATTCTAAACAAAAAGGCAATCTTTTTGAAATATGAAGGTGGGAGAGTCATGAGAAGGCCTTTTCTCCAAGAGAGAAGTGCAGTCTCCCAGTTTTTAGGCTGGGAAAGCCATTTTGCCTTTTCCAGGAATCAGTGTGGAAATACAAGTCCCAATTGTTCTACAGACTGTCAGATACCAGGATCATGAAACCTAACACCTTTGTTGTTTTTCTAGGTATTAGTCAATCTTTTCTCATCAAAAAGCTGGAGGCCTTAGAAGGGCCTATGTGAATGAAAAGCACAAAATCTAGGCTGAATTTATGAGCTCAGAGAGCCAAGGACAGTTAAGGCGCCAAGGACAGTTAAGGAGCCAAGTCTGCAGACAAAGCCAGTGACTGTCTTCTCTTCAACTTCCAAAATGTTGCTAGAAACATTTACAGAAGTCTATTGCTAGGCCAACGCTGTGGCTCATGCCTGTAATCCCAGCCTGTTGGGAAGCCAAGGTGGGCAGATCACTTAAGGTCAGGAGTTCAAGACCAGCCTGGCCAACATGGTGAAACCTCGTCTCTACTAAAAATACAAAAACATTAGCCAGGCCTGGTGGGCATGCGCCTGGAATCCCAGCAACTCGGGAGGCTGAGGCACGATAATCACTTGAACCTGGGAGGTGGAGTTTGCAGTCGGCCAAGATGACACCACTCTACTCCAGCCTGGGCAACAGAACAAGACTCCAACTAAAAAAAAAAAAAAAAAAAAAAGAGAACGAAGAAGTCTATTGCTTTACTAGATCCACCCACATTATTCAATCTGAAATTAGTATTGTTACTGATACAGTCAAGGAATGAAATAATATTAGGCTCACAAAGTACAATTATTATTCCCTGAAATGTTTCTTATAGCTGTCCTCCATTTCTGTAGTCACTGTTGGTTCACCATTCAAATTCTGTCCACACTTGGAGGCCAATCCCAAGTCTTACTTCCCCTGAAACCTTTTTTATGTCTTAAAATTTGCATTGTTTTTCTGTCTTGAAGCTTCTCTAGAGTTCCTTCCTATTTGAACCATTCCCACACATATACACCCTGCCTATGAGCAAGCAGAGACCTTCTTGTCTTTCCTGTATCTTTATAATTTCAGGTCCTTTAGAACCAATAATCTCAGAAATACAATTTGTTTCTACATAGTCTTCTATTTGTCTTTAATATTTTTGTTTTGTAATCCATTTTTTTCTTTTTTCTAATTTTTGGTAATCTATTTTTAACCCACATTACCTGTCTTCTCTTTTATGGTTGGCTTATGGGACTTAACACTGGTACTCAGTGTTGAAATTAGGAGACCAACTCCTAAAACAAATGACCACTTCAGGAGGTCAAGATTTTGGTTTCTTTGACACCCAGCTTCTATATTTGTAAGTTGGAGATAACAGCAATTCATAGTCATGTGACCGTTGTAAGGATCAGTGAGAATACTTTGTGAATTATGATTATACACATATTTCATATATATTAAAGAGGAATCTTATATATTTATTCAGCATTTGAAAGGCTTAGGGCACCCTCGCCTATCTATCAAACTGAATCACAAAACTCCGCCCATGCAGTGCTGCTTTCCAGTTCTTTTTTTACTTTCAGTAGATACTTTTTGAGCACATGCTGTGTGCCAGAAACTCTTCTAGACCAGAAATATTATAGTGAACTAAACAGACAAAAAGTTATGCACTCACAGTTTATTTTCTAATAAGGGAACAAAAAATATATATCTTTTATGATGTAAGATAATATTAAATGTTGGGGAGGAAAATAAAGCAGAAAAGAAAGATAGGCTTTGTATTTCTTATTTTAAATAACATAATCACAGAATGTTCATCAAGAAGGTGAAATTTTTAAAAAGATGAGGAGATGAGGGAGTGGGCCTTTGGGGATTGTAGGCAGAATAAAAAATGAATAAGTAAAGAGGCCCTGAGGTGTTTGTGGGAAGGAGAGATACTTGGTATTAGTCAAGGAACAGCAAAGTGGTCAATGTGGCTGGAACAGAGGGAACAAGGAGAGAAGTCGCTGGAAGTGGAGTAACAGAAATGCGGAAGCAGCTTCAAGAATGTGTAGGAACTTATATGACACTATAGTATCTTTGGATAGTATTGTCCTATATTTCAAATTTTTAATAGCTGTAGAAAGCTGTGGGTTTTGTGTGACCAGCTGTACTCATCTTAACCCCCTGATCCTGGACTTTAAAGGGACAACATGCAAGGCACTCCACATGTGTCATTACTTCTTTGTTCAACCTCTCAGAAAGGACATAAGGAAGAAAAACCTCCCAGGGTGAGTCAGGGTATGAAGAATCCCAAATAAGTGCCAGACCCTACCCTAAAGATATGGGAACTCAAAGTCTCTCACTCTCAGCTGTTGCCTTTTTTTCCCCAGAATAGTACTCTTTCCCCACAGCTTCCTAAACTAAACAAATGCTGGTGGGAGAATCACGAATTTTGAATCTGTGTCCAGTTTGGGAGCATCAGAAACACCACAGACATGGGCCTGTGACAAATAAGACTGTTTCAAACATTTAAAGCCATGCCTACCATGTGATACACGTCCCTACTTCTGAATTTCAGTGTTCTGCAACTTCTTATTTCTACCTGTCTCAGAGCAAGACAGCGAAATCTCTCGTATTTCCTTGTGTAGTACATTATCCACATAATTAGGTAATAATCAAATGGCCCTTTCAATTATACATCAGTTTTTTTTTTGTTTTTTTTTGTTGTTGTTGTTTGTTTGTTTGAGATGGAGTTTAGCTCTTGTTGCCGAGGCTGAAGTGCAATGGCGCAATCTTGGCTCATTGCAACCTCTGCCTCCCGGGTTCAAGCGATTCTCCTGCCTCAGCCTCCAAAGTAGCTGGGATTATAGGCAAGCGCCACCACGCCCAGCTAATTTCGTATTTTTAATCAAAACAGGGCTTCTCCATGTTGGTCAGGCTGGTCTTGAGAACTTCCAACCTCAGCTGGTCCACCTGCCTCGACCTCCCAAAGTGCTGGGATTGCAGGTGTGAGCCACCACGCCCGGCCTATATATCAGTTTTATATTCCCAATTTCTCATTCTTCTTTCACCTAATGGCCCTCAACTTTAATCATACGTCCCAATCGTTGGTATAACTTTGTGGGGGAAAAATACCATTAACTAGACCCTACTGCAGAGATTCTGATTTAATTGATCATGAGAGGGGCCTGAGTATCTGGTATATGCACACATTTCTTTTTTGAGATGGAGTCTTGCTCTGTTGCCCAGGCTGGAGTGCAGTGGCCCAATCTTGGCTGACAACAACCTCCGCCTCCCAGGTTCAAGCAATTCTCCTGCCTCAGCCTCCCGAGTAGCTGGAATTACAAGCGTCCACCATCATGCCCAGCTAACTTTTTTTTTTTTTTTGTATTTTTAGTAGAGATGGGGTTTCACTATGTTGGCCAGGCTGGTCTCGAACTCCTGGCCTCAAGTGATCCGCCTGCCTTGGCCTCCCAAAGTGCTGGTATTACAGGCGTGAGCCACCGCACCTGGCCGCATCTGGTATATTTGAAACTCCCCGGGTTATATTATGCCTGTAAGGGCTGAGAGACACATTTTTCAGTGTGTACTGTGGAAACAGCCTAAAAGATGGCATCTGATATTTGCACCTTTGGGTAGCCCTTTCCACATTGCACCAGGGTTGGTCAACAGAATATGGCAGAAGTGATGGTATGTCACTTCCAAGATTAGATAAAAGATTTCCATCTTGATCATTGCCCATCACTCTTGGATCACTCACTCTAGAGGAAGGAAGCCAGCCCTTATTAAGAGTAGCCCTCTAGAGACGTGTGGGAAGAAAATGAATCCTCTAGCCAACAGTGACATAAGGGAACCTCTTCTTGCAACTTGGAAGCTACAGTCCCAGTCAAGCTTTTAGGTAATCACAGTCGTTGACTGAAACCTCATGAGAGACAGACACTGAGTAAAAACCATCCAGCTAAGCTGCTCCCAGATTCCTGACCCTCAGATAGCTCTGAGAGGTAATAACTCTTGAACAAAGGTAATAACTCTTGAATAAAGGTTGAACCTTGTCATAGCTCTTCCAAAAAATTTTCCCAAATTATGCATTCCAGAATATTTACCCTTTCTGAATTCCTATAGCAGTTACAGTTAATATTACAGCATAATTTATATTTCATATAACATAAATAGACTTATAATTTATAAAGATAATGTAAAATACTGTAGTCTTTAGCGTCATGGGGAATTGGTTCCTCTAGCATGCCAAAAGCCCTGGATGTTCAAATCCCTTGTATAAAATGGTGTAGTATTTGCATATAACCTACATATATCTTCCCTATATTTTAAATCATCTCTAGATTACGTATAATACTTAAAACATGCAAATAATATATAAATAGTTGTTATATTGTGGTTTTTTCATATCACTTTTTTATTGTTGTTATTTTTGATGTTTTCCCCTAAATATTTGGATCCTTGGTTGGTTGAAACCATGGAAGCAGAATGCGCATATACAGAAGGCTGGATGTATAACCATAGTATCTTTTGCCATTTCCGGTTTTATGACATTGGTTATATTATTTTATGTAGTATTGTTCAAACTTCAGTTACGTGAGTACCATTTTAAAATTTTTTTTCTTTTTCCTGTATTTGGATACAAGCTACACTATGTAGAAAATGAAATCAATTTATTTTAAAAGCTTTACATCACTATTCTAGTGGAAAATTTCTACCTCTGATAATAAAGAGAAGGTAACTATAAAACAGCATAAAATAAAACAATAATATTCAATTATAGTTATATGCTGTTTGCTATCTACTACTTGGAGCCTAAAAACTGTTCTTTGTTATAAAATTGAAAAATAAAAAAGAGAGAGAGGAAAGATTAACAAGTGTTAGAGAGGCCTTAAACATCGACTAGCACCAAATTGACACTTTTCCAGTCAGTTAATCAGAAAGATTTAAAGAGAATAGAAAAGAGAATGATATTCTTATTCTCTGTTCCAACATTTAAAAAAGCAAAGTTCATAAACTACTTATAAACATTTTCCACAACTCTAGTGGTACTTGATACAGATCTGAGAAAACACTGGTTTCACTAATGTATTATTTATTTGAGCCACTATTGTATGCCCAACTCAGGAAATATAAAAATATATGACCTGGAGAATCTTACATTGTGGTGGAACATTTACAAAATTATACTTACTTTTATTTCTCAAGCTTATTTTGTTGAAAGGAAAAGTAAATTGTAATGACTGTTTCACAGTAACTTTCATATATACACCTCATCCAGGTTCCAAGAACATGCTTGGAAGCAGGGACATCATCTCATAAAGTCCTTGTAAGAAAAGTGAGATTTTATTATTATCTCCATTTTGCAGACAATCAAGAGAATTACACACTCATTGAGGTATTTAAGTTACCAGGCTAGCAAATCTGGAGTAGGATATCAATCTCCAAGGGGCTCCCAGGGCTATGCTCCTTCCCTCTGTTTAGGCAGCTTGGTAGGTTCTTCACTAATGTGGAATATCAGAACAACCTGCTTCAGTGCGACATCCACTTTTTCTATTTTCAATATTTTGTTATTCACATATTTATCTTGCTTATTTCCCTGTACATCTGAAAATTCTTGATTTAGTTTGCTCTAATACTCTGTTAGGGACTCCTGAATGTCAGAATTTACATTATGGCTCTGCATTTAATGATCTGCCCACAAGGATTAAACCATATGATACTTACATCTTGCTTTTGCCATATTGGGGAAAAAAAATAACATTAGTCATCAGCTGCCATTTACTGAATGTGTACTATCTTCTAGATATTATGCATTACTTAATTTATTTTTCCAGGCCTGGGAGGTAAGTGCTAGTGGTATCTATGATCTACAGATAAGGAGACAAAGGATTGGACATGTAGCATTATATTGTATTAATGTATTGACTGCTGTATTAGTTTGCTAGGACTGCCATAACAAGGTACCACAGAGTGGGTGGCTTAAACAACAGAAATTAATTTTTTCACAGTTCTGGAGGCTGGAAGTCTGAGATCAAGGTGTTGGTTTCTTTGTTTTTTGAGACATAGCAGTGTTGGTTTCTTCTTCTTCTTCTCCTTCTCCTTCCTTCTTCTCCTCTTCTTCTCCTTCTTCTCCTCCTTTTCCTACTCCTCCTCCTTTCTTCTCTGTCTCCTTAGCTTGTAGATGGTATCTTCTCCCTGTGTCTCCAGGTCATACTTCCTCTGTGCATGTCTGTGTTCAAATTTACTCTTCTTATTTTGTAGTTTTTAAATTTTTTTTAAGAGACGGAGTCTTGAACTCCTGGTCTCAAGCTATCCTCCCACCTCACCATTCCAGAGTATTGGGATTACAGGCCTGACTCACCATGCCTGGCCCCAAATTTCCTCTTCTTAAAAGGAAACCAGTCATACTGGATTAGGGCCTACTCTAATTACCTCGTTTTCATTTAATTGCCTCTTTAAAGACTCTATCAACACGCGGTGGCTCACGCCTGTAATCCCAACACTTTGGGAGGCCGAGGTGGGTGGATCACGAAGTCGGGAGATTGAGACCATCCTGGCTAACACGATGAAACCCCGTCTCTACTAAAAATACAAAAAATTAGCCGGGCATGGTGGCGGGCGCCTGTAGTCCCAGCTACTCAGGAGGCTGGGGCAGGAGAATGGCCTGAACCCGGGAGGCGGAGCTTGCAGTGAGCCGAGATCGCACCACTGCACTCCAGCCTGGGAGACGCAGCAAGACTCCGTCTCGAAAAAAAAAAAATTTATTTTGTGCATGGAGGTATCACATGAAAAGGAAGTGAATGCCCCCCAAGCCCAGTGAGATCTAGAAGCTTATATACTGTCTTCATAGGGAAGACAGGAAGGGGGATGTAGGCAATGTAGGGGAGAGGAAATTATTTTTGGGAAAGATGAATGGGCCCTCCAAAGAACAGGTGACTGTCTGTGACAAAGTTTATCTTGCATAGTATCAACTTCCAGTCTCCTCTCCTGTGATACGAGTTAATCTTCCCTAGAATACATATATATATGCTTATAATAAACAACAGAAGGATATATCATAACATTTAAAATTATTACTCTAAGGTAAGAGAGGCTATTAGGATGAAGGAGAAAGATTTCTTTGGATATAATTTGATTTGACCTTGGGACTATGTAAAAATATTTTATGTAACGGTAGAAACAAATATTAAAAAGTCCAATCCCTAGACATCAACAGCAAAATGAAGTTAATATTCCCTAAGAATACATACATATATGCTTATAATAAACAACAGAAGGATATATCATAACCTTTAAAATTATTACTCTAAGGTAAGAGAGGCTATTAGCATGAAGGAGAAAGATTTCTTTGGATATAATTTGATTTGACCTTGGGACTATGTAAAAATATTTTATGTAATGGTAGAACCAAACATTAAAAAGTCCAATCCCTAGACATCAACAGCAAAATGAAGTAAATGGATCTGTATATCTAGATCATAACATAAGTGTGCAGGAAGGGATACTCCAAATACTTTGAAAAATAGTCATTTGAACACAAATGAACATTACTAGTGTGGTATATACCCTAAGGCAGCAGTTCTTGAACCTTCTGGTCTCATGACCCGCTTACACTCTTAAAAAGTAATGAAGTGATGCAGATGATAATTTGAGGATGCCTTGGGAATTAGAGTTCAGATGCCAGCAATGACAGTCATTAAAATAAAATATGCTCTCCTTAAATAATATTTCAGTGAACAAAACACCAAGGAGTTTTCCAGGGAGCTCTCTTTTAAACCTTGATCTATAGCATGTTAGGTGGTGGAGCTTTGCAATCCAAAGAATTTGTGTTTCTGTAGGTTATAACTATTGACATTTACCCTATTATATAGTAAAACAAAAAAATTTGGTTAATTCATTTAAAAATAACAGTAATAAACCCATTTTATGTTAGCATACATATTTTATGAAAAATAGCTATTTTTTAAAATAAAAAGAGTGACACTGTTTTACAATTTTGCAAATCTCTCTAATGTCTTGTTTAATAAAAGAAAGCTGAATTCTTCTTTCTGCATTCAATCTCTTGCAATATAAATGTCATCTGAAAATAATAATGAAAAAGAAAAATTAGTGTCAGAATTACTATGAAATAATATTAGCCCACAGACCCACTACAAGGGCCTCAGGGGTCCCCAGACCACATTTTGAAAATAACTGCAATTGTTGCCATTATAGAAATCACTGTCCTTAGGACAAAAAAAAAAGCAAACATTTTTTGAAAATTATTTTCTTAGTAACAATATTGTTGGTGACACTGGTGGGGATGGCTATGGCAGAAGCTGATGCAAATGATAATTTGAGAATGCCTTGGGAATTAGAGTTTGGATTCCCAGCAATGACAGCCACTAAGATGAAATATGCTCTCCTAACATAACATTTCAGTGAACAAAGCACCAAGGAGTTTTCCAGGGAGCTCTCTTTTGAACCTTGTTCTACAGCTTGGTGGGAGGTGGAGTTTTCCCCAAGGTAAATACAACAGAACCTTACAAATGGAAGGATGGGACCCTCCTGGAGAGCATGATGCTCATCTCAGAGATGTAGGGCACAATGACCTAGGAGAAGACAAATCCTAGACCACAGTGTAAGCTTCTTATTCAGCTCATCATACTGTTTGTTCCAATTGATTATCATCATGGATTGCTGGCGTTTTACATGCTGAATCTATTCCAATTGACAACTGTAACTGTTCTGTTTAACTAAAATTCTCAAGTTAGCCATACTAATTATTAGTGGGGATTTTTTCAGGCTTTCTTGCCTCTCTCCTGCCCTAACTTACTTTTTATTGCTTCTCCAGACATCTGAGATTATCCTCACCTTCCGTCAGCATGATGTCCTACACTCATTAGGATTTCCTATTCCCCAAAACTTGTAATTGGATCCTCTTCAAGAACGTTGGGTTCTTGACTAGAAACTAAAAATATCTACACTACGGTTTACGTTACATTGTTTTCTGTGTGCACTGATGCACCTGGTTGACTTATGGAACTTTTAGATGATATTTAATGACACATTTAAAACACTGACATTTTTTTCTTTTATTTCCTCCTCTCTCACATATCAAAGAACACTGTTTTTAGAGGATGAGTGCATGTTACTCCTTTCACTGAATGTCCTTTATCCTTCCTAAAAAGTTTTCCTTTTTAAATCTAACTCACTTTTCTTCACGATCAAAAAGCTTCATTCTTCTCTGTCATAAAAAAAAATTCCCTTACCAAGGTTAATTTACTATATTGTGGGTTGTTAATGTAAATAACGTGTTTAAAGAACAATATTATTAAATATTTTAGAACGCACACAATGGACTTTTATCCACGTATTATTAAAGTCACAGTAGTGACTTTAACATTCTACATTGAGCTTTTAGGACAACTAATATACTCCACAGCTAATAAATGCATGTAGTTACCGTGGTTTTTTTTTGTACTTTATAATTCTAAATGATGCCTCCCAGTTTTTATTATGTGTATAGCAGTTGTTTGAAAAGAAAATGAAATGGAATTTTAATTTTCTAACACTCTTACTCCAAGAGAACAACAAAATTACAAAGGTATCATTGATGTTCAGTTTATTATTATTCCATTAACTCCGTTAAATATAATATGAACAATATATTGAGTGTATGTATGTGTAAAGTGTGTCATTTGGCTCACGGAATATGTAGCTAAAGCATCAAAAGATTGGACCTATCTGTATTCTCCACCTCGCTGCTGAGATGAGCTTCATGAACATACAATAATGTGGCCACATATAAATACCTTAATATATACAGAATTTCTTGATAATCTACAGTTTATTTTCAAGATGTCGATTTAAAATGCTGGAAAAAATAATTAAATTATGATCAAGCTACAAAGCATTAAAATTAATATCTAGAATTATTTTTTAAAGTCCAGTGTAATATTTACAATGCTATCTCCAAAATTTTAGTGCAGTTATTTATATAGTTCAATATTCTTGAAACACTATTTCACAAGAACCAACTAGTAAACGATACTAGTATACTTGGGCTATAATGTATTTTAGGTGCAACTCCACATATATATTCACTTCACATGCACAAACTTCTAATATTAATTAAGGTAATTGAGATGTAAATTTACAGGTTTTTTTTTCTTTGAAAAGTGCAGAGACTTTAGAAGTTATAATTACCGGACATCCTAGTCCTATGTAAAACTTGAATTTCTGCATGAATAGGCCATGTCTATACTCTCAGTTTTATATTCTGTATTAATTCTACTATTAAAGCAAACATGATATAAAACATAGCCTTAAGAAATTAAAACACACACAAAAAAATCCCTTAATATATTAATGGATACTTTTCTTCATTCTAAGCATCTGAAGAAATCCTCTGGGAAATAGTTTGTATCTATGTTTTAGTATAACATATTAAACTAAAATTATTATTTGTAAAGTAGTGTCTAATATAATATGGCTTCCAGAAAGATATAGTCCATACCTATTTAGCTTTGAATGCGAGGCTTTAAGCAAAAATTCAAAGTGTCTCTCCTTTCCATATCTCAAGACCACAGCCTGAAAGACTTTTAATGGGCAACCACTAGTTTTTATCTTGGGAATATTGCAAATTAAACAAATTAGGTCACCAATATGTACCTTCATATGCAATTTGAACAAAAGGGAAATACCGCAGTAAGTGGTTAATTGGTCAGATAGTGTATTTTTTTGTTCTTGAGTAACAAGATGTTTTTCAGAAGTTTAGTAGCTAAATAGATAAGAAATACATAAACAACTATATATTGCCCCCCCCTTTTTTTTTTTTAAGACAGAGTTTTGCTCTTGTGGCCCAGGCTGGAGTGCAATGGCGCGATCTCAGCTCACTGCAACCTCTGCCTCCCGCATTCAAGTGATTTTCCTGCCTCAGCCTCCTGAGTAGCTGGGGTTACAGGTATGCGCCACCACACCTGGCTAATTTTGTATTTTTAGTAGAGATGGGGCTTCTCCATGTTGGTCAAGCTGGTCTCGAACTCCCGACCTCAGGTGATCCGCCCGCCTTGGCCTCCCAAAGTGCTGCGATTACAGGTGTGAGCCACTGTGTCTAGCCTATATTGCCTTTTAATTCTTGTTTTTTACGATGATGGCAATCCATAATGTTATTCAATTGTTGTTTAATCCTTTCATAAGAATGTTATTCTAGTTTTTCTGGTAATTAAAAAGACAGCTCTGGAAACTTCCATAGACTTACCTATAAATCTGTTATTGTTTTGATTTCATATCACTTTTAAAGATTGTGTACATTTTGTTTTGTTTTGTTTTGTTTTTTTAAGTAATGTGGTCCAGCTAGTCACCCAGGCTGAAATGCAGTGGGGTCATCCTAGCTTACTGCAGCCTTGAACTTCTGGGCTCAAGCTATCTTCCTACTCCAGCCTCCCAAGTAGCTGGGACTACAGACATGAGGCACCTCTCCTAGCTTCACTTTTAAAGGTTTTAAAATCTAATCTTTCTCTGGTTTTAGCTTGCTTAATACAAAATTCAACTATGTTCTATAGGAAAAATTTCCTCTACTTTGGGATCTTGGCAGTGATCCTCCTAGCAATGGTGATGGGCAAAACAAAAGGCTTTTGATTTTGTTGAAATGTGTTTGATAGGCTACATTAAAGCCACAGCACAAAGAAACCTTGTAGAGCAAAGGAATAAAGAAATTATTGATGAAACTCTGAATCCTGAAAGGAAACTCAAAGATCATCTTACTAAACCCTACCTTTATTTACATTTGAAGGAATGGAAACCAAGAAGTATTTGTGAAAAACATGCTATCACACCAGAACCCAGATCTCTGGGATTCCTGTCCAATGTGTGTGTGTGTGTGTGTGTGTGTGTGTGTGTGTGTGTGTGTGAGAGAGAGAGAGTGTGAGAGTAGGAGAAAAAGCAGGAGGAGGGGAAGGCGAAAAGGGAGAGAGAAAGCACAATTCTCTCATTCCATATATGTATTGAGTGCCTACTATATGTCAGGGATACACCAATAAATGATATGGATTGTAACACATATTTACTTTTGTAAATGAGCAATTCTATTATAAAAGATAAATATGCTTTTAGTTAGTAAAATGTAGGCAAAAATGCTTAAGACGTTTTAAGTAGACATAAGTAGTTAGTAAACAGAGCATATGTTGTTAAATATAGATATAAGGGATGGAAGGGTCAAAAGATACCTAATGTTCATGATGCACAAAATATACAAAAGGAGCCACACATTCAGAATTCACAGATATATGTGACATCGAAGCACTGACTCATTATTCATGAGGCCTTGAGTCAGCCACACATTGGAGACACCATAAGTTCTCTACTTTAGGAACAAAAATAAAATCCATGGCTATTCAACCAACTAATTGGTTGGGTCCAGGCATATATATCTCTGTGTCTATCCTACAGGCTGATTGAGTGATGTAAAAGAGATGAGATATACGGAAACTGCTCACACTTGATTCAGATAGTGTGGTTCTTCCAATTCACTTACACACTAAACCATTAACTTGCTCTTCTTTTTCCCCTTGCTGCTTGCTATGTTTTTTAATGAAGCTGTGATTTGAGCATTTCACTGCATAGTCTGCAAACCTATTTGTGCTGTGTCCTCTGGGAGAGCTTGCATGGGACTATACTTGGAGCTTACCAGGGCATCAAGGTAATTTCTCACATGGTACCAATAAGGACCCTCTATCATAACAAAAATGTGGAAGAGTCACCTTTAGACAGCAACTTGCAGGAAGTGAGGGAAAAATGATGGAGGTGTGTTCCAGTCAGAGGTAAAATAACGTAGAGGGGCTCACAGGGACACAATGCTCAGCAGTTTGAGGAACATCAACGGGGCCAGGGTAGCTAGAGTAGAGGAAACAAGTAAGACAGCCCTAGGAGATGAGGCCAAATACATCACTGGGGCCAGAGTATGCAAAACTTCATAGGGCAAGGTAAGGGCTTTGGAAGTTTCTGAGTCAAGGAGCAAGTGATCTGACTGAAACTTTTAGAAGGCTATCAGGATGCTGAGGGGAGCACAGACTGGAGAGGCACAGAGATAGGAGCAGGTACACCAGGTAGAAGCTATGTAATAACCAGGAGAGAGGAGGTGGGTGCAGAGTAGGTCAGCACTGGCAATGGAAAGTAAAGGGCTCCCAGTATGGATTACTTATCCCTAGATTACTGCCAAAGGAGTCTTCTTTCCTAGTCTTATTACTCTGTTCATTTCTGCCCAATTAAAACCTCCAAATGTCATTTTTTTCTTGTTAAAAACGCTTTTCTTTTCTTTTTTCTTTTTTTTTTTTTTTTGAGACGAATCTCGCTCTGTTGCCCAGGCTGGAGTGCAGTGGCACAATCTCGGCTCACTGCAAGTTCCGCCTCCCGGGTTCACGCCATTCTCCTGCCTCAGCCTCCCAAGTAGCTGGGACTACAGGCACCCACCACCATACCTGGCTAATTTTTTGTATTTTTAGTAGAGACAGGGTTTCACTGTGTTAGTCAGGATGGTCTCGATCTCCTGACCTCGTGATCCGCCCGCCATGGCCTCCCAAAGCATTGGGATTACAGGGGTGAGCCACCGCGCCGAGCAAAAACACTTTTCAAAACACTGCTTTCCTTTCCACACAAATAAATCTAAACTAATCAGCCTGGGCATTGTGTTTCTTGAGGCCTGGAAGATGGTATCTGTTTTGTTGAAGAATTTGCCCATTCTGTCCCATCTCTCTGACTTAGGACACACCACACTAAATCCTGATATATAAATTGTACATATCATTAAGACTTCTTTAGTTGTCCTTTAGGATGTATGTCCTTTAGGACAGTGACCATGTTCTTTTGTATTGACTGTTTCTCCAAGGACACATTCAATGATAATCAATGTGGAGGACTTCCGAGTTAACGACCCTTTGCCATCACAGGCTGTCTACCTCTTCTCAGCATTAAGACCCTCTGCTTATTCACATGCCCACAGCTCTAGAGGGAAGAAAAGAAGTCTAGAAATACCCAACCAGGCGCATGGACAAATTGGCCTACGTAGGCCTTCCTCCACGCCTCCCCTTCCCCCAAACCCACATTTATTTTCATTCCCTTCCTTCTAGTCTGGCACAACATGTCAGTAAAAAGGACACAAGACTAGAAAGCAAATTCTGAGATTTGGAGAATCTGTCCCAGAATAAGCAGTTGCAATATGCCTTATCTTTCCCAGAATATGTTCTTGCTCCACATCTAACAATAAAGTTCCAAGAAGGGGAATTCGTCAACATCTCTCTGACTGATTTAACAAGGTGAAGACATACCTGTTTAAGAGGTATTGCTGGTAGCCAGATGAGAGAAGCTATTGAGACATCTGCAGTGAGATACCTGTTGCAAAGCCCCACCGAGAAGGGGGCTGTGGGGAACTCATTCCTTCTTTGGGATCAGCATGGTTCTGTATTACATTTTTAGAAGAGCTGAGTTTCCATGTGTTCTTAAGGTCTAGGATGTATACAGGAGCTCCAGTATCACAGTGGACCCCACAGAAGTGGCCAACTACTTACATTTCAATATCCTTCTCTGCTTTTTTGTTTATCAGACCAAAGCTGAATGTGAATCTGATGGCTGCTGCTTTAGTTCAAAGCCAATGGAGTGCTATACCTACAGAAGCAGAACTTTAATAAACTGGCCTGAGCAATAGCAAATGGGGAGGACTTCTGAGTTAATGACCCTTTGCCATCACAGGCTGTCCACCTCTTCTCAGTAATAAGACCCTCTGCTTATTCACATGTCCACAGGTAACCTCTAGAGGGAAGAAAAGAAGTTTAGAGATACCCAACCAGGTGCATGGACAAATTGGCCTACCTAGGGCAGATGCCTCAAGTATTTTTCTTCTGCAGCTGATTATCAGCACTGCAGACTATTTCTGAGGACATTCTGGCATTATTAGAAGCCCTCCAGCCACTCTCAGCTTTGACATGTCCTCTATGTAGTTTCTGCAATGAAAGTAATTAATGTCATTGTTCTCCTAGAGCAGTACTGGTTCTTACGGAGCATTCTGGAAATTAAATAAGTTGGGTTTTTATTGTTGTTGTTGCTGGTTTTTTTTTTTTCTTTTTTGCTGTCCTGGTGATTGGGAAAGGGCACACTACTGACATTTAGGGAAGGACCAGGGATGCTAGATGTCCTGTGAAGAAGCCTCAACTCATGCGTGACTTCCAGGTATCTCAAAATCAATCTGAAGGTGAAAAACCTGATTATTTGAGGCTAAAACAGAATTCCTTTTACACATAAGCATGAAATGTCTGTGTGTGTGCATAGTTTAATGTGCACTGAATTTTCCAAGAATGCAATCACTTTACAAATTAAGAGAAGACTGTATTTTATTGTGTTCAAATGTCACTCAGCATTACTGGCCTTTTCAAAAAGAAAAAATCAGTTACTCAGAGTAATGTCCCTTGTGGTATTTGAGTTACCTGAGTCAGTTGGTTTGGTCCTTGTTGCATTCAGGATAGTCCCATACAGAGCTAGAACATCCAACTACTTCATTTTGTTTTCTAGTATAGGGCCCAAGCATTTATAGGTTTAAAGTATCATCTTTATTATTAAAATACCATCCCTTATTTAGCTTTTAAATCATATTAAGTTGCTTTAGCAATTTTTGAAAAATTAAGTTAAATAGTATTACCTAAGAATTTAATTACAGGCTGTAAAAAGGACCATAAAAATATTAGACATAAAAAGGGAGCCTAGGCCCAACAGGTGTTTGAACCACTGCTTTTTATATATTGTCATTTGTAAGCCCTGTTTAATGAGCTACACAAGCACCAACCTCACAGAGGGTCGATAAATACAGGTCACAACCCTCACTGCTACTCCAAATGGTTGCACCAGGAACAGACTATATGATTTCAAAGCCTGAGTTGCTGCCCTTGTGCCTTGGGATTTTAAGGCTTTTCCCAAATTAATATGCTTAGAATTCCAGTGTTTTCTTACAGCTTTTCTTAATTTCTCCATCAAAAATAATTCCTTTTCTCTAGTATAATTACAGAACTATGGCTGAGGCACTTCTTTTATTTTTCCTTATATCAGTGGGAATTCTTACTGTCAGGGGATGAGGTTATTTGTTCTCACAGTCTATCCCGTCTATCCCCATTGTTCTTTCCATTTTCTGACCCTCAATAAAACCTTGTTAAGTTTCATCACTCACATTTACCAACCCCCTAGAGATACTTATGTGCGTGTTCAACTGGAAATTGATAGAATTTTTTTTTTCCTTCCTAGATGGAATCTTGCTCTGTCACCCAGGCTGGAGTGCAGTGGTGCAATCTTGGCTCACTGCAACCTCCACCTCCCGGGTTCAAGCAATTCTCCTGCCTCAGCCTCCCGAGTAGCTGGGATCACAGGTGCACACTACCATGCCTGGCTAATTTTTGTATTTTTCGTAGAGATGGGGTTTCACCATGTTGGCCAGGCTGGTCTTGAACTCCTGACCTCCGGTGATCCACCTACCTCAGCCTCCCACAGTGCTGGGATTACAGGCATGAGCCAGCGCACCTGGACAGACATTTTTATCATTATTCCAGTATGGAAAAATTTTCTCCTGTTTTTTAGTACCACGCATCTGCTTTACCTCATGCAGTCTCCCAACCTTTATGATTTGGTGACAGTATCAGAAAAGGAGAGGCTCTGAAACACAAGTTAAAAGGAATTGGGAAATGAATAAATTGGCCATCTGCAGAAGTAACAGATACTTGAGATGGTTGAGAAATGAATGGATGATTAAATTCACACCATGTTTTCCACATCACGTAATAGGAAATGGACCTCAGATAAGTTGTGATCACATTAATTTAACATGCCCTTTATCAGGCAATGTTTGCCGTAATGAAATAAACAAAAAAAAAATAAAAATAAAAATAAATAAAAAAGGAGCATGTCCAGTACTACATCATAACTGAAGAATGGTAGACTGCATGAAATCTAGAAATGAGTGAAAAAGAATTAGGCTTTGTCAGTATGTTTCTTGCAATCTCCATGGAAGGGAGTGCTCTGTTTCCAATGAGGAAAATATAAATTTTTCTAGTCTGGCCAAAGACCATTTATTCAGGTAAATAGTTGTTTTTTCAAGACATAGCTGTAAAAAAAAAAAAAAAAAAAAAGTCTTTAGGACCAGATTCTCTCATATAATTCTATGTTCCAATCTGTTCCTTTTTGCCCTACAAATTGTTCTTCAGAAAAAAAAAAACATTTATATATATGACATATATGTATAGACATATATATAGATATATATAGACATATATGTATAGACATATATATAGACATATATATAGATGTCTATATATATATAGACAAAAAGTTATTTGGGGCAAAACATGAATCATGTGCTTTCTTGAAGCTACCATATAAAAGTTCCAGTGTAAAGCACTAACATGACAACCTGGTTTGGATTAGCTCTAATCAATTCTCCAAGGCTGATTAACAATGTCATAAATTAATCAAGATTGTTTCAGCAACAGAGGGTACCATGCTTGGCTACCAGGTGCAAATAACTTAAAAGATCTATCTTTGAGTCCTTATTTCTCTTTATCTCTCTGTTTTAGAAATTTTAACTTCTTAATAACTGAGAGTAATGGGCCTGATATGTGAACTTTGTAAAGAAGTGTTCAATTTTTTTCTGAATGCTTCTCTCCATTCTCCACACAGATTTTAGCCACCCCACACACAATATTCTTCTAGACATCTTCTTCCCTGCTGACAATTCCAGGTTATTCAAGTAGTCCCTGATGGCCCAAACTTCATATAGACATATAGATGCAGAAATATAGACAGCTATCTATATTCTCTGTATGTTTAATAAGGAGTCACTTCACTATTCTTTATTCTGGCCTGGAGAATGTGTTTAGGTATCTTAATCCTTCCAAATCCCCTTCTCACTTTCTCTTCTGGATTTTAACTATAGATTCCTCCATTCCATAAAACAAACCAATATCAGAATTTCCTGCTGATTATCTGTATTAATGGAGAGGCTCAAAGGCACCTGTGCTATGAAAAGTTGTGATGAAAAAACTCAAATGTACGATGAATTTACTGTTCTCAAGTATTTTGGTGTGAAATGGTGGGAGGAGAGGAGATACATAAATGCAAAAAGTATAATCTCTGTTCTAACAGAGAGAGGAGTATACACACATACACATACATAACATATATACAAAATACACATATACATACACACACACAGCCTCCAGAAAGATGTTACAAAGATTTTGTGGGAAGTTAAGTAGAGATTATAAGAGCTAGAGGAGCTACAGGAAGACAGAGCTCAGCTAGGCTCTAATAGAGAGGGCTTCAGAGAGTGAGACTTGTGTGAACTTTGGAGGATAAGTTAGGATTTAGATGGAGAAGCAGGGAGAAAGAACATTTAATTAAATGGATTTCATGAAGTCTGAATTGTATCAATTCTGTGACAAATGCAGATCCAATACATCAAATAATATAAAGAAACCAACTGTAATGAAGCACCATCAAGATCCTCCAAGCACTTCCTGGGACTCAGGATTTTTGGTCTAGGGTCTTTAGTCTACAGATTGAGAAGCAAGGGTACCTGGAGATTGGTTGCTGACTCTTAATTTTAGCCAAATCTTGAGCTTTCTGAATCCATGGGCCTTCTTAATGCTCTCTGTGAATCTTCTTTTTCTCTTCCTTAAGAGAGAAGAAGGAATGAATAATATTTAAAAAATGAATAATATTTACAGGAACACTATTAAGTTTGAGTTTCTCACCTGTAAGTTTTCCTTTATGACAAACTATGTGATGCTTGTAACTTGTTTTTACACAGGGGTTTTTTTTCCTATTATATTTTCCAGTATAGTATTTGATACATAAATTTAATACACATAACATATATTTAAAGTGTAAATCAGGCTGGGCATGGTGGCTCATGCCTGTAATACTAGCACTTTGGGAGGCCGAGGAGGGTGGATCATGAGGTCAGGAGTTCAAGACCATCCTGGCCAACATGGTGAAACCCCATCTCTACTAAACATACAAAAAATTAGCTGGGTGTGGTGGCGGGCTCCTGTAAACCCAGCTACTCGGGAGGCTGAGGCAGGAGAATCGCTTAAACCTGGGAGGCGAGGGTTGTAGTGAGCCGAGATCGCGCCATTGCACTCCAGCCTGGGCGACACGGTGAGACTCCATCTCAAAAAAATAAAAATAAAAATAAAGTTTAAATCAAATTATATCAAAACCCATGATAAAACATCTAACCCAAAACTGGAATATTGATGACAACTTGTATTTACCTCTGTGTTTTTCCCCATCCCATGTCTTGCCTTTATCACTAAGATAGCCACTGCCAGGTATTTTAAAAACTCTCTTAAAAGTTTTCATTATCACACACTTCTGTATACTTATTCTGTATAAGCGCTTCTATATACACTTCAACAATGTATAATTTGGTTTTATTTTCATTTTATTTATTGATTGATTTATTTTAAGAGGTAGGGTCTCACCATACTGCCCAGGCTGGTCTTGAACTCCTGAGCTTAAGCAAACCTCCCATCTCAGCCTCCCAAAGTGCTAGGATTAAGGCATGAGCCACCATGCCCAGCCATGGTTTTACTTCTGAGTTTTAAAAAAATGTTATTATATATGAACCTTCTGAGACTTGTGTTTCTAAAATTCAACCAGGTACTGTGTGTACCTCAATAAATGCATTATTTTGACCACGAACATGTAGTTGCCTCTAGTATTTTTATCTATTAAAAATAGCATTTTTTCCATTCTCATATGTCTCCTGTTGCATGTGTGCAAAATATTCTCTCATGTAAACAGCTAGGAATCAAATGGTTGGGTCACTGGAGTACACTTACTGGATAAAAAATATTATCAAAAACCTTCAGCAAATACAATTTGATGTGGAAGAGTTCCCACACTGATTCTTGGCAAAGACCAAAATACTTTTAAATATGCCACTCCAAAGTGTTTAAAATGAAGACACTCATTTTGATTTCCTGAGTTGGGGGTGGGGGAAAACAATGGAGAACAGCCCTTCTCCTCCTCTACTTTTTTTTTTTTTTTTAACATTTCTTCCAATTACTAGAGATACAGTAAATGCAAGTGACACAGATAAGAAAACATGGAGCAGACCCTAACAGAAAACGTAGGGAATAGAAACTATGTTCATAAATAGGAATTCCACACAAGAGAATTATGGGAATGAGTAAAACAGCAAGATTCCTCCAAAAAACCTGCACTGCCAAGAATTTTCCCAACTAGAACACTCACCAGAGAAAACGGTGGCCAAGTTTCAAACTGCCCGCGCAGTGTCGGGATTGGCCATTGACATCAACTCAGCTCGATTGACGTGTACGGTACTGTAAACTGGGTTCAAACTTTTTTCTACTGCCTTTCTATCTTAATATTTAGCAAATCCAAACTGGGGACAAGGGAGGAGAAACAGCACCACTCTCAAAACAAACAAGTTAAGTCGATTTGTACGTTTCTGTGTGTGCCAACTGCTTCATTACTAAAGTACACATGAAGTTTAGGGACAGAGCGCCGGAAGCACTGTGGATATTTTACCAGTTGACACTTAAATATTATATTTTCTTTGGGGTCAACAGGAATTGAATTTTCCCTTTACCAGGTTTGTCTGATGATAAACCTCATCCTTCTTCAGATATAAAATTGTCTCAAGCGTTGCTGCAACGTGCAGTACACTGCAGTGCTAATTAATTTCTTTTCTTTTTCTTTCTTTTTTGAGACAGAGTTTCGCTCTTATTGCCCAGGCTGGAGTGCAATGGCCCGATCTCGGCTCACTGCAACCTCCATCTCCCGGGTTCAAGCGATTCTCCTGCCTCAGCTTCCCGGGTAGCTGGGATTACAGGCGTCCGCCACCACGCCCAGCTATTTTTTTGTATTTTTAGTAGAGACGGGTTTCACCATGTTGGCCAGGCTCGTCTCGAACTTCTAACCTCAAGTGAGCCACCCGCTTCGGTTTCCCGAACCGGGATTAGAGGCTTGAGCCAAAATTAGTTTCTAACAAGGCTAAAGGAATCTTGAAAATCGTCTTTGTAGCAAGTAAGAAATACCTGCTGTAAGAACAGTGAGTGCCAGTTCTCTTTGGGAAGACTGAGTGGCTCTGAAAAGAGCCTTTGGGGTGTGGGCCGAGACTGACCGAACGTTCCGCGGTGGGCGGGCTCACTTGGAACTGGTGTACTTGGTGACGGCCTTGGTGCCCTCCGACACCGCGTGCTTGGCCAGCTCCCCGGGGAGCAACAGGCGCACGGCCGTCTGGATCTCCCTGGAGGTGATGGTCGAGCGCTTGTTGTAATGCGCCAGGCGGGAAGCCTCGCCGGCGATGCGCTCGAAGATGTCATTGACGAAGGAGTTCATGATGCCCATGGCCTTGGACGAGATACCGGTGTCGGGGTGGACCTGCTTCAGCACCTTGTACACGTACACGGAGTAGCTCTCCTTGCGGCTGCGCTTGCGCTTCTTGCCGTCCTTCTTCTGGGCCTTTGTCACTGCCTTCTTGGAGCCTTTCTTCGGGGCAGGAGCGGACTTTGAGGGCTCGGGCATGGCTGGGAGTAACTGCCGGAAAATTGGAGAAAAAAACAGGAAGAAAGACGGTAGCTCTGTCAACCTACCGCTTATTCACTGCTTCTTAACGCAAGTGGGGTAGAGAATGAAGTTGTGCGTTTAACCAGTGGTGAGTCCTGGAAACGTATATTAACTTTGTCCAATCAAAATAAGTGTTTTTCAAAACCGCAATCCCATTGGTTAAAGAGAAACTGTAATGTTAGCCAATAGCACAGCTTAGTTTTCGTGCCTGTGTTGACTATAAGTAGCGGAGCTTTAGCGTTACGTCAGTCTCAGGAACGCTACTGATTGAATTTTTTACGTCATGTCGGGACGTGGCAAGCAGGGCGGCAAAGCTCGCGCCAAGGCTAAGACCCGTTCTTCTAGGGCGGGTCTTCAGTTCCCAGTGGGCCGAGTGCACCGACTGCTCCGCAAGGGCAACTACGCTGAGCGGGTCGGTGCCGGAGCGCCCGTGTACCTGGCGGCGGTGCTGGAGTACCTAACCGCCGAGATCCTGGAACTGGCTGGCAACGCGGCCCGCGACAACAAGAAGACCCGCATCATCCCGCGCCACTTGCAGCTGGCCATCCGCAACGACGAGGAGCTCAACAAGCTGCTTGGTAAAGTGACCATCGCCCAGGGTGGTGTCCTGCCCAATATCCAGGCCGTGCTGCTGCCTAAGAAAACTGAGAGCCACCACAAGGCCAAGGGCAAGTAGCGGGTCTGGAGCAGTTCATTACTCATACCTCGGTCCAAACCAAAAAGGTTCTTTTCAGAGCCACCTACTTTTTCACCAAGTAGAGCTGTGTTCAACAGTTTTATCCGATAGTCGAGTCATTTTGCAATGGCACTGGAATGTTGTATGGAGATGAAGCAAAACCAAACGGCTTTTACACCACATTGTTTTGAGATAGAATGTAGACATTGAAATGTTCACGGCACATCAAGAAATTTAGGCGCGGCAGCTCGCGCCTGCAATACAGCTGAAACAAGAAAAGTGAGGCAAGAGAATAACAAAGGGAGCTGAAAGTTAGAGGGCAGAATAAGTAAAAGCAAAGGGCAGAGGTAAGGTAGATGGGCGGGTGAACAAGAAGCGAGATAACAAGCAGTGAACCTTTTGCAGCCGAAACAAAAGAGATAATGTGAGCAAGGACCTCGTGGCCGGTAAGATCTGGAACAAACCAGTTTAAGGGGCAGCTCTTCAGAGATGGGCATGCGTATTAGAGAGGAAAAGTATCCTTAACAAAAGCCCGTATGATAATCAGCTACTTAAGGTTCATGCATATGGGCTACATATCATGCATATATTTAAGATTATAAGATAGAGGCACAAGCCACAGAGGACAAAGTAAGCAACAAACCTATCAATAAAAGGGCAGATGCTGGCTATAGATTAGGCAGCACTGAGAACAGAAAACACACACACAGACACACACACACACACTCACACTCATAAAATGACTCAAACTACAGCAAGCTGACACTGATCTCACCTCGCAGAGATCAGTCCGCTCTCTCCCGCCCCCGAGACTGTAATACTTTGCTTACTAAACTTTTGCTGCTTTGCTTTGCTATCTGTGTGTGTGTCGTCCAATTTGTACCGGGCACCAAGAGCCTGGAACTGTTTGGCACCATCCGGTAACACAACCGCTTTGGGAAGCCGAGGTGGAACGACCGCTAGAGCCTTGGAGTTCGAAGCCAGCCTGATCTTTACAAAAGTAAAATAACTAACCGTGCCTGGCGTCTCATAGCCTGTAGTCCTAGCTACTCGGGAGGCTGAGACCAGAAGCATCACTTGAGCCCAGGAGTTCGAGGCTGCAATGAGCTATGATTGCATCACTGCAGTCCAGCTTGTGTGACAGAGCAAGAGTGTTTCAAATGAACCTAGTGTCAGATATTTACTTTCTGTATTACAGAGGACTGAAAGCTAGCTAAATAATACTTTTCAGTGTACCTGGGTTCCAGAGATAAAATTGGTAAACTAACCTTTGCTCCTTGCTTGGGCTTTTAGTTTATACTTCATAAGACCATGGAAGCAAAATTTAGGTATCTGACCCTTCTGCAGAATTTAGGACCCCGTGTGTGTTTGGCCTACCTATTCGAGTTCAATTGAATCTTTCTGAGCATCTATGATGTGCCAGGCACTCTCCTAAATGGGAATACAATATTAATCCAGATACATAAAGTCTGTATCCAAAAGGAGATTCAAGTTGGCTTGGGCGAAGAATACATGTCATGATGGACTATTTATATAAATGATGGGAAAGGGTTGGGGTTAAGGTGTGAGATTACTTTAGAACGTGTTATTTAAAAACAGTATGAATGAAGGACATTGTAAGTCAGATTTTTTATTATATCATGGTCATATACTCCTGTTCCTGTCAGTTTTTCCTGCTTCCTTTCTTTCACCAAGATCACTCCTTTCCTTCTCAGATCACCAAGTCCTCCTAGCTAGAGAGGGCCTTCTATTCCTCTCCACCTAAACTTATATAAGCTACTGTTTTCCTCATACAGACATGTTAATGAAAATGAATTTCTACAGGATCTCCAGTCCATTGAAATACATTAATTTTTGAGTCTCTTCACACATTTTTATTTCCTAGATTTAAGTCTTAATTGCAATCACATACAACTAGTATTTCTTGGAATAAAACAGCAATCACAAAAATCATAAATATTACATTGTTTAAAAAAATTTATCATTATTTGATGTTGAGGGCTCCATCCTGATTTCAATGAATTAATTCATTTGTTCCCTTTTAAAATGTCATCTGCGTTATTTATGTATATAAATTTTCAATAATTGTTTCTGTTACAACCATCAATATAGAGTAAATGATACAGCTCCATAGAAGGCCTGTGAGATTTTTGAAATTAAAATAAGTTTTTAAATAAAATATGCTGTTATGATCATTGAAGTTGATAATAAAATTATTCCATTGTTTCTGTTTCTCCCAAGAACCACCATTTAATCATGAAAGCTAGCTAAGTAATATTTTTCAGAGTTCGTGAGTTCCAGAAGTAAAATTCTTTAAGCTAAACAGCTTGTAAAGTAACTTTTGCTTTATAATTATTGTAATTTTTGGTGTTATTTATGCAAACTCAAATCAATGTACTCATAATCAAAACACTGACATGCAAACTTATGTATTCAGCAAAATAAAATATACAAGTGTGGTATATCATTGTTTATAATTCCACATACACATGTAAAGGAAAATGGAGGAGCTGTTAAATGAGTAGCTTCACAGTAAGTAAACTAGAGGAGGCAACCTAAAGATCAGAGGGATCCAAGGGGCAAGGAGCAATTAGGAAGATTTATAGTGCCTTATCACTTCATGGTATTATATCATCTGTGAAATATTGAATTAAATGAATGTCCTTACTGATTTGATGCCCTCTGAAGGTTTGTTGAAAAATCAGACATGCGGTAGATCAATAGAAAAAAAGGCAGACAAATTTACAATGTGCATGGGGAGAATCAGTGATTGCCCACCCCAGAACGCGGTTCAGAAGTTTATATACCATCCTTGAAAAACAGTTTGAGGGAGGGAGAAGAGGAATTCATTTGAGGGGATTACTAGGAAGAATGAATGGATCAGGGAAAAGAAATTAAACTTGTACCTTATCTTGTGAAATGAGCTGTTCGGGTGTGATTACATTTGTCTTACAGGGACTCATTTTTGGTGAGTCCAGATAACAGGCAGACAAAGGTTGGGGAGCGGGAGGTCAGAGAGACTTTGAGGCTTCTGCAGTTCAGCTTGTCACCATGCCATAGTTTGGGGTATTGGTTTCTGAGCCCCGACATTGACAATGTGTACTAAAAATAAATATTTGTTATTTAAATTAACTACTTAATGTGTTATACATAATTAGATAAATTTATGATGTATTAACATATTTAAAGTATAATATAAACAAAATATTTGTAAATTAGTTGTAAAGAAAAAAATTATGTATATTAAATAGAGGTTGGCTTTCTGCTTAATATTTTACATACATTATCTCCATTGTTTTTGTTTTTTAATTTTTTTTATTTTTTAGATGAAGGTCTTGTGATGTTGCCCAGGCTGATCTGACTCCTGAGCTTGCGCAATCCTCCCACTCCTGAACACATGCAATCCCCCCACCTCAGCCTCCAGAGTAGCTGGGACTACAGGCAGGCCACTGAGACTGGCCTCCATTAATTCTTACAGTACATCAAAGAGGTAAATACTGTAGGGGCTAAGGGAAGTTTCATAGATAATCAACTGACAAAAGACAGAATAATGGGAGAAATGGCATAGAAATTTAATAATGTGCACGAGGGAGAATTACAAAGTGATTACCCCAGTCCCTAAAGGAGTACAGAAGCTTATGTAACTTTTTTCATAGGGGAAGGAGATGGGAAAGGTAGACAATTCCTTTGAGGGGCAATAAAGGCTTGTTATGGAGAATAAATGGACCACAGAAAGAAATTAGCTTGTAAATAATTGTCTTCATAATTTATTTATTTATTTTGAGATGGGGTCTTAATCCGTCTCCCAGGCTGTCACCCAGGCTGGAGTGCAGTGGCACAGTCTCCACTCACTGCAACCTCCACCTCTGGGATTCAAGTGATCCTCCTACCTCAGGCTCCCTAGTAGCTGCGACCACAGGCATGCACCACTACAACTGGCTAATTTTTTTTTTTTTTTTTTTTGAGACAGAGTTTCACTCTTGTTGCCCAGGTTGGAGTGCAATGGTGCAATCTCGGCTCACTGCAACCTCCGCCTCCCAGGTTCAAGTGATTCTCCTGCCTCAGCCTCCCAAGTAGCTGGGATTACAGGCATGCGACACCACCTGGCTAATTTTTTGTATATTTTGTAGAGACGGGGATTCGCCATGTTGGCCAGGCTGGTCTCGAACTCCTGAGCTCAAGGGATCCACCTGCCTCGACCTCCCACAGTGCTGGGATTAGTGGGAGGAGCCACAGCACCTAGAATGTCTTGGTAATTTAAATGAGACCGAGAGGCAGACATTATCCTGAAAAATCCATATTCAGTATTCTTTTCTGCAATAATGAAATAACAGGGAGGGGATAGAAGGCAATTCTGTTACTTCTGGTAAGAAATTTTCTTGGTCCGATTAGGAAATGTCAGAGTCCCTTCGCATGTATGGGAAAGAGAAGACGAAGTTAGAGGGGCTTTGATTCTGAAGCTTATTTCTGAGGCCTTTCAATGTTCAAAAGCGCTCAGCATGCCCAAGAACCACATTTTGGGGAATCATTCTGCACCCCAACAGTACCGTCACTATCCTATTATAACTTTGTAGATGAGCAAAGATTTAAAAAGAATAAACAAGTCACCTCGTGTCTGATCGGTAACAAGTCAGCTCGAGTCTGATAGGTAAACATTTAATCTAAAACCAAAGTTTTCTATTTCCAGAGTTTCAGCTCTTAACTACTTTCTAAACAAAGAATTGAATACTAAGAGATTATATTAAAATAGTTATAGGAGTTTTATAATTTTCATTGATGTTAAAATAATTTCAGAGTGGCGGAGCGCAGTGGCTCAAGCCTGTAATCCCAGCACATTGGGAGGCCGAGGCATGTGGATCACGAGGTCAGGAGTTGGAGACTAGCCTGGCCAACATGGTGAAACCCCGTCTCTACTAAAGATACAAAAAAATTAGCCGGGCGTGGTGGTGAGTGCCTGTAATCCCAGCTACTCAGGGGAGGCTGAGGTGGGAGAATCGCTTGAACCCGGGAGGTGGAGGTTGCAGTGAGCCAAGATTGGGCCATTGCACTCCAGCCTGAGCGAAAGGGCGAGACTCCGTCTCCACAAAAAAAAAAAAAAAAAAAAATTCAGAGTATAATACCCCTGTATTTATCGATAAGAAAGAAAATCAAATATACGGAATCAAAGTTACTCCATAATGGTTGGTAACAAATCTTTAGTTGGGTCATATAAAAGTGTCTTTTTAAAAACCTACGAGCGTCCAAGCGAAGCGGCTCACGCCTGTAATCCCAGCACTTTGGGAGGCTGAGGCGGGCGGATCACGATGTCAAGAGATCAAGAGCATCCTGTCCAACATGGTGAAACCTGGTCTTTACTAAAAATACAAAAAATTAGCTGGGCGTGGTGGCGCATGCCTGTAGTCCGCGCTAATCCGGAGGTTGAGGCATGAGAATCGCTTGAACCCGGGAAGTGGAGGTTGCAGTGAGCCGAGATTGCACCACTGCCCTCCAGCCTGACGACAGAGCGAGACTCCATCCAAAAAAAAAAAAAACCCACAAACAAAACCTACAAACACCAATTTTCTAGTTATAAGAACTTGTTTTAAGGATTTTAATTCTATTCCAATTAAGTCCTAAAGCTAACGCAATTATCAAAATCTCGAAGAGATTTTATTCAAACTTCACAAAAGGTCTCTAAAGTTGTCCAGAAACCTTGGTGAAACAGATTAGGAAATTTGGAAAGGAAATAATGCATAGACCCGTAGTACCAAATCATGAGACCTCTAATACAATTTTAAATATTAATGTAATAAAAATTTAAATTTTGGTGTAATAAAATCATAAATTTCAATATTGGTCCCAAGTATAGAGAAAAAGTAAATTTATGTTGAATGTGAAAAACATTATTTTTAAAATACAGCCGATTAAAAAATTGCTGGGGAACTGATTAAAACTATTGATAATTCCTAAGAAACATAGACACCAAAACATCACTTTTATCTCTTTAATAGAAATTGGTTAAACTATAATCAATATAAGGAGGTTACAAAACTCCATATACAACACTGTATACATTTTCTTGGAAAAATATGTGCAACTGCTCTGCAAAATACGTTATTAACTAGCCTGTGTGATGGGATAACAGATTGCAGTTTCTTAATTTCTTGTCCTTTCTTGTATTTCCCACAGTATTGATGTACATCTTCTGCGTTCAAAAGCAATTTTTTAAAGCCTCATAACGTGGTAACAAAATACTTTGCACATTACAAAATTCAGAACACGGAAACAAGAAGCTCGCTTTTTTTTCCCCCCTATTTCGGTTTGGCCCTTTAGATTTCCCCTCCCCCACCGGGGCGGGACTTCCCGCCGACTTCTTTCAGGTTCTCAGTTCGGTCCGCCAACTGTCGTATAAAGGCGCTGCGTCAGGCCAGAGTCCTCACAAAGCGTTGGGTGAGACTTCTCTTTCTCATCATGTCTGGCCGCGGCAAAGGCGGGAAGGGTCTTGGTAAAGGCGGCGCTAAGCGCCACCGTAAAGTACTGCGCGACAATATCCAGGGCATCACCAAGCCGGCCATCCGGCGCCTTGCTCGCCGCGGCGGCGTGAAGCGCATCTCCGGCCTCATCTACGAGGAGACTCGCGGGGTGCTTAAGGTGTTCCTGGAGAACGTGATCCGGGACGCCGTGACCTATACAGAGCACGCTAAGCGCAAGACGGTCACCGCCATGGATGTGGTCTACGCGCTCAAGCGCCAGGGCCGCACCCTCTACGGTTTCGGTGGTTGAGCGTCCTTTTCTATCAACAAAAGGCCCTTTTCAGGGCCCCCACTTCCTCAGCTGAGGAGCCGTGATGCTTGTTTGCCCGGTTTCTCTTTACCATTTGTTCGCGACTGCTGAGTTTGTGCTGCTATCGGAGCATGCGTCTCTAGTCGCTGTAAGTAGGCATCAGTCACTAATCGCTCTCCAGTAAATAAAATACCCAACACAGCTTGTTTCAGGTGCTCCAGGGCTTACTGACATGGGACGTCGCGCAGACTGTAGTGCAGTGTCATGGCTCACTGTAGCCTCCCGATTAGCCAGAACCTCGCGCGCACCACCACGCAAGGCTAATTATTTTTCCAAAGACTGGGTCTCCGTGTGTTTCCCAGGCTAGTTTCGATATCCTGGCCTCAATCCCCTCGCCTATACCTAATGTTGGTATTACAGTAGTGAGCCACCACGCCTGGCCACGATACTGTTGTTGAGGTTTTAGAGTTACATTTAAGGGGCAATTTTCGCAGTGTAGTTGGGGAGGAAAGTCAAGCAGTTATGGGTTTCTGTCGCTGTGAATCCAACTGCTGAACATAGCAAGAACTTCTTATGCAACAACCTTTAATCAGTGGATCGTAAATAAGTTGTTTATCGGTTTTGGCCCAATTCTTGAGAAAGGTGAGAATTTGAATCCTTGAGTAGAAATATGTAGCTTATCAGTACAACAAAGTGATCACAACAAAGACTAACTTATCCTTTGTTACTTAACGTGGGCAGAGCTTTACCGCTGAGAATTCCTCAGCCTTTGAGTGTTCTCTTATTTACAATTGAAGTTGATAAGATGGTATTAAAAGTGAGATTCCTAGTAAGTAAACTTAAAGGCCTGAAGGACCAGTGATTAATGGGAAGTGCTAATAAGTCATATTTGAGGTTATCCAACCCAAGATTCTGATTTAATTGGTTTAAGGATACTATCACCTTGTGGGTTAGATTTGAAAAATAATAATTGCTTTAAGGAAACAACCTGTTGGTATTTAAACAAAAAACTTTCCTTCTTGATTCTTACATGCTGTCACTTAGACAAATCTCTGGTCTACATGGCTGGATCTCTTTCTGCTAGTTAAATTCTGTGCTACCCTGTGAAAAAGAACAGATTAATAAAACGGTAGTGAGAACACAGGGAAAGATAAAAATCATAGCAAGCCCATCCAGTCATGCTGTAGTCATCCTCACAAGGATAGGGAAGGATCTTGTCCTTCATTTACCACCCAAAGTGTGAGTACAAACTTTAAAAACATATGATACTATAGGAATAATGAAGATGTCTCCATTTGCAAAAATTGTGTGAAAAAATGCACTTGACACAGGTATTTCCTATGATTTCATAATAGACAAAGATTTAATTACACAACTCCTGGCTGAATCTAGAGTACAAAAATGTGGCTGTTAGAAAAGGTTGCTCTCTGGGCCCGATGCAGTAGCTCATGCCTGTAATCCCAGCACTTTGGGAGGCCAAGGCTGGCAGACAGCTTTAGGCCAGGAGTTGGAGACCATTCTGGCCTATGTGTTGAAACCCTGTCTCTACTAGGAATCCAAAAAATTAGCCGGGCGTGGTGGCACACACCTGTAATCCCAGTTACTCGAGAGGCTGAGGCTGAGAATCGTTTAAACCTGGGACACAGAGGTTCCAGTAAGCCGAGATCACACCTCTGCCCTCCAGCCTGGGTGACAGAGCATCACCAAACAAAACAAAACAAAACAAAAAAACAAACAAAAAAAAGATTGCTCTTACCCAGGGATGATGGTCAGATGCAATTACAGGTTATGAATTTGGCATAAAAGTAATGCTAAGTGTTTCACACTGCACTTACTGTTGTCAGTGTTCTAAGTGTTTTTTATTTACCAATTCATTTACACTTGTTTGTCTTTTTTTTCAGGTCTCCAACTCCTGGGCTCAAGCTGTCCTCCCACTTCTGCCTCCCCAAAAGCTGAGATTACAGGCGTGAGCCACCCGGCCCTACTCATTTAATCCTTACAACAACCCTTAGAGCTGGGAACTATTTTTATCATCATCACATAATTGTTTACAAAAATAAATAGAGGCTTAGAGAGCATATGCACCTCAACCCAAAATCCCACAAGTAGAATATTATTGTTGTTACAGATTTGGTTGCAAATAATCTGCTTCTTATGATTGTGCTTTAAATTTTTCACCGTGTCACATCACTTTGGTGGTGTAAAATTATAAAACAACATTTACGTCTTAACTTTAAAAATGTGTTTTTGGCCCGGTGCGATGGCTCACGCCCATAATCCTAGCACTTGGGGAGGATGAGGCAGTCAGATTGCTTAAGGCCAGGACTTTGAGACCAGCCTGGACAACATGGTGAGGCAATTTCTCTACTAAAAATACTCAAAAATTATCTGGGCCTGGTGGCCTGCGTATATAATCTCAGCTACTTGGGAGGCTGAGGCACGAAAACCCAGGAGGCAGAGGTTGCAGTGAGCTGAGATCCTGCCACTGCTCTCCAGCCTGGGTGACAGAGTAAGGCTCTGTCTCAAAAAAAAAAAAAAAAAAAAAAAAAAATATATATATATATATATATATATATATTTATATGTATAGACATACATAGTTAAAATATATATATTATTTTTTACATCTTAAAGAGAAACATTATTTATATGCAAAAAATTTTATTTAGGCCCACTTAGCAATTCCAGATCTGACAACTTTTGAGGATTTAAAACTGTTTTTCATGTAAAATACAATTTTTTTCCCTTAACAAAAATTCAAATTAAAAAAAAAGTATGATTACAATTCCTTTGTGGTAATTACTTGGACTACAGAGTTTTGTACTTTTGCTTCAACTGAATCAATGCGACTATTATCGTCCTTCCAGATCTTTTGATGTCACCAATGACACACATCCATCATTTTCATCATCATAACAATGAGTGACTGAACCTCACCAAAAAGAAAACAAAAAACAAAAAATAGCTTTTACTCACTAGATTCCATTTATGAATTTAAACTCAAATCAAGTGTCCAATGCCAGATGAATGGATAAAGAAAATGGGGCATATATACAATGAAATACTACTCAGCCTTAAAATAAATCTTGTCATTTCTTATAGATGAAACTGGAGACCATTATGCAAAGTAAAACAAACTAGGCACAGAAAAACAAAAACTGCGTGATCTCACTTACATGAGGAATCTAAAAATGTTGAACTGAGTAAAATTGTCATTGCCAGAGAACAAGGATGGAGGTAACAATGGGACTCAGGAGGTATAAATACTGGAGATCTACTTTAAAGCATGGTGATAATAGTTAATGTACTTTATACTGGAAAATTGCTGATAGGCCTTAAATGTTCTCACCACAGAAAGTGAGGTGGATGTTAAGCTCGATGTAATCATTACACAATGAATATATGTCAGATCAGATTGTACATGTAATTTGTCATACCTTAATGAGGGTGGAGGAAAGTAAAAAATTATCTTAAAATCCTTTAAGAGGTCGCACTTTGAGAGGCCAAGGCGGGCGGATCGCGAGGTCAGGAGATCGAGACCATCCTGGCCAACACAGTGAAACCCCATCTCTACTAATACAAAAATTAGCTGGGTGTAGTGGCGCAAAACTGTAATCCCAGCTACTCGGCAGGCTGAGGCAGGAGAATCGCTTGAACCCAGGAGACGGAAGTTGCAGTGAGCCGAGATCGCGCCGCTGCACTCCAACTCGCAGACAAGACGAAACAAACAAACAAAAAAACCACAAATACTTGTGGATTTGGGGGCCTTTCAAAAACGATTTCCGATTACCACTGTCAAGCTCACTACGGGGGTTACAAAAACGTTTCTGGTACTGCACATTTTGTGTACAAGTATTTTCTCCATTACCTAAACAAGCTTCCGAATTTTGAGCAAGTTTAGACATTACATCTCTTAATTAGTCCTGCCTACAGTGACCGCGGGTGAATGGCCACACGTGTGCCGCTGTGTTCAGAAAACTGCTCCCCCTAGAACTGACTCAGAAGCAAGCAAAATTCTGGACCTACCAAAACCACTCCTCAGTGTTACCACTCTTCAGCTGAGAAAGTAGGGTGGCCCTGAAAAGGGCCTTTTATTGGTAGAAAAGGACGCTCAACCACCGAAACCGTAGAGGGTGCGGCCCTGGCGCTTGAGCGCGTAGACCACATCCATGGCGGTGACCGTCTTGCGCTTAGCGTGCTCTGTATAGGTCACGGCGTCCCGGATCACGTTCTCCAGGAACACCTTAAGCACCCCGCGAGTCTCCTCGTAGATGAGGCCGGAGATGCGCTTCACGCCGCCGCGGCGAGCAAGGCGCCGGATGGCCGGCTTGGTGATGCCCTGGATATTGTCGCGCAGTACTTTACGGTGGCGCTTAGCGCCGCCTTTACCAAGACCCTTCCCGCCTTTGCCGCGGCCAGACATGATGAGAAAGAGGAGTCTCACCCAACGCTTTGTGAGGACTCTGGCCTGACGCAGCGCCTTTATACGACAGTTGGCGGACCGAACTGAGAACCTGAAAGAAGTCGGCGGGAAGTCCCGCCCCGGTGGGGGAGGGGAAATCTAAAGGGCCAAACCGAAATAGGGGGGAAAAAAAAGCGAGCTTCTTGTTTCCGTGTTCTGAATTTTGTAATGTGCAAAGTATTTTGTTACCACGTTATGAGGCTTTAAAAAATTGCTTTTGAACGCAGAAGATATACATCAATACTGTGGGGAATACAAAAAAGTGACCGGGCTCGGTGGCTCACGTCTGTGATCCCACCATTTTAGGAGGCCGAGATAGGAGTGTACCTGGGCGTCAGGAGTTTGAGATCTGCGTGAGCAAAATAGCGAGACCCCATCTCTACCAAGACAACAATTAAATTAAATTAAAACATTAGTCCAGCATGATAGCGCTTACACTTTAGGAGACACTCTTTTTTTTTAATATATTAAAAAAAAACAAAAACCAGTACAGTAACAACAGCCTGTTATCCCATCTTCCCATCACACAAAGAGCTCTACTGCTAGCTAATAAGATAATTTGGTGAGCAGATAAATGCACATTTTTTCCCACAAAATGTATGCAGTATATGGCATTTTACAACTTCGCGTTGTTTTAATCAATTTCCCTTATTTAAAAAGTTTACAAAAGTGATTTTAATGTCTGTTTATTATTTCTTCTCCTGAATTCTGCCTGCTACAGTGTTAACCAATTCCCTAGGAATTTATTAATCAACCAGATTTTTTAAATAATTCATCTTTTCCCTGCGGATTAAGTACCACCTTTAACATTATACATACTCGGAACTATTACCAAAATTCTATTGTGTCTATAATTTAATCAAGGTTGTTTGCCAAAGGTAATCTATGTTCACGGTTAAAAGTTTAGAAAATTCACATTAGGAAAAATTTTAAAAGCAGTAATTTGTATCTGCTTAATATTCCATCATAAGAATTTTCTAGGTCCACTTTCACAGTATTTCTAGTATTTAGCAATAATGTGCTAATTTTATTTTCCTAATTTAAAGGAGAACTGTACAAAATTTACTTCCTGAGGAAAATGTAGAATTGAAACGCTTTGTCACAAAGGATGCAGATTTTAAGGTATTTTGATAACTGTTACTACATTTTCCTCAAAAGTTTTATTCCATTCACTTTTGCCAGCAGTAACTGCTGTGTATGTTTACCAGCATTGAGTATTATGGTTTTTAAATTCTACGTTACATTCAGAATTTACTTTTAGTTTTGTTGATTGAGTCTTGAGTTAATGAACTAGTTACCCAGCAAGATTTATTGATTTGTTTATAAGTAATAAATTGTCATCTTTAATATAAGCTTGTTTAGGCCGGGCGCGCTGGCTCATGCCTGTAATCCCAGCACTTAGGGAGGCTGAGGCAGGCAGGTCACTTAAAATTAGGACTTCGAGACCAACCTGGCCAACATGGTGAAACCCCGTCTTTACTAAAAATACAAAAATTAACTGGGCGTGGTGTCACACACCTGTAATATTAGCTACTCAGGAGGGTGAGGCAGGAGAATCTCTTGAACCTGGGAAGCGGCGGTTACATTGAGCCGAAATCACACCACAGCACTCCAGGCTAGACAACTGAATGAGACTCCATCTCAAAAAAAAGAAAAGAAAAGAAAAGAAAAAAACAATAAGAAACCTAAAAATTTTAATTTTTCGTGTAAAAACTGGCCACAAATTATTTGACTTACCTTGTTTGACTGTAAGTCGTAAGACCTCCGTTCCAGAGAGGGCCCTGCCCCATATACAAAAGAAATACTACACAGAGCGCCCAGGAAGAATCTAGACAGGCCTGGCTGGGTTTCCCCACTCAGTCTCTTAGCATTAGATCATACACATTATGTCCAGTCATATTTCTACATAGCTGTCCATACTTTGTTGAACCTAAGCATAAAAATGGACAATTTCCCCTGTATCTTTAGGTCTTCATTCTGAAGGCTTCTGCGTACATGTTAAATAAATGTGTATGCCTTTTCTTCTATTAATCTACCTCTTGACAGTGATTTTCAGTGAAGCTTCAGAGTGCAAAGGGGAAGCTTTCCCTGTGCCCCAACAAGTTCAATCATATGGTCAATGATTCAATCAATCCCGCCTATATAAAAAAAACCCTCATAAAAGCTCTGGATACCAAGGTCAGGGAGTTTATTGGTTTGTGAACACATAGATATCCTAGGGAGGTGACTCCTGGTTCCACATAGAGATGGCACAGAAGCTTTGCTTTCAGGACCCTTCCAAGCCTTGCCCTATGTGTCTCTTCATCTGACTGGTCCTGATTTGTATTCTTTATGATAGAACTATAATCATAAGGATAGCACTTTCTATATTCTATGAGTCATTCTAGCAAATTATTGAACATGAAGGGGTAGTGGGAATCCCTGGATTTGAAGCCAGTTGCTCAGAAGAGCAAGTGGCCTGGGAACCCCACTTGCAGCTGGCGTCTGAAGTTGGGACAGTCTTGTTGGGAAATGTGCCCTTTAACTGGTGAGGTCCGGCTAACTCCAAATAATCAGTGCCTGAATTGAATTGAAGTACATCAGTTGGTGTCCAAATAACTAGAAAGAAATTCATGTACGTAGTTAAAAATTTAGGAAATTCAGATTAGGCAAACTGAAAAAATATCTATAAATCACAGTCCGAAGATTATCCTATTAACTTTATGATATCTATCTATTGCAATAGTCGTCTTTTCATATATTTAATATTTTTTACATGCATGGATACACTGTGGAATTCTTTTAACTCTAAAGAAAGTGTAATCTTGACACAATTTAAAATGTAATTTCTTTGTTTTTTAGTGTTTCCGTGTAAATATTTACTTTGGAGAATAGTGAGCTCAGCCTCTGCAATCACACAAACCTAGACTGAAATTGTGGCTTCGTTGCAGATACTTTTGCTGTTTTTGTCTTAATTTCCTCATCTTTTTAATGAGAGTAAAGGCAATAAGAGTTACTCCACAGGATACTTTAGGAAATAATGGAGATAATTGAGAAAAATGGCTAGACTAGCTTAGTAGATCTCACTAGTCACATATATAAAATTTATATTTACTATTTATTAATATTTTATTGATATTCAATTACTTAACTTTTTGTATATATTTAAATTCACATTTATGCTATTTGCACTAGTCCAAATAAAGTACTTAACAATTTTTATGTCATTTAAATTTCTAATATATTTGAATAAATGCTTAGAGTTTTATGTTTTGATATAACTTCTAAACAGCTATTAGAATATATTAATAGCTAAAATAAAAATCAAATATAATCAAATGAAGGCTTTTTTTTTTTTTTTTTTGAGACAGAGTCTCACTCTGTCGCCCAGGCTGGTGTGCAGTGGCTTGATCTCAGCTCACTGCAACCTCCACCTTCCTGGTGTAAGCGATTTTCCTGCCTCAGCCTCCTAAGTAGCCATGCCACCAGGCCTGGCTAATTTTTTGGATTTTTAGTAGAGATGGTGTTTCACCATGTTGGTCAGGCTGCTCTCAAACTCCTGACCTCGTGATCCACCCACCTCGGCTTCCCAAAGTGCTGGGATTACAGGCATGAGCCACCGAGGCCGGCTGAAGACTCTTTTTGAGGCCTGTTCTTCATTTCCCACTTCAAACATCATCACAATATCAATAAACAGAATATGTTTATACACACAGTTAAAATCAAGACATACATAGTAAACAGATTTAAGATATGAAAGAAAAACATTGGAAAACCAAGAAGATACCTAAGAGAGTAGAAAGTTTGTCAAAGTTTGTCATTAATTTTGTCAGGAAAACCTGGTTTTCCTGGAAGGCTCATGTAGGGGAGGAAAAAAATATTTTCCCTCTACACTTCTGAGTTCTCAGCTAGAGCCCTTGTGACAAAAGACAGATTAAGAAGAGAAAAACAAACAAGTTTATTAACATGTGTACAGCACATGTCTCATGTGAGTGTACCCAGAAATGAGTAACTAAAAAATGTGACTTAAAACTCCAGTTTATATACAGCATCTTTAATAAGATCAATAAGTTTTTAGAGAAATTAGAAGACAAAGGAAAAGGATTTTGAGTTTTTAGGAGTGACAAATTGTGGGAAGGCAAGTATATAGGAAATTAATGGTAGATAAAGGCTGGTTAGTAAAGTTGTGATGCAGATTGCTCTGGTGCCCTCTCCAGGCTGATGAAAGTCTGATGTTCTCTCTGGTGATTAATTTTTGCCCTTTCTGGTAGAGAGGGGAGGAGAGACACCTCCGTACATTTATGTCCTGCTTTTAGGCAAATAGGGAGAGGGCAGAGAGTTTTCTTGTATCTGCTTCTTCTTAGTTGCCCTCAACTCAAATATTCTTTATGTCAATGTGGCATATTTTGGGGTGGTGTGTCATGCCACCCTTCACTCAAAAACAGCTAATCTCTACCCAAAAAGAGAATCCTGGCTGGGCGCGGTGGCTCACGCCTGTAATCCCAGTACTTTGGGAGGCCGAGGTGGGTGGATCACGAGGTCAGGAGATTGAGACCATCCTGACTAACACGGTGAAACCCCGTCTCTACTAAAAATACAAAAAATTAGCCGGGCATGGTGGCGGGCCCCTGTAGTCCCAGCTACTCGGGAGGCTGAGGAAGGAGAATGGCGTGAACTCAGGAGGTGGAGCTTTCAATGAGCCGAAATCATGCCACTGCACTCCAGTCTGGTTGACAGAGCAAGATTCCATCTCAAAAAAAAAAAAAAAAAAGAGAGAGAGAGAATCCTTCCCCTAAAAGGAGACCCTAAGTATCGGCCCTTACCCCTTGCCTAGTGTGCCTGCCTTTATTCAAAATGTGAGACTCAAAACTTATTCGAGTGTTACTCTTTTATTGTCTCACAATAAATCCAAGCCCATAACCATTTCTTGTAGGAATTAGTCTTTTTGAGACACTTCACAGTACTCACAAGCCTAAAGACAGAAAACTAGATTTTTTTTTCTTTTCAAAGAATTTAACCCTTGCTTAATAATAATCAGCTGTGACATTTGGCTTTAAGTGTGAAGTTACTAACAAACATAGCACTCCTAGGTAGAATCCACCCAACCATGACCATGAACTTCCAAGTTATAGCTTGAATGTACCCATTGCATTGAACGGCCTCTACTTTTTTTCCAAAACCCCGAATGCCTCTGTGCTATTTCTGTCTCATTTAAATTTAAGCTTCTTGGCCAGGTGCAGTGGCTCACGCCTGTAATCCTAGCAGTTTGGGAGGTCGAGGCAGGCAGATCACTTGAGGTCAGGAGTTTGAAACCAGCCTGGTCAACATGGTGAAACCCTGTCTCTACTAAAAATACAAAAGAAAATTAGCTGGGTATGGTGGCAGGCACCTGTAATCTCAGCTACTTGGGAAGCTGAGGCAAGAGAATTGCTTGAACCCAGGAGGCGGAGGTTGCAGTGAGCCAAGATCATACCACTGCACTCTAGCCTGGGCAACACAGCAAGACTTTGTCTCAAAAATTAATTAATTAATTAATTAAAGCTTATTTTTTTGTTTTTATATCCATTTTTTTATTTCCTTCATAAAGATGTACATTATATTACATTGACACATTATATTCACCTTATTTTGTAGGGTCACCATTGACCTAGGCACTACAGGGGGAAAAAAAAATGAAACCCAGTCTGCACTCCACATGACTTGTAAAAACAAGATATAGTCATCAACACCTCCAATATTGGCTTACACAGTTTCATGCTATAACAGTGGGTTAGAGTTCTCCAAGTGTATGGGGAAAGTAAAATCAATTAGTGTATGGGTAAAACAACTCAATAAATAACTTTTAAATATTGTTTTGCTAAGTATTCTGTGACCAAAATGTGAATTTTATCTCTTCTAAAATGACTACATACATATAAAGATTGTGTCGACCCCAAAATTCTGTTTTGTTCTATTAAAAATTAAAAATAGGGGCAGGGCACAGTGGCTCACACCTGTAATCCCAACATTTTGGAAGGCCAAGGCAGGAGGATCACTTGAGCACAGAAGTTTGAGAACAGCCTGGGCAACATGGTGAAACACTGTCTCCACCAAAAAAGATACAAAAATTAGCCCAGGGTGGTGGCCTGTGCCTGTCGTCCCAGCAACCCAGGAGGCTGAGGTGGGAGGATTGTTTGAGCTTGGGGAAGCCAAGGTGCAGTGAGCCATGATTGTGCCACTGCACTCCAGCCTGGGCAACAGAGTGAGACCTTGTCTCAAAAATATAATCATAAACAATTTTGCCAAGATTTCTGGATAGTATTTTCCTAATTTTTTTTTCTTTTAGATGTAGTCTTGCTCTGTCACCAGGCTGGAGTGCGGTGGTGTGATCTCAGCGCACTGCAACCTCTGCCTCCTGGATTCAAGCAATTCTCCTGCCTCAGCCTCCCAAGAAGCTGGGATTACAGGCGCATACCACCACACCCTGGTAATTTTTGTATTTTTGTAGAGATGAGGTTTCACCATGTTAGCCAGGATAGTCTCAAACTTCTCACCTCAAGTAATCTGCCTGCCTTGGCCTCCCAAATTTCTGGGATTACAGGCATGAGCCACCGCACTCAGCCTAATTTTTAAAAAAAATCTTTTGAGCTTTAATTTGTTTCTAACATGATACTTATGTATCAAGAATAGATGCTTCATCTAATGAGATTGTATTGTTCGGGCTCAGAAACCGATTCCCCAAAATATGGAGCTTTGACATACTGAACTGAAGAAGAGTACTCAAGGTCTTTCGGACCTTCCCCCTATTCCTCTCTCTCATTTCTCTATCTGAAAGCAGAGAATGAAGTTGTTCTCTGAAATTCCCTTATCTCTCTAAAGTATAGACCTGCCAAAGAAGAAAACAATTACCTCTGGTCTCTTCTCTGAGTTTTCATTAACTGAAAACTCATATCGGAAGAAGACTGAAGTCTGTCAACACACGGAGACAAACCTTTGTCACAAATCATTGTCTGGTCTGTGGGCCAAACAGACTGTCCTAGGCTGTTATATGTTATTCAAGCCTATTGAATTCCCCTAAAAATCACTTAATACCCCTCTAAAATCATCCACACTTCCCCAACTCCCTTTTCCCTAAGGAGAAGGGTACGTAATCATCTGTATTCTATTGCATGGGGCCTGGGGGGGGGGGGGGGGGGGGGAAGGGGAGGGAGTAATCACTGATTCTCCCCCATGCACATTAATAAATTTGTATGCCTTTTCTCCTATTAATCTGCCTTTTGTGAGTTGATTTTTCACCAAACCTTCAGAGGACAAAGGGGAAGTTTTCCTTTGGATTCTACAGTTTCAATAGACAACCAAAAGTTAAAGTTAAAGTTGGGAATTATTTAAATATGCTTCACTCTTTGAATGTATTATTCTTACTTAATCTATTAACATGTATATGTCTTTGCTAACATTTTGATAATTTATTGAATGGAATCCTAAATTGGAAATTCCTAGCATAAATCACACACATGTTAGAAAATATTTTTCAGGTTGGGTTTCTTTAAAGAAGTGTGAGGATTCAAAGGCTCTGGAAAAGCAATCTCAGTGCAGATGCCTTTTGAATCCTTCCAGGTATCTGAGTTTTCTCACAATTTTAAAAATTGATTTAAACATAACTAGAATATTTCTGGCAATTTAACTGTAACACATCTACAGAACACTCACTAGGTATTCACAGTGATATTAAGAGCAATTATTTTTTCCAGTTCATTTTCTTTGATTTACCTGATTTTTTTTGAGACAGTCTTGCTCTGCTGCCCAGGTTAGTGCAGTGGCGCGATCACGACTCGGTTCACTGCAACCTCTGCCTCCCGGGTTCAAGCGATTCTCCTGCCTCAGCCTCCCGAGAAGCTGGTGTTACAGGCACGTGCCACTGCACCCGTTTAATTTTTTGTATTTTTAGTACAGACGGGGTTTCACCACGTTGGCCAGGCTAGTCTCAAACTCCTGATCTCAAGTGATCCGCCCGCCTCTGACTCCCAGAGTGCTGGGATTACAGGCGTGAGTCACCACGCCTGGACTAACCCTCCACATATTTATTTATGACTTTACCTATAACTTCTGCTTCCCTAAAATGTACAAAACAGTTGCATTCTGACTGCCTCAGAACCACTTTCTCATGTTCTCGGGGGATTGTGTCTTCCCTAAGCCACGGTCACTCATACTTGCTAATAATCCTCTTTAAAATATTTTGGGCCGGGCGCAGTGGCTCACACCTGTGATCCCAACACTGGGAGGCCGAGGCAAGTGGACCACCTAAGGTCAGGAGTTCGATACCAGTCTGGCTAACGTGGTGAAACTCCGTATCTACTAAAAATACAAAAATTAGCAGGGTCTGGTGCCACATGCCTGCGGTCCCACCTACTCGAGAGGCTGAGGCAGAAGAATCGCTTGAACCCGGAAGGTGGAGATTGCAGTGAACCGAGATCGTGCCATTGCACTCCAGGGTGGGCAACAAAGTGAGACTACACCTCAAAAACAACAACAACAACAACAACAAAAAAACCCCACATATACAAGTACATTTATATGTACGAAGCGAGTCCCAAAAGGTACCTAACAGGAGACAAACTTAACAGTGAACTGGCTCTTTCTTGAGAAACGTGGACGGCTCTGAAAAGAGCCTTTGGGGTGTGGGTCACGGCGGACCCGTTACTGCGGCGAGAGGCTCACTTGGAGCTGGTATACTTGGTGACGGCCTTGGTGCCCTCGGACACGGCGTGCTTGGCCAATTCCCCGGGTAGCAGTAGGCGCACGGCCGTCTGGATCTCCCTCGAAGTGATGGTCGAGCGCTTGTTGTAATGCGCCAGGCGTGACGCTTCTCCGGCGATACGCTCAAAGATGTCGTTGACGAAGGAGTTCATGATCCCCATAGCCTTGGAGGAGATGCCGGTGTCGGGGTGGACCTGCTTCAGCACCTTGTACACATACACAGAGTAGCTCTCCTTGCGGCTGCGTTTGCGCTTCTTCCCATCCTTCTTCTGAGCCTTGTTAATGGCCTTCTTGGAGCCTTTTTTAGGGACTGGAGCAGATTTGACTGGTTCAGGCATGGTGGAAAACAAAATAAAAGACAACCTTGTGGCTGTTTCGTCCTCTTTATTTAAATGTTATTATGCAAATTAGGAGTAGAATAGGTCAGTGCTGATTGGTGATTATCCGTGGATGACGTCAGATGCCAGTTTTGCCCAATCAAACTAGGTATCCTGCATAATCGAGTCCTATTGGTCTAAATAAAAATAAAACGTTAGCCAATCGCACAGCTTCCTTTTCGCGCCCAGTAGAGGCTATAAAATGTACGTTTTTCTAATTTCATTTCAGTCTTTCTTGACTGTATAGATAATAGGCCTTTTGCCATGTCTGGGCGTGGTAAGCAGGGAGGCAAAGCTCGCGCCAAGGCCAAGACCCGCTCTTCTCGGGCCGGGCTTCAGTTTCCCGTAGGCCGAGTGCATCGCCTGCTCCGCAAAGGCAACTATGCGGAGCGGGTCGGGGCTGGAGCGCCGGTGTACCTGGCGGCGGTGCTGGAGTACCTGACTGCCGAGATCCTGGAGCTGGCTGGCAACGCGGCCCGCGACAACAAGAAGACTCGCATCATCCCGCGTCACCTCCAGCTGGCCATCCGCAACGATGAGGAGCTCAACAAGCTTCTGGGCAAAGTCACCATCGCACAGGGTGGCGTCCTGCCCAACATTCAGGCCGTGCTGCTGCCAAAGAAAACTGAGAGCCACCACAAGACTAAGTAAAGACCGAGTTGAAAAGCGCATAAAAACAAAGGCTCTTTTCAGAGCCACTTCAACAATCATAAAAAGATGACACGAGTCCGTTTTCAGCTGCTTCACCACTCCACAATACGCTCATGATGTTTCGGTTTTAATCTTTAACCTGTTTACGTTGCCTGAATTTCAAGTTTGTTTGTTTTTTTTAAGTTCTTAGTGTAGATATTAACAAGGTACGTTTGCTAACACGTGTTTTCAGGGGTTTTACCTTGGTGGCCAGGCTGGTCTCTGACTCGACCTCAGGTAATCCACCCGCCTAGGCCTCCCAAAGTGCTGGGATTACAGGCGTGAGCCACTGCGCCAGGCCAGTTTGTGGTATCTTGAAGGCATTTTACTGGGACACAACTTTGACAAAAGTCAAAGCATCTTACTGGGAGTTACATAGTAGGTACTGGTGGGTTTTATTTATGATTCTGGGAAACTCACTGGGCTGTAAGGAATATAGTATAGTATTCGGTTTTTAATATGCTTACTAGAAAAAGTATATGGATTGCTACTAGACAGTATGTTTCTCTACAATTTCACAGTCTCTAGATTGAAAACTGAGTGTAGAGTCCTCAGCCCTATTTCCTGGCCTCTAGGAAAGGAGCTGCTCAATGGGTATATTTAAACAAAACCAGACAGTTTTATGTTTACCAATGTATACATTGGTCATGTTTTGTTTTCTATTTTTAATTTTTGCACTTACAAGAGTTTGGAATAAAAAAGAAAATTGGCCTTAGAAGTTTTCCAATTAAGGGTCTTTCAAACATACACATGTTCTGCAGTGACCCAATAATTACATGTATTTATGTTAGTGTACTGCTGAAATCACATGTTAATAATAGTTAACTTCATTGTATGTGTTCTGATATTTTTCTGTTTAATTCTATACGTAATTAACCTTTTTGTACCTGGGTGTTATGTTACAAATGTATCCTGTAAACACTTACAATTAGTAAGTGAGTTAAATACTTAGTAACTGCTGGATAAGTAGATGGCCAAGCATAGTAGTCCAAGCTGGTGATGTTCGATGGTAAGGATGGTTCTGAATACTTATTGATTCCAAGAGCACTAGTGGGTGAATACCCGCACTCAGAAAAAAATATCTCTTCTGAGAAAAGCCAAAGGCTATTTTGAGAATAGTGAGGTCAGTTCCTCATGTTATCCGTTTTTTGTTTTTTTTGTTTTTTTTTTTTTTTGAGACAGGGTCTCGCTTTGTCACCCAGGCTGGAGGACAGTGGTACGATCTCGGCTCATTGCAACCTCCAACTTCTGGACACAAGCGATTCTCCCAACGCAGCCTCCTGAGTATCTGGGACCACAGGCGCACGCCACCACGTTTGGCTAATTTTATTTTTTGGAGAGATGGGGTTTCGCCACATTGCCCAGGCTGGTTTCCAACTCCTGGACTCAAGAGATCCACCCGCCTCGGCCTCCCAAAGTGCTTGGATTACAGGCATGAGCCACCGCGCCCGGCCTGTTGTCCATATTTCTGTATGGGCATGTCAAGGTCCTTTTATTTTGGGCCTTGAAAAGGATTGTTATGCCACTTATGAGTTTTGCCATCTCAGGAAATTCAGACACAAGAATTATGTCCTTTTTTTAAAATTTATTTTTTCTTTGTTTGTTTTGTGTTTTTGAGATGGAATCTCCCTCTGTCGCCCAGGCTGAACTGCAGTGGCGTGATCTCGGCTCACAGCAACCTCCACCTCCCGAGTTCAAGCGATTCTCCTGCCTCAGCCACCAGAGTAGCTGGGACTATAGGCACATGCCACCACACCTGGCTAAATTTTTTGTATTTTTAGTAAAGACGGGGTTTTACCATGTTGGTCAGGCTGGTCATGAACTCCTGACAAATGAGCTGAGTTGGATGGTTACCAGACTATTGTAATTCAGTACATGGAGTGTTTTGAAAAGACATAGAGTATTCATTTCCACATAACTAGAACTACTCACTGTCCCTTAAATAAATAATTCCTCATGTAATTATAACTGGAAATTTAACTGGCAGTATATTGGCTGCATATCTCCAGGAGAGGATGCCCTACCCAGCCAGCAAGAGTATTGATTAGTACATACCAGGCAGTCTCTGTGTGAGCCCTTCCTGATTTATTACTAGCTCTTAGTTTCCCAGCACAGAAAGAAGGAATGCACTATTTACGCACTCAACAATACCCATCGGTTTAGCAGTTGGGCCCCTAAGTGTCCTAGAGGCACTGCTTCCCTCCAAAATAGTGTATCTTCCTTTCCAGAAGAAAGCTAATTTCTGAGAGGGGAAAAACTCTATTTTGTTTTGCTTACGGTGTTGATTCCAATTAAAAGTATTAAAGCATTATTTTAATTTGTAAAATATTAATCATAAATTATTTATCTTTCTAAATTCCATATATGTGGAAATAATGAAATCATGAACCCACACACAAGAAGATGAGGATGAGCAGATTGTGAATGTTGCAGTAGTGATCTTGATATCAAATTTCCAAAAAAGCGTATTAAGTATGTAACCAATTCTAATAACTGAAGATACATAAATAGCCAATTGAAACAAAATAGAGAATTAAAACTGCTTTTTAAAACTCAGTGTAAAAATACTATGATCTTTCCACTTACATCCTTCACAAGTTAAGCTAAGGAGAGACAGAGATGATAACACACATACACAAGCCAATTTGCCAGGGAAAATCTTGAATACTTATAAGAATGCTAGAGAGCTCACAGAAGAAAAGTTATAGAAATCTAGCATTCTGAATACAAGAATGGATGAGGTAAGGGCTTTCCTGGCCCACAAGAAGCTGATTTGAGCATATCTACCAAGCTGATGTATTTCTTTCATTTGAGATTTTCCATGTGGGTATGTCTCCTTACTATTATATACCCATGCATTCATTCATTTATCCAACAAATACTGATCAAAAGCTCCTACGTTACTGGAGATATGCGAGTAAACAAAAGTTCCTCCTCTCATGAGCCTGTATTTTAGAACACACAAGCAATACATCAGCAAACTCTGGTACAGCATATAGTGACAAATTCTAGGGTGAAAAAAATAGGTGGGGATTATAGATTTTATTTAGTCATACAAAGCCTCAATGAGAAGGTAACATTTAAGCAAAGACTCAAGTATTTTATCCTGTGCTCACAAAAACTACCACAGGCTTACCTACAAGGCAGTCTTATTTTGAATACTCCTGACAGTTCAGAGTTTTAGCCACTGTCAGCAGAAGTCAGAGAAAACACTTTCTCTCCCACACGTATTTTTACATGGGGCTTCAAAGGGAATGTTCTCTGGCGGGCTTTCTCCAGACGACTTTTAATCCTCAAACCATCTGTCATTAACTACATTTAAGTGGTTTAAGCAGGCCCAAAATCCGACTTGAAAAATTTCAAAGAAAACTTAACACTGCTTAGGAACGGGGGGCGGGGGGAGAATGTTTCACTTTAGCCAGCATGAGCTACATTAACCTGAATTTTTCCAACTTCAGTACAACCTTAGTTTTATTTCTGGCGTGTTGGCAAGAAATATACACACACCACAGTACAGGTTAGCAGAAAATTAGAAGCACCATCCGGTCGAAACCGGGCTGCGGAGATGGGAGGGCAATACACGAAGGAACTTTTGGCTACACTCAATGCTTATGGAAAAATGCCGGACATTATTAGATGTTAAGACTCCCAAAATTAGCATTCAAAAAGGGATAGGCTGAGTCACGAAACAGATTGTATAACGTCTGGAAATGGGCCCTATCTACTACAGGCAAAACAAGTACCAGGAAGAATTCCTGAGAGAAACAGATCTTTTCAGCGCGCATGTGGGTGGCTCTGAAAAGAGCCTTTGGGTATGTAATCGGTGAGTCCTTGAGACTCAAGCCCTCTCACCGCGGATACGACGTGCGAGCTGGATGTCCTTGGGCATGATAGTCACCCGCTTGGCGTGGATGGCGCACAGGTTGGTGTCCTCAAAGAGCCCCACCAGGTAGGCCTCGCATGCCTCTTGCAGCGCCATCACCGCGGAGCTCTGGAAGCGCAGGTCGGTCTTGAAGTCCTGCGCGATCTCACGCACCAGACGCTGAAAAGGCAGCTTTCTGATCAGCAGCTCGGTGGACTTCTGGTAGCGGCGAATCTCGCGGAGAGCCACTGTACCAGGCCGATAGCGATGGGGCTTCTTGACACCGCCGGTGGCCGGAGCGCTCTTCCGAGCCGCCTTGGTGGCCAGCTGCTTGCGCGGAGCCTTGCCGCCGGTGGACTTGCGAGCAGTCTGCTTCGTACGCGCCATGCCTTCAGAGCTAGATTCACTTCAGGAGAAAGAGAAAGCTAGCCGCTTATTTATAGTGAGAGTCTGAAGCTGATTGGACAAAAGTATGCTGAAGGCCTACCCAACAGTAACCGGATTGGCGAAGGACTCAAATTTTTGTTGTTCACCTATTCCTCTGACAGACTTAGCAGTTCATGGTCTCCATATTTTATTTTCTATTTTCGCTATACAGTTGTTCACTATACTAGCGATTTCCAGTGGAAATAAATGAGAGCAATATAAGTAATTTACACTTATCTAGGAGAACATTGTAACAAAACAATGAAAAATTAATTTTTAATATTTTGCTTAATCCAATATAGCCAACATATTTCAATGTTATCGAAATTAAAATTGTTAGGTATTTTACAGTTTTTGGCACTGACTTTTCCAAATGCAATGTGTATTTTATATAAAATTCATGCTATGGAATTTCCAATGATCACTATCCACAATTGGCTAGTGGCTACAATACTGGACAGGACAGCCATATACACCCGTCCCCTCAATTTTCTATCTTTTGACCACTTAAATTTTAAAAACTTCTATTTTTATAACCAAGAAAAGCTGGTTCGCATGTGAGAAATTCAAGGCCAAAAAATGTCAAAGAAACAACTTTATGTGAACTTTTCACTTTTAAAGTAATTCCATTGCAGCTTATTTTTCCAATACTCTAGAAATGTAATTCATTTTTTTTTTAGAATCTATTCCATTCGTACATCCAGATCTGATTCACATTAAAAACATCAAGTCAGATATTTTAAAGTGGAATTTACCATGCTGAAACAAATTAAGTCATCTCTATACTAAGAAATCAATTTGTGTGGCTGGGGGTGAGAAAGCTAGGGAAATTTTAATTTCAATGAATTTTCAGAAAATGCTTCAAAGAGAACTACCTGGCACCATAAGTAACTGTTCTATAATTAATCTAATAATTATTCTCAACTCAATCATTAATGTTCAAATGCAATTAATTATACAGATTCGAGAGATATTTCTCAGAAATGAATAATCCAAGTCGTTGATCTAGATTTGGATTTAACGTCGAATGCTTGGTTTGTCATTTACCAAGACCCAGAAAACATCTGGCCCCAAAGCAGACATGTTTGCTTCTCAACAGACTAAAAGCAAAACCCGACGGTGAACCATAAAGAATTCAACATACTTGGATAATGCCAGCTTAGGAAAAACTAAATTTTCTTCCACTAAGCTTAAGATGAAGGGGGGTTTAATACTTCTGTTATCCAGGCTTTTTAAAAAGCTAACGAGATTGTCACTACCTAACCAAGACACCGAAGACTGATCTACGTACGTAACCTTTGGAGTGGTTTAGAAGTAGGCAAAGACGAGAAATTACATTAAACATAGTGCTCAGTTCTTCCACAAAATTGTAGGTGGCTCTGAAAAGAGCCTTTTGTTCCTTTGGGATTGAGTTGCTGCAAACTAATCCAGGTTTCTACTTGCCCTTCGCCTTGTGGTGGCTCTCGGTCTTCTTGGGCAGTAGCACGGCCTGGATGTTGGGCAGGACGCCACCCTGTGCGATGGTGACTTTGCCCAGAAGCTTGTTGAGCTCCTCATCGTTGCGGATGGCCAGCTGGAGGTGACGCGGGATGATGCGAGTCTTCTTGTTGTCGCGGGCCGCGTTGCCAGCCAGCTCCAGGATCTCGGCAGTCAGGTACTCCAGCACCGCCGCCAGGTACACCGGCGCTCCAGCCCCGACCCGCTCCGCATAGTTGCCTTTGCGGAGCAGGCGATGCACTCGGCCTACGGGAAACTGAAGCCCGGCCCGAGAAGAGCGGGTCTTGGCCTTGGCGCGAGCTTTGCCTCCCTGCTTACCACGCCCAGACATGGCAAAAGGCCTATTATCTATACAGTCAAGAAAGACTGAAATGAAATTAGAAAAACGTACATTTTATAGCCTCTACTGGGCGCGAAAAGGAAGCTGTGCGATTGGCTAACGTTTTATTTTTATTTAGACCAATAGGACTCGATTATGCAGGATACCTAGTTTGATTGGGCAAAACTGGCATCTGACGTCATCCACGGATAATCACCAATCAGCAGAGACCTTCCCCCTACCTCGGCCGCATAAACTACTATATAAAAAGAGGAGACCAAGTTCTTGTTTTGGTTTTGCCAGTATTGTTTCATTATGCCCGAGCCGGCCAAGTCTGCTCCCGCCCCGAAGAAGGGCTCCAAGAAGGCGGTGACCAAGGCCCAGAAGAAGGATGGCAAGAAGCGCAAGCGCAGCCGCAAGGAGAGCTACTCCGTGTACGTGTACAAGGTGCTGAAGCAGGTCCACCCCGACACCGGCATCTCTTCTAAGGCCATGGGAATCATGAACTCCTTCGTCAACGACATCTTCGAGCGCATCGCAAGCGAGGCTTCCCGCCTGGCGCACTACAACAAGCGCTCGACCATCACCTCCAGGGAGATCCAGACCGCCGTGCGCCTGCTGCTTCCGGGGGAGCTGGCCAAGCACGCGGTGTCGGAGGGCACCAAGGCCGTCACCAAGTACACCAGCTCCAAGTAAATTCTCAAGCTCTTGTCCAACCCAAAGGCTCTTTTCAGAGCCACTCACTATTATCTAAAGAAGAGCTGGTTCGCTCTTCCTATCACTGGGGGCGAGGGGTCATAAATCATTTTGATCTATCCACTAAATTAATCTAGCTCTTTGAAAGCCATTTAAGGTGAAATGTATATGAGGTACGTGCATATGGCTGCCAATACCATAGAGGGTCCGACCTTTGCGCTTGAGGGCATAAACTAAGTCCTTAGCAGGGACTGCCTTGCGCTTTGCTCGTTCCGTGTAAGTAAGTCAAGCGCATCCGGGATCACGTTATCCGGAAATTCCTTGAGCATCCACGGGTTTCTAAAAAGTTGAGACCAGAATGTGTTTGACACCGCCGGGCCAGGCTCCAGGTGGTGGGTCTGGTGATGTCTGGATGTTGCACAGCAACTTGCGGTGGCGCCCCCTTTACCCAATCCTTTCCCTCACTTGCGCAACCAGACATGATTTTAAGGCACGACAAAAGACCCGAGGTAAAAACCAAAAACAGCACTAGGGAAACAAGGCTGGCGTTTTTAATCTTTCCGACTAAATTGGAAACTAGAGGGGTGGGCGCGGTGGCTCATGCCTGTAATCCCAGCACTTTGGGAGGTGGAGGCGGGCGGATCCCTTGAGCCCAGGAGTTCGCAACCAGCCTGGGCAACATAGCAAAACCCCATCTCTGCAAAAAGTACAAAAATTAGCCAGGAGTGGTGGCGCGCCCCTGTTGTCCCAGCTACTTAGGAGGCTGATGTGGGAGGATGGCTTGAACCTGGTAGGCAGAGTTTACAGTGAGCTGAGATCGCACCACTGCACTCCAGCCTGGGTGATAAAGCCAGGCCTTGTCTCAGAAAAAAAAAAAGTGGGGGATCAGTAAAAGTTAACACCTTACCTTCTCCTAATTGTCAATGCCTGCTAGCAAAAGATGCCAGAGTAGATTTTTAAAAGTTTTTCTTGCTTTCACCCAAACCCAACTGTTTTTCGTATACTATTTACCATCCAATTTACTAACATTTATTAAGCATCTACTATTCACCATAGGCCAGTCATAGTATTCTGCTATAGGAATGGAAAATCCTGAATAAGCCTCCCAGACCTTAATTCTCAATCATTGCTGGTGGCCCCACAAATTGGTAGTGCTTTTTTCATAAAGGAAAATTTGGTAATACCTGTCAAAATTTTAAAATGCACCTATCTTTACATCAGAAATTTCACCCCTAGGAATTTACTATTTTTGAAAATATGCAAAATAATATATGCAGGGGTTTCCAGCAGCACTGTTTGTAGTATAAGACTGAAGCAATTTGACTGATTAGCAACAAATTACAGTACATCATTCTATCTAGTAAAAAATAAGAAGGCTCTTTTTCATAATTATTTACTGCTTATTATGTGCCAGATAATGTCCTAAAAAGCTCTCTACATACGTTAAATCATTTAGCTTTCATAACAACTTTCTGATAAATTACTATTTTTATACGTGTTTTACAGATCATAAAATGGGGGTTCAGAGAGCTCGAGTAAATTGCCTAAAGTGTGAAATTGTACAGTGGGAAAGTTGTCAATCAAAATGAAGTCACTAATGTTAAGAAAATCCTGACACAGAGCCAAGAAAGGCCATAAAGAGAAGGTTCTCACACTTGTATGCCTAATAACAAAAATTATCACAAAAGATGGTAAGAGCCACCACCATAAACACAGGCCATCAAAACCTTACACACACAAAAAATACTTCTACAAGACCATTTGCCCAACAACTGCCTTCCCATCCTTGGACTGGCATCGCCCTTGTTATTGTAACCCTCCTTATTTTTTTCTTTAAAAACCTTTGTCTTCCTTTACCTCCTTGAATACACATGTACTTTATAGCATATGGATTCCCATTACAATGCTTTATTCCCAAATAAATGTATTTTTCTTTAGAGAGCCTCTATGTTTGTTACTTAGGTTGGTAACAGGTAATGAGTAGTGAAAACATGATTCAAAACCAGAATCTGGTTTCAGAATCCCTATTTATAACCAGTGTATACTATATGGCTTCTCCAGGTGCTAATAATGGGATGATCTCCAAAATTTGCTGTCAAATGCAAAAAAAGCAAGATACAGGATAATGTGCAGTAGAATTTTGTGTGTGTTTGTGTGTGTGTATAAATGTAAAATATTTTTGGAAGGATACTGGATAAATTGCTATCAGTGGTGGCCTCTGAGGAAAGAGAAAGTTGGATGTCCTACAGACAGGGATGGATGGAGGATCTTTTCATTGTAACCTTCTTATGGTCTTTGAATTTTGAATCCTATGTGTGTATTGTCCATCCATTAAAAAAAAAAAATAGCGTAAAGAATCACTTCACTTGATTATCAGTAAAACACACATTATAAGATGATAAATGCTGCAGTAGAGATATGAATAAAAAGCCTAAGGAGCACAGAATAAATAATATTATGGGTGGGAGTGGGAAGAGTGCCAAATAGCATTCTAGGCAATAAGAAAATGGGTGTCACCTTCAAAAAAGCAGAAATATTGTGGTGTGGCTAAAGTCAGGGGTAGGCAGAAGGAAGCACCCACAGGGCTGGGCAAGTAGTCTGTGACTATGCTACACCAGTGGCCTCCTTCTGTATCATGGCAGGCTTCTCAAAATGAGGACTTCAGGATAAAACAACTGGATATAATCTGAGAAGGACTTACTAAGTGAGATTCTGAAATATTTTACATATAATTCAGATGCCAATTTAACACTATGTATTTAAATGTTACTTAAATAACATTTATTTAAATGAGCAGACTCTGAAGTTATTTGTTAATCTAGCAGTCATAGAGTTTTCTTTGTTGGTCAGACCATGTGGGAGAAAAAGCAAAAGAAAGTCTTTTAGACTCTTACAAGTATTTGTCACCAGTTAAAAAGAGATATGTCAAATAGAGCATTGTTTTTTGTTTTGTTTTGTTTTTTTTGAGACAGAGTCTCACTCGTTGCCCAGGCTGGAGTGCAATAGCGTGATCTGGGTTCATTGCAAGCTCCGCTGGGTTCAAGCAATTCTCCTGCCTCAGCCTCCTGAGTAGCTGTGATTACAGGCACGCCCCACCACGCCCGGCTAATTTTTGTACTTTTAGTAGAGACAGGGTTTCGTCATGTTGGCCAGGCTGGTCTTGAACTCCTGACCTCAGGTGATCTGCCCGCCTCAGCCTCCCAAAGTGCTGGGATTACAGGCGTGAGCCACGGCGCCCGGCCCAAATAGAGCATTGTTACCATCACAATATATAACTAAATAAGTCAATGAATCAAAATTGCACACTGAATAGATATATATCTATGGGATATTCAACAGTGTCTAATATTTGGACATTTTAGAAAATGCTTTTCAAGTTAAGTGATGCTCTGCAATTAACTTACAACAAACTATTTCGTGGCAGTTTTGGATACTGGTACTACTGTGATCTGAATGGTTACCCTCTAAATATGTATGTTGAAAACAAAAACAAAAAACAAATACTTGTGTTGAAGCATAATCCCCAATGTGGTGGTATTAAGAGGTGGGGCCCTTGGGAGGTGAATAGGTCATAAGGATGGCGTCCTCATGAATGGGATTAGTACCCCTATAAAAGAGGGAGCTTGTTCACCCCCTATACCATATGAAGTTGCAGCAAGAAGATGCTATCTATGAAGCAGAGAGTGAGCCTCATTAGACATAGAATATGGTGTCTCCTTGATCTTAGACTTCCTAGCCTTTAGAACTGTAAGAAGTAAAATCCTGTTATTTGTTAGTCACCTAGTTTAGTGTATTTTCTTATAGTGGCCCAAAGAAACTAAGATGCAAAATTCCATATTGAACAGGAGAGAGAAAATCTAACACATCAGATCACATCCTTTGACTGTCTTTGTGAAGGAGAATTGTAATTCCGTAACTTCAAGGGAGAGAGACCATGCCCTTACATCTGTGTGTGTGTGTGTGTGTGTGTGAATGATTTTGTTAATTAGGATTTTATAGGGCCAAGCGCGGTGGCTCCTGCCTGTAATCCCAGCACTTTGGGAGGCCGAGGTGGGCAGATCACCTGAGGTTGGGAGTCTGAGACCAGCCTGACCAACATGGGGAAACCCCTTCTCTACTTAAAATACAAAATTAGCTGGGCGTCGGGGCGCATGCCTGTAATCCCAGCTACTCGGGAGGCTAAGTCAGGAAAATCGCTTGAACCAGGGAGGTGGAGGTTGCGGTGAGCCGAGATGGCGCCATCGCACTCCAGCCTGGGCAACAAGAGAGAAAGTCCGTCTCAAAAAAAAGAAAAAATTTATAGCCAGGCGCGGTGGCTCATGCCTGTATTCCCAGCACTTTGGGAGGCCGAGGCAGGCGGATCACTTGAGGCTAGTAGTTCGAGACCACCCTGCTCAACACAACATGGTAAAACCCCGTCTCTACTAAAAGTTTTTTTTAAATTAGGCAGGCATGGTGGCGCGCGCCTGTAATCCCAGCTACTCGGGAGGCTGAGGCAGGAGAATCGCTTGAACCCGGGAGGTGGAGGTTGCAGTGAGCCGAGATTGAGCCACTGTACTCTAGCCTGGGCGACAGAGTGAGATCCTGTCTCAAAAAAAAAAAAAAAATTATTTGCAAGGCCATGTTCTAAAATTTTATTAGTAGGTATTAAATTATAAGAAGTAGTAGGCCTGAATGGATATTTGACATGAAGAAATATAAAAAGACTGGAAGAGGATTTTATTTCATAACAGGAGAATAAGAGAGCATACCTATCCTTCAACAGGGCTTTATTGTCTACCCTCTAGGTGATCCTTCTCTCAAATGAACATTTTGGCTTATTGTCAGGAATAACGGTATTTTTTTGTTTTTGTTATTTTCATGCTTAACGTAGGTACAGTCCTCAACTTCTTTCATAAAAGCTTTTTTCTAAATTGATTTTTTTCATTACAACTTCATGTTCCCTTATAAGAACTTACTCTTCAGCCTGTCTCAGAACATATTTTACAAGATATGAGCTATAATTGAATAATCATAGCATTTAAGGCTGGAAAACCTTAAGCAGCGTCAGTTCATTTGTGCTGCTATAAGGGAATATCTGAGCGAATAATTTATAAAGGAATTTATTTTTCTCACAGTTCTGGAGGCTGGGAGTACAAGATTCAGGTCCCAGAAGATTCCACGGCTGGTGAAGGCCAGGTCTCTGCTTCCAAATTGGCACCTTGAGTCCTGTGTCTTTGGGGGAAGTTTGTGGGGAGTAACACTATGTCTTCCCATGGCAGAAGGACAAAAAGGGATGAACTCCCTTCCTCTGTCAAGCCCTTTTATAACAGCATTAATTCATTCCTGAAAGCAGAGCCCTCATGACTTAAACATTTTCCAAAAGACTCCACCTCCCAACCTTGTTGCACTGGGGCTTAAGTTTCCAACACATTAATTTTGGGGGACACATTTGTACCATACCAAAGAAGGTCCTGCAAACCTGACATTCTCCCCTAGCCTGTCTTCCTCTGCAATTTTCCATGAGTGTCGGTTGTTATAACCTGGATGTACTGATGGAATGCTTCAGGCGGGAATTTTATTTATTTATTTATTTATTCATTCGTTCACTCATTCATTCATTCATTCATTTATTTGAGACGAAGTCTCGCTGTCACCCAGGCTGGAGTGCAGTGGTGCAATCTCCACTCACTGCAATCTCTGCCTCCCACGTTCAAGCAATTCTCATGCCTCAGCCTCCCAAGTAGCTGGGACTACAGGTGCACACCACTGCACTCAGCTAATTTTTGTATTTTTAGTGGAGACGGGGTTTCACCATGTTGGCCAGGCTGATCTCAAACTCCTGAGCTCAGGTGATCCACCTGCCTCAGCTTCCCAAAGTGATGGGATTACAGGCATGAGCCATTGCACCCGGCCTTTTCAAGCAGAGATTTTATTGGGATGCTTGCATCTGAGGGATATATTCACAATAACAAAACTTATAAGAAAATAGTAAAGCTAGAACTCATTGTGTTAATTATAGTGGAAGATGTGCCTGGACTTAGAACTGACCACAAATTGTTAATCAGAAATTGCTTTAGTAAGTAACAAATCAAAGTAAATGAAACAGCCTGGTTACTAAGGAATAGTTCCATAATTTTGAATGGGATTAAAACTTGTCTCTCTTACTGTTGGTGGAAACCTGTCTTAAACAGCCACACAGGCAATCTAGCATGAACTAATAGTCCTTCCTTGGTTGGTTTTGGGCTACAACTCATTGATAATCATCATGCTTAGTTTGCCTTTGTTCCAATTCCAAGCAGGCCAACCACTTTCCCATGTACATATTGTAACCACCCAAGGGGTTAACCTCGCCTGCTGCCTAGACAGAGCTGATTCATCAAGACAGGGGAATTGCAATAGAGAAAGAGTAATTCACACAGAGCTGGCTGTGCAGGAGACTGGAGTTTTATTACTCAAATCAGTTTCCCTGGGCATTTGGGGAGCAGAGTTTCTAAGGATAACTTGGTGGATGGGGGGAAGCCAGTGAGCCAGGAGTGGTGAATGGTCAGAGATTAAATCATAGGGAGTTGAAGCTCTCTTCTTGTGCTGAGTCAGTTCCTGGGTGGGGGCTACAGGATCAGATGAGCCAGTTAATAGATCTGGGTGGTGCTATCTGACCCAGCTTGAGTGCAGCGTCTGCAAAATATCTCAAGCACTGATCTTAGGAGCAGTTAGGGAGGGTTAGAATCTTGTAGCCTCCAGCTGCCATAATTTTTAATCTTGTAGCTAATGTTAGTCCTACAAAGGCAATCCAGTCCCAAGGCAAGAAGGAGGTCTGCTTTGGGAAAGGGCTGTTACCATCTTTGTTTAAACTATAAACTACAAACTAAGTTTCTCCCTAAATTAGTTCAGCCTACACCCAGGAATGAACAAGGATGGCTTGGAGGTTAGAAGCAAGATGGAGTTGGTTAAATTCCATCTCTTTCACTGTCTCAGTCATAATTTTGCAAAGGTGGCTTCAATATCTGTCATTAAATTGCTGGAATGTTACTTTATTTTGCATTTGACTATTTTTTTTTTTATTTTTATTTGAGATGAAGTCTCGTTCTGTCGCCCAGGCTGGAGTGCAGTGGCACGATCTCTGCTCACCGCAACCTCCATCTCCCAGGTTCAAGCGATTCTCCTGCCTCAGCCTCCCGAGTAGCTGGGATTACAGGCGCGTGCCACTGCACCCGGCTAATTTTTTGTATTTTTAGTAGAGATGGAGTTTCACCATGTTAGCCAGGCTGGTCTTGAACTCCTGACCTCAGTTAATCCGCCCGCCTCGGCCTCCCAAAGTGCTAGGATTACAGACGTGAGCCACTGCGCCTGGCCCGATTATTTAATATCTGAGAAACATAAGAGACTAAGAAAAGCTTTGAAAGAATGTCATCGATTTTATTTATGCTTATATTATGGCCAGGTTATATTTCTTTTTCTTTTTTTTTTTTTTTTTTTTGAGATGGAGTCTCACTCTGTTGCCCTGGAGTGCAATGGTGTGATCTCAGCTCACTGCAACCTCCACCTCCCGGGTTCAAGGGATTCTCCTACTTCAGCCTTCCAAGTAGCTGGGATTACAGGCACGTACCACCATGCCCGCCTAATTTTTTAAAAGTTTTTAGTAGAGACAGGGTTTCTCCATGTTGGCCAGGCTGGTCTCGAACTCCTGACCTCAGGTGATCCACCTGCCTCGGCCTCCCACATTGATGGGGTTACAGGCATGAGTCACCGTGCCTGGCCAACCAGGTTATATTTCTATAGTCTCTCCAAATTCTGGGAACGAACCCCACTTGAGGCCTACAACACTAAATTCCCACATCCCCAAAAGATGTACTCAAATATTGGAACAGTTAGCACAGTCCAAACTATCAAATGTGTTGACCTGAAATCTATTTTCTGTATGGACAAGAAGACTACAGACTGAGAATTTTAAAAGAAGATATTGCCATTCATAAGAATTGTGCTGCAATTCTTTTGCAATTGTGCTGCAAAAGAGACGAGAAAACCTACAGGCTTAACCAAGAAAATGGATCTAATCTTCCATTCAGTGGCCCCCAGATCTTCCTGTTCCTCTCCATGCAATGAACAAACGTAGGAGCTAGAACCTGGTTCCTTGGTTTAGAAAAAAAAAAAAAAAAAAAAAAACAGCCAAAACTGAGGATCTAAGGTCATCTTGACCTTTGTGAGATCACCACAAAGAAACAAATGCCATTTTGTCCACTGTGTGATCACAAACAAGTCAGTGACACTCATTATACCAGTTTCCTTAACAGCAAAATAGGGGTGAAAATCAGCCTCATTTTATCAGGAAGTTGTATGATTGAATAAGACAATGAATGAGATATATGTAGGCCAGGCATGGTGGCTTATGCCCGTAATCCCAGTACTTTGGGAGGCCGAGGTGGGCAGATCACTTGAGGTCAGGAGTTCAGGACCAGCCTGGCCAACATGGTGAAACCTCATCTCTACTAAAATTACAAAAATTAGCTGGGCATGGTGGCACATGCCTGTAATCTCAGCTACTCGGAAGGCTAAGGCAGGAGAATCACTTGAACCCGGGAGGCAGAGGTTGCAGTGAGCCAAGACTGCACCACTGAACTCCAGCCTGGGAAACAGAGCAAGGCTCTGTCTCAAACAAACAAAGAAAAAAGACATATGTAACAGGGAAATAATTATCACCATGCATTAAGAGGAAAAGAATAATATAGAAATTACTGCAAATTATACTTATAAGTGAGGAAAATCACTCAGAGCCAGTAATTTTACCTCTATATGACCACATCAGCCAGCTTAAAGGAAATTAACTTACTTAACCAAAAAAAATTTATTGAGCACTTAATATATGAGAGACAATATATTAGCATTGAGAATACATGCTGAAAATAGCCTGCTAAAATTCCTGTTCTTATGGTACTTTGAGGTGGGATTAAATTCCATAACATGTCATCACCTTGATAAGTGGTTTAGATAAAAATACAGCAGGAAAGGGGATAGGGAACTGGAGATTGCATTTTTAAAGAGGGCATACAAATGAGGTCTCATTGAACTGTCATTGGCATAAACTGGTGAGAGAGTATATTGCTACCTGGGGGAAGCTGTTTGGGGCAGAAGGAACTATGAGCACAAAGTACCAGAGGCAGGCCTCTGCTTAGCATGTTCTGGGAACAGCAGGTTAGGCCATAGTGGTTGGAGCAAAGACAGCCATGGGATGGGTAAGAAGTTTTGAGCTTCATCGTTCACCTTCTTGGCTCTTAGCCCAAAATGATTCCTGCATAGAGCCTCAAAAACCTTCACATTTTCTAAATAGCTGCTGAAAAAATGCACCACAAAATAAAAAAGAGAAAATGGCTCTGCCCCTGCTAAGATCTAGATCTAGGAAAGCAAATGATATTCTTGTACAATGATGCATAAAGGGATAAATTCTAATAAAGGAGTATTGGCCTCAGCTGTACCCCATCACCAAGACCAGTGCATGAAATGCAATACTCAGTGAATGATACCCAACAAATGTCTTATTATTGCTTCATATAATAACAATACATAGCACATAGAGGGTATCTTTGGGGGGATTTTCTTTAATCATCTACTTAAAGTTTTTTACTTTTCCGCATTTTATCCCACTCTTTCAGACTCCCAGGCCAACAATTTTGTAAACACCATTTTTGAAGATACATAGCAAAGGAAACGTGAACGCTGATCTTCACTAAGGCATTACTTATGGTGGCAAAAAATTTGAGACAGGCTTTTTGGGCAACACTGGAGAGTAGTGTGAACCCAAAGTATCTGAAACAGGTCTCAATCAATTTAGAAAGTTTATTTTGCCAAGGTTAAGGACGTGTCCATGACACAGCCTCAGGGGCTCCTGATGACATGTGCCCGAGGTGGTAGGGGCACAGCTTGGTTTTATACAGGGAGACATGAGACTTCAATCAATATGTTAACATGTACATTGGTTCAGTCTGGAAAGGGACAACTCAAAATGTGGGGTAGGGGGAAGGTTCCAGGTCATAGGTAGATAAGAGACAAAAGGTTGCATTCTTTCGAGTCTCTGATTAGCCTTTCCCTTAATACACAATTTACATGTGAGGACAGATAGAGAAATAATTACTTATTCCTTAGTCCACTTAGTGAATCTGCATTTTTACATAAACAATAGGGCAGAAGAAGCAATCAGATATGCATTTGTCTCAGGTGAACAGAGGGATGACTTTCTGTCCTGCCTCTGTGAAGATAAGCTATCAACTTACATTGCCAGGGTGAAATTCAACAGAACTGTTTTAGGGTAAAGATCTTGAGGTCCACAAAGAATTTCCTTGTGGGCAAATTGTGAGGGAGGTATGTAGCTTTACGCTTTTTTTTTTTTTTGTCTTTTTTTTTTTTTTTTTTTTTCCTTTTTCTGGAGAACGGGGTCTTGTTATATTGCCCAGGCAGGTCTCGAACTCCTGGGCTCAAGCTATCTTCCCACCTCTTGCCTCCCTGAGAGCTGGGATTACAGGCGTGAGCCACCACGCCCGGCCTGAGGTATGTAGCTTTAAATAAAATAAAATAAAATAAAATAAAATAAAATAAAATAAAACTTTGTAACTATCTTATTTAGGAGTAAAATGGGAGGCAGCTTTGCTTGTCACAGTTCCCAGCTTGACTTTTCCCTTTATCTTAGTGATTTGGGGTCCTGATATTTATTTTCTTTTCACTGTAGATAGATACAGTTCCTGTTTCTGGAGTTATTCTGGTTATTATTACTGCATAACAAGCTAGCCCCAAACTTGATGGCATAAAACAAACATATTATTATATTCTTGGAATCGGTGGTCGGGAAATAGGACAGAGCACAGCAGGGATTGCTACCTCTGCTCCAAGATGTCTGGAGCATCAGGTGTAAACTCACCAGCTTAGGGTGATTCTTGGGATAACCGCTGAAGGCTGGGATCATTTGGAAGCCTCTTCACTCGCATAGCTGGTAAATGATGCTGGCTGAGGCATGGGACTACCAGCCAGAGCATCTACATGTGTGGCCTGAGCTACCTAACAGTATGGTGGCTTCAGAGTGGTCAGACTTGTCATAGAGTAGCTCAAGATTCTGAAGGTGAGTCTCTCAGGACATCCAACCAGAAACTGTGACTTCGCATTTCAGAATAAAAGTCAAAATCCTAACAAGATCCTACACAGCATTGTAATTGTATGTGAGAGGATGATTCAGTGGGAGAGTACAAACAAGGATGGGAGCACGGATTTTACTATTACAAAAGGCCCCAGAAAACCTAGATGAAAGATCCAAGGTCGTTTTGCAAAAATTGTGCACTCCTATGGTTAATTCTTTATGCAATATTGTCCTGAGCATTGCAAGATTCCCAGTATCTCTGGTTCTGACCTGTGAAAGCCAGTTGTGCCCCAGTCATTGAAACAAGCAAAACACCCAGGTATTTCCAAAATACTCCTGTAGAGGGCAGTACAGTTTTGTTTAAAAACCCATTGTTTCATATTTAGCAGTTAAAAGCTAGTGACTCAGGGATAAATATTTGTCAGAAGAAAACCTGGTCAAACAAGCTTACAGGCGGCCCCATGGTGTAATGGTTAGCACTCTGGACTTTGAATCCAGCGATCCGAGTTCAAATCTCGGTGGGACCTTCTTGGCTGTTTTTTTCTTTTTCCCCCCACTTCTCCCAGTTATCTTGTCTCTTAAAACTAAAGTGATTCCTCGTAACCCAGTCCACCATACATCATAGTATCTGCTTAGCAGTAGTATCTATGTCAGTCCTCAGAAGTGTGAGACCACCTGTGGAAGCAAGCCCATGTGCACAATCAACACTACCAGGAACAACTCCCTAATTCTGTAACCTGTTCCCCGACACAGATGGGACAGAGGCGCCTGTCTGAAATGTCTCCCCATGTCTTGATTCCTAGAAAGGCATGTATGTGTGCATAATAGAGAAATGCCTGTTTTTAAAAGAATGACCACATTACTCTATCACTGGGAAAAAAAAGTATCTAACATGAGAAGTGATAAATATCTGATTTGAGGTTAACAAACTTGTAGTGGTACTGTTGTCCCTCCAGGCTTCACTCTCCATGGAACACTTTCAGTGAGGATGGGATTCAAGCCCACACATGAAAAGTGTACTGGATTAGCAAATGGTCAGGCCACCTCATCCTATCCTGGTTGCAAATTTCTCAAGTTCTTTCTTAGACTTATTTTTGGTAAAGCCTCTGCACTTTGATTAAGTTGACAGGCATGGTAATGTCAAACTGTTGGCAGCAGCTCATCAGCACACAGGCCTTGCTGTCATCTTAGAGACTCTCACACAAGTCCTTTCCCTTTTGCTTGAGATAGATTTTTTGCATTTTAGTGATTGCTACCCTAACTTGCACACATCTCCAGCCTCATCCATCACCATTCCTGCCACACACAGAGCCCAAAATTAGCTTTTAGTCACCGGCCATGGTAAAATTATTTCTATTCTTTAATTTTTCCCTCTCTTCTCATTTTCTACTTGCAAAACATTTTTGTTCTCCCCTCCACCCTCACGTTATGAGAGCTAGTTCTTTTACTCATTCTTCAAATATTAACTTAGACCTTCCACACCTTCTTACTGAGGCCTTTACTGGGCTCCCTTTATAGGAGCTTAGATGCCCCATCTATGTCTCCTTAACACCCTCAATCTCCTTCTCACACCACCTCATAATTTAATTCTCATTTAATAAGCTCTCCCTCTTACTCTAGACAGCAAGTTCTCCTAGGGGAGAGACCAGTACTGTGGTCTTTTTCACCTTTCATTTTTCAGTTTCATTTTGCCTGGCTCATGTTCGTTCAAAAATACTTGCTGAGTGCATAAACTTTTATCTAATGTGATTTGATTATCCTGGAATCCAGGGTAGCCTGTCTCCATTTGGTTGCACATCTTTCTGCTCTGCTTCTTCACAAGTTTCTTTTCACTCTTTTTCCTTCACTGATCCCAAGTCTACATTCACTCTAAGAACAAGTCTTCACCCAAGACTGGAGCAGAAGTCTCCCTGGGGATGAATTTCAATTATGACAGTATCTTAATGAGGGCTTTCAGTTAATAGCTAAAATAGGGATGGGAGGTATGTGATTAGATCACTATATTTTCACATTTTTGGAAGAGAATTCACCTTGGAAGAAAGGTTCCTTTCACTACATTCTTGGCTAGTGGTCCAGAAGTCCATATATGCCTAGTTTGGGTACTTATCGGTTGTAGGGAGCCCACGGCCTGACACCAGCCTAGCCTCTGGAAGGTAGTAACTAAACATTCTGGATTAAATTGAAGATTTTTAATTGCTATCTATAAGCAAAGATTTAAGCTAATAAATCCTGTGTCCTTTCTGAGAATACAGGGAGGAGACGGTAACCTCTGAACCCAGCACTTACTCTCACCATGGTCGATAGAGTTTCAACTTGCTGCTCTCATCACAGTTGGCCTGAGAGTGAGAGTCTGAGAAGGCTATAGGAGATAGCCCAGGAAAAGCACAGATGTATTCTTTATGCTAACCCAGAAGTCGCTGCTCAAGACACAGGCACCGTTCTACACGTGGTGCACTTTTTTTTTTTTAACCTATCACGTACCCCACATGGTCAAGAACATTAGGGCGGGGTGCAGTGGCTCACATCTGTAATCCCAACATTTTGGGAGGCCAAGGCCAGTGGATCACTTGAGGTCAGGAGTTCGAGACCAGTCTGGCCAACATGATGAAACCCTGTCTCTACTAAAAATACAAAAATTAGCTGGGTGTGGTAACTGTAATTCCAGCTACTTGGGAGGCTGGGGCACAAGAATCGCTTGAATCCAGGAGATGGAGGTTGCAGTGCAGTGAGCTGAGATCGTGCCACTGCACTCCAGCCTGGGTGACAGAGGGAGATTGTCTCAAAAAAAAAAAAAAAAAAAAAAAAGGAACTATTTTCCTCTTTGGCACTGGAAAATGTGATTGAACTGGTATATTCATGTCTGGCTGGTTATGTCCAGGGACAAGAAATCTATGGGGCTTTCTCCACTCAGGTTTGAAATCATCCTCTTTGTAAGGACTTTTTTTTTTTTTTTTTTTTTTTTTTTAAGGAACTTTTCTCGTCTCCACCACGGCTTGAAAATTTGTAATCTCCCTTGGAGGATTTTTACCCTCTCTCCTGAGAGTTTCCTGCCACCTCTGTGCAAACAGGACTGTCCTTGACCATCCTCGACCTAAAGGAAATCATGTATACAGTGGTCCATTTCCAAGACAAAGTGCCTTAAATCGTCTTAGGTAAGCAAATTACAGAAGAAACAGGATACACTAGGCCCCTGCTTGGATAGCGATGCCTGCTTATCGGCTCGCCTCTCTTTCCCCGCCTCTTAGTCGCCCTCACCCGAACCAAAGTTCAGTCTAAGATGAAAGTTTACTAGCCTGCAACACTGCTCGTTTTGTCTGTTCTTATCAGCCTGCCCAGCTACTTAGGTCATAAGTCAAATACTTGAAGAGCCCCCGAGCTAACTAGGATTGCAATGCATTGTGGGCTGCAACAAAATGCAGCAAGACAACCCTAAAGAAACACCTAAAGCCTCTAACCAACAATCAATAGGCGACATCCGGGAAGGTTGTGACCCCATAGTACTCACCCTGTGAGGAACCCGGGGAGGGACCTGCGCACCACGGGATAAATCGGTTGTTCAAAGTGTGCTGGGTGTGCCTGCTCATCAGACAACCGATCTTGCAAGATCGTCGTTAAACTCTCACTTTTGCTGTTCTCCGGGTCTCTGAGTCCATTCTTTGGGTTTGGACGGTGAATTTGTTTCTCATAGACCTAGTCTAGGATTGAGGAACACTCCCAACCCAGCTTTCCAGAAAACACTGAATTTAAAGATTTTGCCTAATGACAGCCAGTTGCAAAAATTCCGTTGCAAAGAAATCCAGTAGGAATCCTGATAAGAAGAAGACTGTATTTGCAGGGAGAGTTACTGGGTTGTGGTTTTCTTGTTTGTTTGGCGTTGGGAACTGTTGTCGTCCACAAGAGGGCGCATGCGGTCCTCGAAGACCACTTCCAGAGTGTCCGTGTGTCCGTTTAAAAATCTGAAACCCCGGAAACCAACCCCAACCTGCAAACTGTTACATTCAATTTGCACTAAGCACGCTGTCCATGAACAGGCGTCGAATCTAGGTTAAACTACTTGGAGCAGAGCTGCATTCCTCTCTACCACTAAGGAAATTGCTGAAGCGCTCGCTTCTAAATGTGTACTGAATATCGTGGCGCTCCTACTCAGCTAAAAGCCACCAGGAGGCGTTTATAAAGATGCTAGGGTAGGGCCGACTGAGAACATCCCCAGAGACCCATCACAGCAATCAGCTGTGGTGTAGGGGGTGGATTTTCACAGTATGGGCTCCTGTGTATGTGCGAAAAAGCGGGTATGAGAAGCAGGGATGAGGAATCTTTTTTGTGTCCGTTTGGGAGTCTCCCCTGCGCATATTTCCCGTTGGTGAGCCGGCAGTAGGAAGCCCGTGGGGCCGCGCGCTATCCCGGGAAACTCCCGAGGGGCTTTCCTTTCACCCTTCCCTTCGCCCCCTCAGTTGAGCTCCCAGGAATGCTGGGATTTTCCTCCAGTCTTGTCTTGCAAGTTCACTTATTTCAGTTTTCCGTAAACACCAACGTCTCCTCTGCAACTTGGGAAAATCTTTCCACGCACGTCCTCAAACGCGCCATACACCACCCCTAATAAACGACGTTTTTTTGTGAAAGCAATAGGATCTGATCACAAAGCAGAATGAAAGATCTCAGGTCTCTCACAGGCTCCTCACCTGTAAAATAAAGACAACAGTTCGCATCTCACCAGGTTACTGTGAGCGTTCGATGAGGTAACAATACAGAACACTAGTCACAAAACCTGGCACACGATAAGGGCTCGGTTTTGTTCGACGACTTCACTTTTTTTCCAGTGAAGAAACAGAAGCCCGAGGGGGCACCAAGTTTCTGAACCCCCTGGAAGGAAAGGTCTGGGGTGCGAAGGGTGGGGTGTGCTGACATTGGAAAACCACATCAGACTTTAGAAAAGAAGAACTAGGTCATGAAAGAATTCAGGGAAAGTCGCTAACAGCTTGGCCCCATGGTGTGATGGTCAGCACTCTGGACTCTGAATCCAGCGATCCGAGCTCAAATCTCGGTGGGACCTAGTCCGACATTTTAAGTTTCAGTCGTATGACTTCTTCGAAGTTTCAGTCGTATGACTTCTCTGTGATATACAGGCAATTATGCAATTTCTACACACCTTTCTCATTCCATCCTGGAGCTTTTATTCACAAACACACGAGTTAAATGGGGTGTGGGAAGATTTATCCCTTTTGTTAAATGATATATTTTCTTTTTTTTTTGTAAGGCATCATAAACGATATATTTTCAACACAATTTTATTTTTTATATATTTATAAGTACTTATCAAATATTATATACTTAATTTTTATTGATTGCATAATACCACCATTAAATTTAAAAACAACTAAAGCCAGAGGAAAAACACTTAAAATACAGATAATTACTGGTAGTGACTAAAAATTATATATCAATTTTAAATCTGTTTCAGAATGCTATGATGGAGTGATCAGTCAGTCATAGCCTTTAAGCATAAACGTGTAATATAGTGGGCTTAAAATTCTATGGAAGATATGGAATAGAAATATCTTTTAAAGATAGAAAAAGAATTTACGCACGTTTTCAACTGTTAAATATAATTATGATAAGTATATTTTTAAAGAATTCTAGTACATGCCAGGTTGTTAGCTTTTAGGTTCCAATACACAAATTTCACTGAGTCATTAGACACTTCTAATTTGTATTTCATCAGATGCTGGCAATTACATTCTTTAGAATGATTTAAATTTGTAAAGAAACATTTTAGAACACCACTGGAAAACAATGTGTGAAAGCACAAAAATATTTTTACAATTCTTAAAGATTCCAAGGGATTAAAATAGCTTAAAGACAGTGTTTTGATGAAAATAATACTGTAATAGGACAAAGCAACTCCCTTGTCATCTCATGCTCAGACTCTTTCGTTTCTATTTTTCAAGTGCATGTTTTTCTGTAAATTTCCTATTTGTGTACATTTGATTTAAGATGGTTTGTATTTTTATTATGATTTTGAAGGCATTCATAGAAGCATATTTTTATTAAGCCATTCTTGCTCAAATATGTCTTGTGTAACAGTTTCCAAGTCAATATTTTTTTCTTCTGAGTTCTCTTATTAATTTCCTCTGCATGTGTTGTTGTTTTATGTTTTGTATTTAAATCAGTAATCTATCTGAAACTTAATTTCTTACACACTTGAGAGGTCTACCTTTGTTTTCCTTCATAGGTAAAGTTAGCTGTGCCGTCACAATTTATTTTAAAATCACCTTTGGGCCGGGCGCGGTGACTCGAGCCTATAATCTCAGCATTTTGGGAGGCCGAGGCGGGCGGATCACGAGGTCAGTACATCGAGACCATCCTGGCTAACACGGTGAAACACCGTCTTTACTAAAAATAAAAAAAAATTAGCCGGGTGCGGTGGCACGCACCTGTAATCCCAGCTACTCGGGAGGCTGAGGCAGGAGAATCGCTTGAACCCGGGAGGCGAAGGCTGCAGTGAGCCAAGATCTTGCCAATGCACTGCAGCCTGGGATCTTTTGATTAGTTTTTAAAATTCATTTTATATCCCGAAAGCATTCTTCCTCTACGGTATTCAACATTTTCAGGCACGTGGGAATAAAGAGATAAAGAGATAGAGGTTGAAGACTCAAATATTCCATTTTGTAGTTTCCAGCTTCTGGTAAAGAACTAAGAACCCATTAGGCTGTTGATGAGCTTACATATGAACCAGTAGTCTGGAGTGCAGAAACCCCAGGAGTCGGATTCCAATGCTTTGGCCCAGTGGTTGGCTACCTTACTCATAATGAAGATGTTGGTGCCATTAAGCACAGTAGAGTTTCCTTGGGAACCCTGCAGGCTTTGAAGAGATCCAGAAAACAACAATAGGTCACAAACAGACCTTGGTGACTTTGGCATTCATTTGAGATATTTGGAATATGTCCCAAAGTTGGGCCAAGCTAAAAGATAAAAATTTTCTTAAAAGAAAAACAGATATTTGGAAATATGATAAAGCTCAAGTTTGTATAACAAAGGTTAATTTTGAAAAGAATGGTTAATTTGAAAACAAGGGTTAATCTCTCAATGGCACCTTTTGATTTTCATGATCCACACCTCAAGGGCAGTCTGGCCTTCCTATTTTTCTCTTTCCTTATCCCACTATTCCCTTTTCCTTCTCTATTTCTTCCGTTAGCTCTGTTTTGTTTTCTTTATTTCCTTTCCTGCCCATGCACAAAGTAAACCAATGATAAAATATTGTCACTGTGCTCTTTTTAAGATATATTGAGGACTACATTTAAGGTTTGAAACTGTCAGAAGCACTAGAATCACAGCAAGCTTGTTTATAACTTGTAGCTAAATACCTAAAGATTAAATGGCAGTTTCAAATCCTAAAGTTGCATGGATGTGTTTATACTATGCATGAATCTAAGAATTTGTGTCGGTAAATTTCATTCTAAGCAGTGATACATCTGAAAGGATGACAATAAGTACAATTAATCAATTAATGACACCCATTGCTTTCACTACAGTGTTTTTTAAAAAAATTTTCAGCCAGAGCCAAAACTGAACGCTACTAATTTTATAATTATGCACAGTTATCAGACAAGTTTGTTTGTTTGAGACAGTCTCGCTCTGTCACCAGGCTGGAGTGCAGTGGCTCGATCTCGGCTCACTGCAACCTCCGCCTCCCGGGTTCAAGCGATTCTCCTGCCACAGACTCCCGAGTAGCTGGGACTACAGATGCGTGCCACCACGCCCAGCTAATTTTTGTATTTTTAGTAGAAATGGGGTTTCACCATATTGGCCAGGATAGTCTCGATCTCTTGACCTCGTGATCGGCCCGCCTCGGCCGCCCAAAGCGCTGAGACTACAGGCGTGAGCCACCGCGCCCGGCCCAAGTTTTATAAATCTTGATGCCATTTGAAAACCTATATGATTGTGAAGCCAGGAGCAGTGGCTCATGCCCTAACACTTTGGGAGGTTGAGGCAGGTGTATCACCTCAGCTCAGGAATTCCAGACCAGCCTGGGCTACATGGCAAAACCCTGTCTCTGACAAAATACAAAAATTAGCCAGGCGTGGTGGCAGGCACCTGTAATCCCATCTACTCAGGAGGCTGAGACAGGAGGATAGCTTGAGCCCGAGAGGCCGAGGTTGCAGTGAGCCAAGATCGCACCACTGCGCTCCAGCCTGGGCAACAGAGTGAGAATCTGTCAAAAAAAAAAAAAAAAAAAAAAAGGAAACCCATATGAATCTGATTGATAAAACAATCTCACAGAAACCATTTGACAAGATAATTCCTCTAACTTTACAATGAATGGCAAGAAAATGCAGCAGAAAAAATTATCACCGACAGCCGGACGCGGTGGCTCACGCCTGTAATCCCAGCACTTTAGGAGGCTAAAGGGGGACGGATCACGAGATCAGGAGATCGAGACCATCCTGGCTAACACGGTGAAACCCTCGTCTCTACTAAAAATACAAAAAATTAGCCTGGCGTGGTGGCGGAAGTCTGTAGTCCCAGCTACTCCGGAGGCTAAGGCAGGAGAATGGGGTGAACCCGGGAGGCGGAACTTGCAGTGAGCCGAGCTCGCTCCACTGCACCCCAGCCTGGGTGACAGAGCGAGACTCCGTCTCAAAAAAAAAAAAAAAAAAAAAAATTATCACCGAGCTCAATCAAAGTAACTTTACTTGAGACTGCTGTTTCAACAGGATTAGTAATTTGCTAATCAGTTTGCTAGTTCCTAAATTCCTTTTGCTTATAAGCATTCAAATGAAATTGACACCACCATAACTGGTTTTCAAAAGCATTTAGGTCTTTTGAGGTTGCATCATGGTTTACATTTAATTATAAGCTGATTTATTTCCTAAAGAGAGAGTTTTTTCTGATTTTATATTACCTCTGCTTTCTCATTAAAAACTAAAAGTAAAACCTGGATGCTGGGGAACGTAGTTCATTTGTAAGAAGGCTCACTGCCTCATGAACTCAGATGGTTAGCAGCAAAAACGAAACAAAACAAAACAAAAACGGTCCCTGCAGAATTCAGACTTTCTGCGTGAAGTTTGCCCCAAATAGAAACACACACTTGAGAAAGTCTTTGATTTTAGCCTCATCAGAACCGCACAGGTGAGAACGTGCTTCCGTCATTGAGTTTCTCCGCCAAACAAACCCAGAACCAGGGTGGCTAAGAATTATTCATGACTTGCAAGCACGGAGGCAGGAGAGAGAGTGAATTTCTCCTCCTGGAATTCCAAACTGTAAAACCCTGGAGGTGGCAAGGGAATGATCCTAACAAATGGGAAGATTTCAGACTTTTATGGGGAGACCTCATTATATTTCTCGTCTAAAACTAACAAGACACGAAAAATCTTTTCCAACACCAAAGGTGAAAATCATCCCAGCTGGTGTGACCTGGGGAAGTAAAGGTCAGTTTCCCAAATGCAGCGCATGTGAGAACGCATGACCTGCAATGTGACAATGACAGCTTTTCAGAGAGATGTCTACTTGCGCTACCAGGGCCTTGCACCTCCCAGCCCCTGGCCAGACTTTCCCTTGAGCAAAGCAGCGATGAGGACAGCAGAACGTAGTCTTTCTGAGAAGTGGGAAGGAGTCAGGATTACTGAGAGGACAAGCTCTCCTTTGTGAAGCCTTGGGAATGAAATGGCTGGTGAATGCAAAACAGGTTCCTTGTAAGTCTTTGCTTACTATGGGTGAGGCCTCAAAATGTTCCATTCATTTCCACAAACTTTTGATAACTCCTCCAGGTGCTGGTCACTGAAGCAGAAGATGAGGCCTCTGCAAATAACGACTAAATGTATACAACTAAATATAGAATCGCACGTGCGGATCTCTTTCTCCAGAGGCCACTGGCCAAAAATGATGTGAACGAGAACCTTTTTCCATTATGAATTCAATCCTTACCATGCAAACAGGTTCCCATCTTTCAGTGACTCCACAAGCTCTTCTATTTTAATCATGGTTAAACATGCACCCTTTAAAAGCAAGCAGGGTTGGGATTAGTGAAGAAGGAAGAATGGAGAGAAGAAATTTGGGAACAACCAGTGCAGACAGCCTTGGGACAAAATGTAAAACTGAGCCATCCTGGGTTCTGGTGAAGATCATAACTGGGTGAAAGTCTTACCCCCAGCAAAGTGTTGATGAACTCTTATCCTGATCTAGGCACTGTGTTAAGCAATGGGGACTCTAAAGGGAACAAGATCTCAAGACTGGTCCCTGCACTGGGATAGCTTGCTGGAGGGTAAGAGGGAGATATTAAAAAGAAACTAAAACGTGTGGTGTTATGATGAGGGCAGTTTGGGTGCTGAGAAATTATAGATGGAGGCAGCTAAGCTGAGATAATGGAAGCCAGAGAAGCCTCATTAAAGTCAAGTTGAGATCGGAGGAATGAGTACTGAACTAAAGCAAATAAAGTGAGGGCAGAGGAGAGGGCTAAAGAGTGTCGTGGGAGGTGGAGTTTGGGCAGAAAAAAAAAATTCACCATAGCTCATGCTTGGAAGTCAAGTGTGAGAACTGATGGTGGAGATGCAGCAGGTTAAGGGAGCATCATCAAAGTATAAAGTGTTCCCTGGAGCCTTCTCCACTTATTTACTAGTCTGCACACAACATTCTATTTTAAGCAAGACTCCTCCCTTTTCTCCATTTTACTTAAATGTCTATCATTGATATGGACTCATGGAATCTTTTCTCCCCAGTGATTTATAACTCATTATTGTCCTTAATTATATTGATGTTCAACTTTACCCATATTTAGGGAGAGCCCCTTTTTGGGAACATAGCCTCTTGCCTTGCCGGAGTAAAGCCATCTTGAAGTAAAACAATCATAATGACTAATATTTGACTCCTGCATACCAAGGCATTCTGCAGCAAGGTCAAAAACAATGTGTGTAGCATGAATAACCCCTCATAAAGATGCTTATCTAACTTCCCCAGTGGCCATGGGTTTTGCAAGACAGTCTGAGGTGTAATCAGCTGTTCATATTTTACCCTAAAAGCTTGCTATAGAAAGGATACTTTCTGCAGGGTGAGTGCAGGGATCCACCCTCTCGGGCTGCAGCCCAAGATGTGGTTTCTGTTTGTAAGTCTTTATTAAATGTTTCTTTCTGAGAAACTGGATTTGTCAAACTTTGTTTGGCCTCTCATCGCCCTGGGACTTTGGAGGTCGCTTTGCCTGTACCTGCTCATAGTGGAAAACCATTCGAGTGGCCTCTGGATCCTTGTAGCTTGCTACTATCATTTTTTTTTTTTTTTTTTTTTTAAATGAGACGGAGTCTCACTCTGTCGCCAGGCTGGAGTGCAGTGGTGCCATGTTGGCTCACTACAATCTCCGGCTCCCGGTTCAAGGGATTCTCCTGCCTCAGCCTCCCGATTAGCTGGGATTACAGGCGCATGCCACCACACCCAGCTAATTTTTTTTGTATTTTTAGTTGAGATGGGTTTTTACCACATTGACCAGGATGGTCACGATCTCCTGACCTTGCGATCTGCCTGCCTTGGCCCCCCAAAGTGCCACAGTCATTCTTTTGAACATGTTCTTATTTTCTGCATAACAAGTTGTTCCAGACTTAATTTGCATCTACCCTGCCCCAGCCCAAAATTCAGCCATTTCTCAGTAATTTCCTGATTTCTTTCAGTGGGGAAGAGTATTAGAGAGGAATATCCGGGGGCATAGTGTACTAACTGCTTCTATGATATCTGCTTCTTGGTCCTTTTAATGGAAACACCTAGGAAATACATGTGCATGTATACACATATAATCATATATACTTACACATGTGCATCTGCATATATACACATGTATTCATGCCCATACAAATACATATACATATTTTAGAAATCATGAGCTCGGCTTGGTGAGGTGGCTTATGCCTTTAATCTCAGCACTTTGGGAAGCCAAGGCAGATGGATCACCTGAGCTCAGGAGCTCGAAACCAGCCTGGGCAACAAGGTGAAACCTCGCCTCTACTAAAATACAAAAAATTAGGTGAGCATGGTGGCATGTGCCTGTAATTCCAGCTACTCGGGAGGCTGAGGCAGGAGAATCGCTTGAACCTGGGAGGCGGGGGTTGCAGTGAGCCGAGATCACGCCACTGCACTCCAGCCTGGGGGACAGAGACCCTGTCTCCAAAAAAAAAAAAAAAAAAAAGATAATAAAATAATAAAAAATAATAAAAAATAAAAAAATCATGAGCTCACACCCATACCTCCCATTTCAATCCATTCATTTCTTCAGGATTCTTTCTTATATTCTCCCATTCTATATTTGTATGTGTCCCTTTTTCCACATTGAGACCCCTAATTCCAACAAGATTAGCATATTTACTCACCTGCTGTATCATATAATACACGTACAATAGTTTTGGAATTGCTTTGCCCATCTACTAACAAAAACTATCCATTAAAAGAGGTTCAGTAGGTGATTGTAACAACTAACCAAATAAATAAATAGAGTTAAAGATTTGTTTGCATTTCTCCATACACACACCCCTGTCTCCTTACCATCCTCACTCTCTTGGCCAAAGAGTGAAGGCGTACTGTCAAATGCCCTGTCCACAAATTATGTTCTTTTCCTTTCCATGTAGTCGTACTATGGAATAAAATTGAGTTCATTTGCTTTAACTTGCGTTCAACTTTAGTTTTCTCCATTACCCATCCTTAACAGTTTTTGAAAATGTAGGTTGGCCGGGCGCGGTGGCTCATGCCTGTAATTGCAGCACTTTTGGAGGCTGAGGTGGGTGGATCACCTGAGGTAAGGAGTTCAAGACCAGCCTGGCCAATATGGTGACACCTCATCTGTATTAAAAATACAAAAACTAGCCAGGTAAGGTGGCACTTGCCTGTAATCCCAGCTGCTCGGGAGGCTGAGGCAAGAGAATCATTTGAACCTGAGAGGCGGAGGTGGCAGTGAGCCCATATCGCTCCACTGCACTCCAGTGTGGGTGATGCAGTCAGACTCTGTCTCAAAAAAAAGGTAAAACATTCACACGCTTTCAAAAGTTAAAGGTCTAACAAAAGGTAAACTCAAAGAAGTGGCCTCCCGTATCCCTTGCACTCCATTTCCCCCAAGTCTCTTACCACCAACGCCATTTTAGGTAACTGTTAACGGTGGAGGGTGTGCAGGTTCTGGCGTCTTAAACGAAGAATTGGACAAAACTCACAAACAAAGCAATGAAGGAATTAAGGGTTTTATTGAAAATGAAAGTACACTCCACAGTGTGGGAGTGGACCTGAACCTAGGGGCTCAAAGGCCCCTTTACAGAATTTTCAGGAGTTTAACCCCTAGAGAATTCTATTTGTTACTTCGGAAGCCCTATGTAAACAGACAGGATGAGATAAAGTTACAAAGTCATTTACAGCATATGCCCTATGGAGAGGATATTTCCTTTTATAGCTGAAGTATGAATTGGCCTTATGTTCCCTGCCTCCAGACCTCATTTTCCTGTCTCATTTCCTCCCTGAGAGATGTGATCCCCATAAATCTTTATGGGAGGCAGAGGGACTGATGGTCTTTTTTCTGTAACTGCTTCATGCTACCTTGGGGCGTAGTCCCTACCTATTGTGGATCATGGAACTCTCTCCCTGTTCTGTCTAGTGAAGGCAAGGTAGCTTCTTGATGGCCAGGGGTGGTGTCTTCACATGGAGGTGGCTGGAACCTTTGTTACATGATCATCTGAAGCTTGATGGTTTCTAAGCAAGAGGAAATGAATTTGGTTAAAAGATTTAATGGGAACTTCGGGGGTGGATACCTATGCTCTCAGAAATGTTTGTTATAGAGATTTGCAGGAGAAAAAAACAAAACCTGGTTTGTTCTAGAATCTATGTGTTTCCTTAAAGTCTTAGCAGAAGTGACTCCCTTTTGGATTGGTTTGGTTTGTTGGGGCCTAGTGCATGAGCCTAGTCCAAAACAATGGCCTTCCAGAATTTTGTTTAAAAAATTTCCCCTTTTTGGTCAGGTTCTCAGTTAGGTGAGAGTGTAACCAAAACTTAGGGCTTTAGTGCCACTCTCAGTTACCATCATTTTGGGCTTCTGGTCTCAGCACATCATTCATAGGTTAAGGGGTCCTCATGGTTGCACATTTCCTTCAGCTCTTGTTATTCCAGTTGAAGAGAGACCATTTGACATTCTGGAGATGGCTACATGCAAGCATTTAAAACCTTCGAGGGAATGCAGTGCACCAGGGAGACTATTATTATGACTATTGGGAGGATGATACCAAGAGTTTGGAGTGTGCTCCTTACCCAAGGTCCCCATAAACCAAACCTCTTAAAATCAAATAGATCAAAGGATCAGCTACATAAAGAATTTACTCACTTGACTTAGCAATTTCTTTGTCAACCCTCTACCACTGAATTTCTGTAATCTTCATTTGACGTATTTTTCCATAGGCCACAAGTGCCAGCAGCTGCACAGATACTTCTCTGTTTAGCCAATTCTATCATAACTTTCACAAGATAATTTACAGTCTATTGTGTAACTATAGCCTTTACAGTAGAATTTGCTATAGAAACTATTGTGAGGGATATATTTCTAATCATTGCTTCTTTTTCTTTAAACCATGGAAAAAGGACCTAACAAATGATGCCTTTTTAGAAGAGTGAAGGCCTTCCGGCAATGTTCTCTTTAACCCATGATGTGGGTTAAGAGGAGTGAACCAATGTTTTGTTTTTGATTATGAGGCAAAGCATGTACCTTTAAAGTTTCTTACCTACATTGGGCCTTCATCTTTTATCTATCAAAGTATAAGTTTACCCATTTAAAAAGCTGGTTACAAACTCCTTCGCAAGTAAGAGTATACACCATAAGTGCACATAACAGACACCTTTTCCACTTCTATTTTTTTGTAGAGGCATAAGCAAGAAAAAATATTCGAAAATAAGTTTCACAACAGTAGAAGTCTTAATCTGTGAACTTGAGAAAAGCTGTTCATAGTAAGGATGCCATTCTCTTCTTGGGAGAAATTTATTTGGTTAATTTTACCTTAAGGGTTCCAGTGGGTACACAGCTCCAAGAGCTTGGAGGGACCCTTCTCAGTTGTGAGATTATGAACTCAAAGTTCAAGGTCCCAAAGTTTTGTTGTAGCGTGAATGGCAAGAACAGTCTTTCTCTGATGCTTCTAGAAGATTCAAATCATAAAAAGCTTTCTTTGCCTGTTGAAAATATACTGTAGTAATCTACTGTTATAACATCAGCCCTCTTGCATCGGAAACCTTTTATACAACCAGAAAACATGCACTGAAAATAACAAATGAGCTCTCAAGCTTGGTGTTTGCTTGGTGGGGACCCACGTGGGTTCAACACGTGTATCGAGAAGTGTTATTTCTGTTCAGGGCCCCTCTACCCTGGTCACGGCATGATGTTCGTCCACAACAATTGCAAGTTGTTCAGATTTTGTAAATCTAAATGTCATAAAAACTTTAAAAAGAAGTGCAGTCCTCGCAAAGCTAGGTGGATCAAAGCATTCCAGAATGCAGCTGGTAAAGAGCTTACAGTGGATAATTCATTTGAATTTGAAAAACGTAGAAATGAACCTATCAAATACCAGCGAGAGCTATGGAATAAAACTATTGATGCAATGAAGCAAATTGAAGAAATCAAACAGAAATGCCAAGCTAAATTTATAATGAACAGACTGAATAAAAATAAAGAGCTACAGAAAGTTCAGGGTATCAAAGAAGTCAAGCAAAACATCCATCTTATTCAAGCCCCTCTTGCAGGCAAAGAGAAGCAGTTGGAAGAGAAAATGGTACAGCAGTTACAAGAGCATGTAGGCATGGAAAACACGTCTTAAAAATCTCTGTAACCATTTCTTTTATGTACATTTGAAAATGTCCTTTACAGACTTGGAACTGCTAAATTATTAGTTTGTTTTTTACATAAGGTCACTTAAATGAAAAGTGATTAAAACATATCTTTCCTACATTGACATCTGCAAAACATCAGACATTACGAATGTTAGATTGCATCTCAGTGTTAAATCTTCACTGATAGATGTACGTATGTAAATCATGAAAATTCTACTTCTAACTATAGAAGTGAATTGTGGATGTAAAATGGTTATGCTATTTGGATAATGGCACTAGACAGCATTTGTATAACAACTAATGGCAAAAATTCATGGCTAGTGATGTATACAATAAAATATTCTTTGCAATAAAATATTCCCTTTATTAATGTTATAGAAGGGGGGATACAACAAGGAACTAACAATTTGTATAACAGTGTCAAATGTTATTTTGATTTTAGTATTTCCTGTTTTGGTTTATTTGTATCTTAGAAGAGCATAATGACATTGTTTGATGAAGCCTAATTATTCTGGACTGTTTTGACCTGGTTTAACCCTTCTGATAGGTAGTTGTGGATGTTGGGGATGAGAACTGAATAATCTTTGCCTGGAGTGACACTACACTCTAGAATTTCCATTTTGGAGAATACTCAGTTCTAACTTGTGACTGCTGGTAGAACAAACTTTATTTTTCTAGCCTAGCAATGTTCTAAAAGCAGAGGAATCCCAGTGCCTTTTAAAAGTTATTATATGGTTTTCTTTTAAAAAGCTGCTGTTTTTGGAAAGTAGAATTTATGAGTATAACATCTGTTCATTATTTGCACATAAAATGAAACCATTTAAAAAGAAAAAAATAAACAGAAAAAGAAAATAACAAATGAATAAAATTCCTTTATAAAATGTTTAAATGGGCGACCATGTGACCAAACATATCTGAAGCTTTGTTTTCCCAGGAATATGGCATCAAGCATTGGTTATAAACTATTTTAAACAATTTCAGTATTAGCTGGTTTAACATGAAATTATTTTCTTGATATTTAATTAAGTTTTTGTTTTACTTGGGTTAGTAGCTTTATACAAGAAAATTTGGTTGTTTCTGCAGTTTACAATAACTTAACATAACTATAATTAATAGCTTATACTATTTTAGAAATCCCATACAATTTTGAAATATATATTAGTATTATTCACAAAAATATAGCCTAAAGAAGATTGAGCATCATTTTGGCAATCCCATGTACCTAAACGTGTCAAATAATCCTGTTTACCTCTCTTTTCTGGACACTTCAGGGGCCCGCTGAAGTATTCAAAAAGCCAGGTGCCAGGGAAGAGATTTTTGAAACCGATGTTTGATTTTGGGAATTCCAGATTGCTATAAGTTATTTATTTTGCCAAAACGATGACTCAGAAATTTTAAAGAAGCAAAAACCTTTTAAAACCCTTTTGTATTTAGTCAACATGTTCACACAGAGAACCTCTCCCGTTAAAAAAAAAAAAAGTAAAACATTCACATGCTTTCAAAAGTTAAAGGTATAACAAAAGGTAAACTCAGAGAAGTGGCGTCCCATATCCCTTACACTCCATTTCCCCCAAGTCTCTTACCACCATTTTAGGTAACCAGATTCACTGTTTTCTGGTTTATCTTCACTATGTTTTCTTTTCAGAAAGAAAAACAAGTATGTGTATGTTTTCTTAATTCCCCTTCCTTCTTGAAAAAAGGCAGCCTACTATAATATTCATCTGCACTTTCTTTACTTAACACTATCTCCTAGAAATTATATCTTTTTTGTAGCCCCATAGCGCTTCCTCTTTGAGTCCATGTTGCAGTTTATTCAACCAATCTCTTATGCCTGGACATTTAAAGTTAGTTAAAATGCTTCTAGAAGGTAAGCAGACAAAATAAAGATTATTGGTCTTCTGAGTTTGCCCATGGAATTCTGATTCACAAAATGCTTTAAATGTACCCCTATGTTTTCTACCATTTACATTTTTTAAAAAAATCTGTCCAAGTAGAATCAACCATTTTACACTTAACTTCATTGTTGCTTCTCTTTCTCATAACATTCCATGGGTCTAGTTTCTGTAAGTATGGAAGGAGGAGGGTATAAATGATGTCTTTTGGCCATTGTAACAGATAGCTTTAGAGAAGAATTCACAGTACACGAAATGAATTTAATAAATCATGCATAGAAATGAACAAAAGAGCAAAAGAAGCAGGAGGCTCCCATAGAAGCAAAAAGACAATGACGATTTACAATAACCAATGGTCTCAGGCAAAAGTCAGTAACAGTGTTTTGCCTTCGAGTGCAAGAAAATATAAAATTATATTCAACGTCAGTGTATTTTCTATTCACTGGAAGATAGGTAATTTATTGGAAGTAAACATGAGAATTGTCACCTCCTCTTCCCAAGTAAGATATGCCTTTCCAAATAAGATATGAGTAAGAAAGGAATTACGCAAACATTTGGAGAAAGGAGAAGGAAAATGCCGAAGACTTATCTAAAAGTGAGATACAGCCTCTGAAAGGACTTTTAAGAGAGAGAGAGCGAGAGAGAGAGAGAGAGAGATAATATATATAATATATATTTAGAGGCCATCTTCTCCCCATAACTGTGGAAGGTAATTCCTCAAGAAGGAAAACGGAAAAAAAAAAAACAAAAAAAAAAAACCCGTTCTTTAGCAGAGGATGGTTTCGATCCATCGACCTCTGGGTTATGGGCCCAGCACGCTTCCGCTGCGCCACTCTGCTGATGAAAAAGTGCTTCTACGCTTCCTATTTATCATGCAGGTGATCAGCCATTTTTTTGTTACACTGCTTTGCCTCTGTCTGTTTTTCTTTCACTGTTTCTTTCCCGGTTTTTCTTTTTTCCTCTTGGCCTCTTAAGATCAGCTCACTCTAGAACCAGTTGATTCCAACAATCCCCTTCAAGTTGCGAGTTGCCCTTTCCAAATCTACCAAACATGCTTCAAAACCTGACATTTCTTTCTTTAGGAGCTGCTTTGGGCTCAGGAGCAGAAACAGGAGAAAAGTCGAGCAAAGCCCTCAGAAGCCCTTACTTAGAGAGAATCGAGGAAGGCATTAAGTCAGACTACTCTCCTTAGAGAGAAAGTATATTAGCCAGTTCGCTTGTTTCCTGTCCCCAATAAAATTTCTTTCCCAACACTAGAAGTATTTTTGCGTATTGACCTAGAAGTATTTTTGCATATTGACCTAACGCCCTTTGCAGCTTTCCGGGCGCCTGGTGTACCCACGCAGCCCCACCTTACCCCCACCCTTATCCCTGCCGTTGAATTCATGAAAAGGGGCTTCCTACCCTAACCCTTTGGTGTTATGTCTGCGGACAGCTTTCACTTTCAGCGAATGTGGGCTTTCCCAGCCAAGGGCCCAAACAGAGACCTTTGATACTCCTTCAACCTGTGCTATGTCAAGAAAGTCCCTTCTGAAACTTTTATTTTGCTCTTTTCACCAACTTGCTTTTCCCGTTTTTTCAGTTTCTCTGTCTTCAGGAAAGCCTTGTGTTTCCAATTCCAGGTCAGGCATAGGATTGGTGGCCATTACTCTCCAGCAATTTCATTTACGTTTTCTTTCTTTCTTATTTTTTTTCTTTTCTAAAAAGACCTCCTGGGCTTAAGCGATCCTCCCACCTCAGCCTCCCCAGTAACTAGGACTACAGGCCCACACCACCACACCTGGCTAATTTTTATTATTATTATTTTTTGTAGAGATGAGGTCTCGCTAGGCATGAGCCACCAGACCTAGTCCTCGTTTTTGAAAGGTAAATGATCCGACACTTTAGAAGAAAGGTAAAGGAGGAATTTTTAGAGAAACCAGTTCAAGAGAAGCTGTTAATGGTACTTACAGGAAACATAAGTGTTTGAACGACAAGGCTGGAAAAGAATTAATGCACCATGGGACAATTATCATAACGAGAGTGGTAAGGAGATGGTATGGAGAGTTGGGGAGAAGGAGAAATCAGCAGTTTCCCGGATCTGGAATTACAACAGGGCCCCAAGTTCCCATCCCACCATCAGGAAAGATACCTGGTGAGAACCTCAAATAGACCTGCTGATGTTTCTTCAACACTGCCTTGCACGTCCCTTTCCTCGTGTTCATGTGGGGACCTGCAGATCATTAAACTACAAATCAGTCTTACCTGCTTCATGAGGAGCTTTTTCCCAAGAGACATTTAGCAAAGAGCTTGGGCGATATCCTTAGCGCTGCAGTGGTGGACAGAGCTTTCCTCCGAGCAGTCTCATGGGCAGAGCTTTCCTCCAAGCAGTCGGAGAGCTTTCCTAAGCTCCTAACAGCTCCTAAAGGAGCTGTTAAAATTAGCTACAAGGACAAGGAAGAGCTTGTGCTGATAAGACCCTAATAAACAGGATGGGGGCTAAGCTGTCTGAAACCGTCTGAGTCCAACATGGCGCTGGATTTGACCCATGCCCTACCCAAGACCTAATTATATGCTAATTACCAAACCAAATTACACACCTTCAGAGAGCTTTCCTCTGACTGCTTGGAGGAAGCTCTGCCCACCACAAATGCAACGAATAACCCTGGCACCCAATTGCGTTTCCGCGGCTTGCTAAAGACCTGCTTTCCAAGGCTGCCAGGCCTTGCTGAGTTTGCACAAAGAAACGCGGCCCGCGGTAGCAGGCGTCCGGCTTCCTGGGGCGCGCCGCCTGGTGGAGACTGCGGGGAAGGAGCCACAGGAGCTGGTAACTCGACAGCTGATTCTCCTTTGCTGAAGGTGCTTTGAAAATGGCTTTGAAAAGTGACTCTCACGTTAGCCTTTGGTTGCTGCTCTTCTTACACATCACGAATAAGGCCCTCCTCCCCTCAGCGAAGACTCTACAAATCAAGAGGCCAGGATGAGGTTGGTTAAGGGTTGGTTAGTGTCTGCATGACGGGTATAGGCCAGGAGGGAGGCTGAAAATGCCCTGCGGGTCTACGGTCATACCACTCTGAACGCGCCCGATCTCGTCTGAAAATGCACCGCGGGAGATTCACAACTGTCATTACGTGGGACAGGATTGTAGCCGGCAGGTTCGAACCTATGCAGACAGGCTTAATTATATTTTCATCACCTTAAGCATCCAGAGGCTGCACCACATTGTCAGCTAATCACTTCATGTTGTGTTGTCTTGCCGGTTGTATCTGTTTTAAAGCTAAGTAAATTTAGGGATGGGGGTTGTTGTGGACTGAACTGTGTCCATCGAAATTCCTGTGCCAAACCCCTAATCTCAACGTGACTGTATTTGGAGATAGGGCATTTAAGGAGGTAATTAAGGTTGAATGAGGTCAAAACGGTGAGACCCCAATCCAAAAGGATGGGAGGGGGGAGACGGAGGAAGGAGCCTACTCTAATGACCTCATTTTAATTTAATCACCCCTATAAAGACTCTGTCACCAAACATGTTCACATTCTGATATATTGGGGGTTAGAACTTCAACATACGAATTTATGGGGGGCAGGGCAGGGGGACACACAGTTTAGCCCATCACAAACGTATACACTTTAAGGATTGTTATATCTTCCTGAAGAATTGACCCTTTTATTATTATATAATGCCACTCTTTATTCCTGGTAATTTTCCTTGCTCTGAAGTCTACATTGTCTGAAATTAAAATTACTCCAAGCTTTCTTTTGACTAACGTTAGCATAATATGCCTTTTTCCATGCCCCATTACACTGTGGCTTGTGTTTCCCTAATCATGTAGCTGAAAGTCCCACAACCCAAGATCCCTCTCCAGGAATCAATGTGCAGTTCTGAAAGATATGCACGCCTCCCACTGTTCCTTCATAGTGAATGACTGTAATAAACACCAGTGCAGCAGCCTAGGTTGTGTACCGTCAGGTCATCCACCTCCAGAGAAAAGAACCAAAGCCCTTAGTACATGGCACTGGCTGAGCTCCCATGCAAAGCCACTTCCACTTCGCCAACCACACAAGTGAGCCAGCTTAAAAGTGGATTCCCCAGCTGACCCTGTGGAGAAAAGACCAGCCGACTCTGCCCAAACTGCAAATCGGGGAGCAAAATGAAGTTATTATTGTTTTAAGCCACTATGATCTTGGTGGTTTGTAATGCAGCAATATATAAATGGAGAAACAAAAAACAATAGTGAGAGGGCAACATTTTTTCCATCCTTTTTGGGGGTAGGGGAATTAAGTACTCAGTTTCAAATATGCTCAAGTAGAGATGTTTGAGTAGGATAATAGGATATTGTAATGCCTAACCTTGTATTTACTAACCCTATTTTTAGATTTTCCCTTTTTGTCTCTTTAATTACCTAGCCTTGTTTCCCATATGAATAGACTCTCCCTTAGCTGGGAAAGCCAGACGAACTCCATCTGGCCCCTTGATTTACAAGACATTAAGGGCTCCTTACCCAACCCCCTTCCTCAAGGAGTTAACCTGTGTAAGCAGATCCTCAGCATTTCAAAGGAGCCCAATTAACTGACAAGGTACTGGAACAATGTATGAAGTTCCCAGGATTTTGCTCAAAAAAGATAACAACATAAAGCCTTGAGTCTGTGTCCGGCATAGCATCCATATCTAACTCTTATGAAGGATTTAGAGCCCCGCACCTGGTTCCGTTGCTTTTTTTGTAACCATTTGTCTTTTAAATTGTTTATTTCTCTGTAACTATTTGTTTTTTTTTTGATTCTTGCATGTTTCTACTTCTGTGGAATTATTGCATTTGAGCTCCCCTCCCCTTCCTAAACCAAGGTATAAAAATAAATCGAGCCCCTTCCTCGGGCCAAGAGAATTTTGGAGCGTCAAGCCGTCTCTTGGCCGCTGGCTTAAATAAAGGACTCTTAATTCGTCTCAAAGTGTGGTGTTTTCTCTAACTCGCTTGGGTATAACAATATAAGGAATAGCTTCAGGCAAGTTCTGCAGCTATGAGAGGAGATAGTATAAAACTGAAAGGCCAATAAGGAATTATATTGAGGTATTATATAGGAAACTGAGAGGGGCTAAAGGGCCAAGACAAACACTTCAAAAATGGCTTTTTTTTTTTTTTTTCTGAGACAGAGTCTCACTCTGTCGCCCAGGCTGGAGTGCAATGGGGCTAATTTTTGTATTTTTGATACAGATGGGGTTTCACTACATTGGCTAGGCTGGTCTCAAACTCCTGACCTCGTGATCTGCCCGCCTCAGCCTCCCAAACCTGGGATTACAGGCATGAGCCACCGTGCCCAGCCGTGAAAAATGGCATCCTTTATTTTTTATTTTATGTTTGTTTGTTTGTTTGTTTGTTTGTTTATTTGAGATGGAGTCTTGCTCTGTCGCCCAGGCTGGAGTGCAGTGGCGCGATCTCTGCTCACTGCAAGCTCCACCTCCTGGGTTCACGCCATTCTCCTGCCTCAGCCTCCCGAGTAGCTGGGACTACAGGCACCTGCTACCAGCCCGGCTAATTTTTTTTTTTTTTTTTTGTATTTTTAGTAGAGACGGGGTTTCACCATGTTAGCCAGGATGGTCTCGATCTCCTGGCCTCGTGATCCGCCCACCTCGGCCTCCCAAAGTGCTGGGACTACAGGAATGAGCCACAGCGACTGGCCAAAAATGGCATCTTTTAAAGCTTGGGGTTGGCCTCACAGGTGGGAATTTATAAGGAGAAAAGGGTTTGGTGTTATTGATGCCACGGGAAGTGTTTTAGGAAGTGTAAATATCAAGAAGGGAAGTAAAATGAAGACCAAAGGATATCAAATGGATTCAAAAATGAGGTCATTAGCAAAAATCATCACTATGTGGACCATCAGGAGTGGAGCCAGAATGCTTCCACCCGCTGCATCCTGGGCTACAGTCTTTATCAATTGCTTGAGTCAGGTGAGACAGCACATACTCACACACCACAAGTTATATAAATCAGTTTATTACTTACAGATAGGCAGAAAGAGACAACAGAACACTAAGGTTCATAACAAGCTAGTCCCCCAAGGCTTAAGAAAGTTTCTGGGGAGGATGGAGTCTCAACTGTACATTCCCCACTTACACTGCAGCTAGAATCCCTGAAAGGTAGCCCACTGTGGGTTATATACCTGAGTAGCAATGGAATGCACTGGGCAGAGGTTTGAAGGACATCCTTGTAAAGGAGACAGGAACAAAGTCAGGACTGTCCAGGACAGTTCTTCCCTATCTCAGTATATTGCATTTCCAGCACATCCTACAGTATTCTGAGAACTACAGACAAGGAGAGGGGAGAAACTGGATCACTGGCAGGGCACTTCTCATCCAAGTAATGAAAGGAGTGTGGTGCATCCAAATACCAGCTCTCTATGGCTTTGTTATTTGTGGTTGTGACATTTTGCCACCTTAAACCAATTAAACTAAAACAGGGCACCTTCAGCTCCCTCCAATGTGATGGGTATCAGATCCTCACATGGTAAGCCAGGGTTGGAGTTCTGTTAGTGTACACTGTGCCATTAGAAATGCTGGCATACTTGACTACTGGCAGGACAGGGAGTCACTCTGGTTGTTCACAGATTGAGGTCCAGGATGGCAATCCAACTTTTCACCAGGTTTCCCACAGCGGGCACAGCTTGAGAAAGCCTAACAAAGGCATTATGCTTCCAGGCCTCTGCTGCCATGCTCCACAGAAAGAACAAAGTGACAGATTGGTGCCTCACTCCCCATCCCCAGAACACTGCCAGCCAAACTGTGAGTAACTCAGCCCATTGGGCACTGTGACCTCCTCCACTGTCGGTGATAATGTCCCCTGTTTTCATGTTGACAGTGGCTGCAGCCCATTTTACCCCTCAAGGCTTCAGCTTTGCTGAGCCATCTGTGAACTAGCAGAAGATGTCAGAGTCTGCATCCTGTAATCATGGTCCCCATTTGGCTATGGGGATTCCTAGGTGGTGTAGGCACCATTCCACCTGCCAGAGAGCTGGCCATTTTTACTTGTAGCTTGCTTACTACCTCTTCTCCTAATCAGGCTCAGTCTTGAATATACTACTTCCATCTGATGATACCTCTTTGCTAGGCTAACCCCGTTCTAATATCTAGGCTGCCTGTTAACCCAGGACAAGATGGGGACTTGTGGTTGGAGTACAACCTTAGTGTACTGGGTCAGCCTTTCAGTTTCCACTAAGGTCCAATAAACTAAAAACTGCTTTTCAAAAGGGGTGTAGGGAGTGGTTAATCCAGAACCCTAAAGGCCTTTAAACCCCAGTGGCCTCTTCTTTTTGCCAAAGGCTGCAGTCTGCATCATTTCCTAACACAGAGACTTGTCATTCAAATAGAGAGGTGTGCTCTAACTGCCCCAGGGCCATGGCCTGCCTAATGGCTTGTTGTAAAACCTAGAGTGCCTCATCCTCCCTGGGCCCTCAATGCAAAGTAGCAGCTTTCCTAGGTATCTGGTGGAGTGAAGCCAACAGAATGAACAGGTAAGGTATGTGTTGTTTCCAATACCCAAAAAGTCCACCAGTCAGGTGTTGGGCCTCCTTTTTCATAGTCGGCCAGTTAATGCTAACAGATTTTGATGGGCAGATCTGGAATCTAGTGCTGAGCTCTAGCCCAGGTAGATCCTAAAAAGGTCACCAGTTTGGCTGATCCCAGGACTGTTAGGGTTAACTTCCCAGTCTGCTTGTCACGTCCCTGTGACCATCAAGTCCAAGGCCTCTTGTGTGATCTGATCATCAAGGGCCACAGTAAGGATGTCACCTATGTAATGAATGCACATGACCACTTTAGGCAAAAGCACAGTGGTGAAATCCCATCCTACCCACTGGTGGCATATGGCAGGTGAGTTCAAATACTCCTGTGGCAGCACTGTAAATGTATATTGTATACTTTGCCATGTGAATACAAACTGATCTCTGCCCTCATCCCTCAAAGGGATTGAGAAGAATCCATTAGCCAGATCAATAACTGCATCATACCACTTGTTGGAAGCCTCCATGATGTGTTCAATTACTGTGGTGATATCTGGGCCATGAGTGTCAATAGGTCTACTACAGCATTTAGCTCTCAATAGTTAATTGTCAGACTCCAGGCTCCACCGGCTTTCTTAACAGGCTAAACCAGACTGTTAAAAGTGGAACCGGTTGCCCACACACTTCTGCTTGAACTGAATATTGGATGAGGAGTGTGATGTCCTTCTTTCCCTCAGGGATATTATATTGTCTTTATTGTACCCTCTTCTAAGGTTTGGGGTGACATGGTGATGCTTGCCTATGGACTTACCTTACTGTGATGGCTAAAATGTTTCTTTTAGTTGGGGCATAGCCCAGTAAGCACCATGAAGTTGTGCACTGCATTAGGTCAATCCCTATAATACGCTCAGCCAATGGAAACCCAACCACCAGCCTGTCATAGCTGCTAAATAGCCACACTCATAAGTGAGAAAGCACCTCCCTACCTAGCATTTCCTTAATTCTCCACCCTACAAAATTCCAGAATCCACCTGGAATTCATGCCATTCTTCAGGGCCAGGAACTACAGTGGCTTGGGCCTCAGTGTCTAGCAGTTCCATGTAAATTAAAATCTGCCTCCATGTCCACTCTAACAGGTACATAATGCCTCCAGTCTCAGGGCAGGGTCAGAGGGCCAGGCCGAGGCCACTGGAGACCTTGGTTCCACACCTGTTTCAGTTTAAAAAGGTGTGGGTACAGAGAACTTGTGTTAGGGCCCAGGAAGATGACTCTCCCAGAGAGGCTAAAGGGGGTGCCAATGTTTCCACTTGTCTATAGACTTCCCTTTCCCAGTGCTCCTCCTGCATGGTTGGCACCTGTTGATTCTGTGAACTGCAAGGGCCTCCCTCTGATTGGTTCTGATAGCACGTATCAGATGGGGGGAGGCCATCAATCTCTTATTTAGGAACCCCCTGCTGCGTCAGTCAGATCCACAGTCTGTGGAGTGGGGGCACTTGGAGGCTGCCCCACTGCCAGCCCTTGGATTGCCCCCTCCCAAGTTAGCCTTTTGTATTTAATTGTCAGATTAAATTTGTCAAATTTGACCCCCATTCTGCTGCCAGGCTAGCAGAGTACGATACAGCTTTTCGATGGCCTTGCCAAAGGCTATTCCAAGGGGAAGAAATAAAATCAATTGATTATGCCAGGGCCAAGGGCCCTGCTCTATGAAGTCATCAATATTGCATCTAAACAGTATTGTATCATCCAATTCCCCCTTCTGGAGGTTGGATAGCCATGAGCCTGGGGCCACCCTGCACAAGGCTGTGCCAGCCTCATGTCCTGACTGCCAAGGGCACAATGGAAGCTTAGGCAAACCACCCTGGATGGGAAAAGAGCCTAGAATGCTAGACACCAACCAAATAAGGAAAGATTCCAGCTCGTGGGCGTGGTGATCTACACGTGTAGCTTGTTGGATCACCCTGAACATCTGCTGCAACACTGGGTTGTGAGCCAATCTACCCAGGCTGTGCCATTCTTTTCATGACAGCAGAATGTTCTGCCACTCCTCATCAACTACCTGAGATAGCCAAGAAAACATGTCTTCTCTTGGTTTTTGCCCATAGCTGTCCTTGAGATCACTAATTTGTCTTTCTGTGAAGGAGAGCATTTTGATGGTTTCTTGCTGAGCTACCCCAACATTCTTGCACTGCTGGGTAAAGATGGGCTGCATCATGCACATTCATTCCTTCTTAAGTGCCTCAGAGACTTTTGTTATAACCTCTTGGGTGTCTTAGCGTCTGAGTATCCATTTCCCAAGATCTCCATCCTGGAGAATGAGCAATCACATATGTGTCCCAAAGCTAGGGGACAGAGTTTCACACTCTTCTGTTTCCACATTCCTTTCTCTCTGCCTCAATCCATGCAGCCAGCTCATTCACATCTGTGGGGAGGTGACATATGTCCCACTTATCATTCCTCCTTCCCCATAAAACATCCTGCAGCATGTCTGGCTCCTGCACCCCCAGACTGACCTCTCTTCCCTGGACTGGGTACTGAAGGGCATTGCCCCTCCCTCTTAGCCCATAAGTCATGGTTCTGTCAGACCAGACCGTGCTGCTATACCAATTTTATGAAGCAGGATCACTAATTACCAATCTCAAAGGAGAACTCTCACTGAGGGAAGAATAGCAAAAATCATTACTATGCTAACCACCAGGAATCAGAACATTTCCACCCACAGCATCCTGGGCTGCAGTTTTACTATTTGCCTCAGTCAGATGAGACAGAATACATTCACATGCCACAAGTTATATGAATCAGGTTTATTGTTCACAGATAGGCAGTAAGAGACAACAGAAGCCTAAGATGCACAGCAAGCCAGTCCCCCAAGGTTCAAGAAAACTGCCAGGGTGGATGGAGTCTCCACTGCATGGTCCTCATTTGCACCACAGCTAAGGGACCCTGAAAGGTAACCCACCCTGGGTTATATACCTCAGGGGCAACAGGATATGCTGGGCAAAGCTTTGAAGGACATCTTTTTAGGGAAGGCAATCCAGGGCCCTATCTCAGCTTCTGTCCCCTTGGTCTCCAATGCCAGGAGTGAGGACACAGAAGGGACCCCATGGGGAAGGAGAGATTGGGGAGGCAATTTCTCCTCTCCCCACCCTCTTTCTCACCCCTTGTACATTAAACTGCTCTTTGCCCCCGCGCTGGGGGGCACTTGGAGGCTTTCTCTGGGAAAGAGTTTTTAGCTTGAACTTTAAAGACCTGAGTGGATCAGAAAGAAGGACCCTGTACTTCTGTCCTTAATCAGATGAGGGCCAGGCAGGTGAGAACCTTATATTCAGGCATGGCCTGGAGGACCGAACCCACAGAATGATAATGGCGCAAAGTACCACGAAATAGCGTAGGAAAAATCTCTCTGACTGCACCCTGGGGTTTCATTTCTGCAAACAGATGACTGGGCCCCTGTTCATCCCCAACCTCACTGGGAGATTAGGCCTAAGAGGAGGGTATAACACCACTTGCACATGTCCTTGTTGACAGCTCTCACATACTGGAGCAGCTGCGAGTCAATGGGTATCTGATTTCTGAATATGATTTATCCAAATTCACTCACATTTCAGATGTGGATTTATTTTCCAAGGGAATGTTGAGATTGCCACCATTAAAGGAAACTCAGTTACTTGCCTAAAGTGACAAAGACCTTCTTGACCCAACTCTAGTCAGCCTCCTTTATAAGCACTGAAAGCTCAGACTTTGGGTTTTTTCTTTGGTTCACTTATTCTAGTTTTAGCAAGAATCCTGCTAAGTTTAATGAAAATTCTCCACCCTTGGTCTGATCACCCTAGATATTTTACCAAATTCCTTATGTCTCACCTTGATATCTTATTACCCTGGCCTCCTGGCCTGTCTTGTGTGTGTGTGTGTGTGTGTGTGCACGTGCATGTTGTTGATTGTTTGTTTGTTTTTGAGACGGAGTTTTGCTCTTGTTGCCCAGGCTGGAGTGCAATGGAGCAATCTCAGCTCACCGCAACCTCTGCCTCCCAGGTTCAAGTGACTCTCCTGCCTCAGCCTCTCGAGGAGCTGGGATTACAGGCATGCGCCACCACGCCTGGCTAATTTTGTATTTTCAGTAGAGACGCGGTTTCTCCATGTTGGTCAGGCTGGTTTCGAACTCACGACCTCAAGTGATCCACCCACCTCGGCCTCCCAAAGTGCTGGGATTACAGGCGTAAGCCACCGGGCCCGGCCTTCCTGGCCTGTCTTTAGCAAAAAAAAAAAAAAAAATATATATATATATATATATATATATATATATATATATATATATATATATATATATATATATACTGTTACACCAGTTTAGCAAAGAACTACCCTACTTCTTAGTAATTTTTCAGCCACTAACCCCCGCACTGATCCTTTGCTGTAAAGCTCCACTTGTTCTTTTGTATGTGGAGTTGAGCCCGATCCCCCCTACTGCAAAACTCCATTATAGTAGTCCCCTTGAATAAAATCTGCCTTACCATGTTTAGCTAGTGTCATGAATAATTTTTTCTTTAACTAAAAAACACAACAGAACAGCACAAATCAATACTAATAAATCAAAAAACACTAAAAAAAGGTATAATCTAATTGGCTTACAGTAATGGATAGTTGAAATAATATGAATTGATGGCATATAACCAATTAGTAATAAAAAGTAAATTAATTTTATTTCAGATATGCTCTAAATTCCAAAAAAGCATAGGAGAAGGAAGAGACTTCTTATCTGGATACAAATATTTTAATGTAACCAAATAACTAAATTTTATTAAACAAGTATGAAATTTAACCTAATTTATGAGTAAAAACATATGCCAAAAAGAGTAAACTGGGATGCACCAATCTCCTGAGAATTAGAGACACAAATAGTTTTAAACACATATGAAAATGGGTACTTCTAATAACAAATAAGTAATATAGGAATGTGACTTTTAGAAATAAGTCCATTTAAATACCATCTGTGAACAATAAATTCTTCAAACTCTTTCAGAGCTGCCGGTGGCTGGAGCCCTGTGCTCCGAATGGATGAGAGGCACCTACCCGCCAAGGCTTCAGGTGACATCACAAGAAATGGCGCGGATCCTTATTTTCCTGTGCCTTGGCTTCCGCATCAGCGAACTCCGCCTTGGGTCTTCCAGGCGGCCTGTACTGCTTAGTCGGTAGCAGTGGCCCCACCAGCCCAGCCCCACAGTCCCTGGGTCTCCAGTCTTTCGCTCCTAACAACCCTACCTGCGCTGTGGCGCTCGGGCCCAACTCCTCACCCGGATGCAGTGGGTTAGGGGTTGGGGGAACAGACTGACTTGAGCTCGGAGTCCTGGACCCAGACCTTCCAGGCCAGGCGCAGTCCAAGGCAGTCCAAGTTTGGAGATCCAGTCCCTTCTCCGTTTCCAGATCTGCGAAATTCGGTAAAGCTATACCCAGGTGACCAGTACGGGCCACGCTGCACTGAGAATGCAGAGAATCATGAGAGCCACCCTCCTTCCTCGCGCCCAGATCCCAACAGCCACCAGAACACTGAGGATCCCACTCTCTGCTCCCCAACGAAAGTTACCTTGGCAAGTCAAGACCCCAGCCATTGTCGTCACCAGGGGAGAGAGGCAGAGGGAGATTTGGCTACAAAGAAAAAGAAGACAATGTGATCTTGAATCAGCATGCTACGCTGGTGACTTTGAAAACGGGAGGAGGAGGCCGGGCGCGGTGCCTCACGCCTGTAATCCCAGCACTTTGGGAGGCCGAGGCGGGCTGATCACGAGGTCAGGAGATCGAGACCATCCTGGCTAATACGGTGAAACCCCGTCTCTACTAAAAATACAAAAAATTAGCCGAGCGTGGTGGCGGGTGCCTGTAATCCCAGCTACGGGAGGCTGAGGCAGGAGAATGGCGTGAACCCGGGAGGCGGAGCTTGCAGTGAGCCGAGATGGCGCCACTGCACTCCAGCCTGGGTGACAGAGCGAGACTCTGTCTCAAAAAAAAAAAAAAAAGAAAAAAAGAAAAGAAAAGAAAAGAAAGAAAGAAAATGGGAGGGGGAGCTATGAGCCAAGGAATGTCCCTGTAGAACCTGGGAAGGCCAAGGAAAGCTGCTTCTCCTCTGGTGCTTCTGGAGGGTGTCAGACACCCTGTTTGACATTTTCATTTTGGTCCACCGAAACTGATTGCAGATTTCTGACCCCTAGACCTGTAAGGGAATAAAGACATATTGTTTTAAGCACCAGACCTGGGTTTAAGAGAGCTTGAGTTGAGTTTAGTGAAACAAATTACCCAAGCTGAAGTAGAGAGCGAGAGACGGAGAGAGAGAGACCCATAAGGAGATATTTCTGCCCAGTTTCCATTTCGCGTGGGTGGCACACGTGACAACCGCTGCATTACAAAAACCACCGTTCACCCAGGAGCTATCTTTAAAATTTAAAATGGACATTTCCTGAATGGCTCACGTTCAGTATTGTGAAATTATTGCTTCTTTTAGAGCATTTTCATATTTGTGGCCCTTTTTTTCTTTCCTTGTATATTCCATTCACCAAAACCAACAATACCCAAAATCCATGATTCAAGACCAAGGAAGGCTTTCGCCCAGTGACCCACATCCTCATAAATACCGTGTCATCATGTCAGGAAACTTCAGGCAGAATAAGGAGGAATTTTATTTCAAGACCATTGTCCATACTGTGCTATGCCTTTTTCTGTATCCTTCCAACACACCCAAACATTAACCTCTTGATTACAGAAAAAAAGACTTTTTAGAAACCAGGACCCCAAGGGAGGGGCTTTGGCGACGTTTAGCATTTTCTGTCAAGGAAACGCTTTGCCATAAGAAACTGTGGAGTGAGGTGGGGTCAGGGGGCCACCTGTGACCAGTTATCTTCCTGGCCAGCAAGAGGGCAGGGAACTGAGTGTAATCAGGTGTCTTCCAAGAGGTGACAAGTGTGCCAATCAGATAATTTAACTTAGTTTCTTCCCCTCTTCACACAATTTGCCACCATTCCCTCTGGCATTAGTCATTCAGCTACTGCCTCACCCACTGTATTTTGTGTAACTCTGTAATTTTAATTTTGGTATTGTACTATACATCCTGATATACATTTTGTTTCTTAGATTTTACTTTGCACTGAAAAATCCACCTGTTTTTGGTATATATATACCTCTGCTTCATTAGTTGTGACTCCTGCAGAGCATGAAACTTCACACAAACTTGTATTCACTGCAGTACTTACTCATTCTGGTGATGGACATGCAGGTTGCCCCAACTCTCTGCTGCCTGAAATTGCTGCAATGACTGGATTCTATGAAGCCACTACAGAGCTAAGCTGGAATTTCACTGATAGACATTCGTAGAAGTGGGATTGCTGGGTACTCATCAAAAAGGCTATACAGAAGTAAACACTTGTTTAATGCCCATACCGTGAAATCTAAGACCTAGATTGTTAAGATTAAGATCTTATCTTTATTTCATGTAGAAATTCATACTTGTAAGATTTTTAGTATGACAAATCAAAACATAGGAAGTACACCTAACTTACACTGGTCTCAGAAAAATTCCCAGGGGAAAGTGCCTTGAGGTAAATCTAAAATAATGAGTAAACTTATGGTAAAGAACGAAGGATTTGGGAGAATCATCCAACTGAATGAAAATTAGACATGCATGAAATGTCCTCCCATAGTAATTGAATCCATCAGCAGTGACCTAAACCTGTGAATCCAGAGAGCTTACATGGCTCTGTCACTCCCACAACCCTCATGGCCTGATTTCAGCCCTTTGGGGAGAGTTTTGTTTGGCTCTAGGGCTTTCTAAGGGATGCAGGATAAATTACCTGACTTTAACACCTTCTCTGTGGATTTTTCTGGGCCAAATCCACAGAAGTGAAACACTAGAAACTTCCTTCTTCAGTTCTTTGAATTCAGTTTTAAGATCAGTGATATTTTTCTGTGAGGAAGCTGCCTCTCTTTTTAGTTAGAGGTACAAGGCAGGAAAAGACTTTTTCTTTCCCTTTTTTTTTGTTTCCTTAAAACACACAAGATTGAGCTCAGGCATTCTCTTTATCAAACTCTTCCTGTAGCTGAAAGAGGGTCTGGCTGATTGTCACTTGTAGAAAAAAGCCAAAAGAACAAGAATGAGGCCGGGCGTGGTGGCTCATGCCTGTAATCCCAGAACTTTGGGAGGGTGAGGTGGACGGATCACGAGGTCAGGAGTTTGAGACCAGCCTCGCCTATATGGTGAAACCCCGTCTCTACTAAAAATACAAAAATTAGCTGGGTGTGCTGGCGTGCGCCTGTACTCCCAGCTACTCAGGAGGCTCAGGCAGAAGAGTCGCTTGAACCCAGGAGGCGGGGCTGCAGTGAGCTGAGACCGTGCCACTGCACTCCAGCCTGGGCAACAGAGTGAGACTCCATCTCAAAAAAAAAAAAAAAAAAAAGGAATGAGGTGTAATTAAAAATAGAGTAAGTTTTATTATCCATGCTAGCAATGGGGAGAGTGGCCGGCCAGAATTTGCCACTCTCCAATTTCTGGAGAGAGGCCAAGCATTTCAAGGAGAGGAGCTTGTAATGCAGAGGGGCAAGAGGCAGGAGGTGCCCAGTGGGTGTCTCATTCTGATGGCTTATCTTGAATTATTGTTTCACCTGGTGAAGGGGCCAGTGACATTGTAGGCCCAATCAAGTTACAAATTAATGACAGTCAATCTTGCAGATAATCTCTAGCCAAGAGTGAATATTGTCCTTGAATTAATCTCCTACTGGAGAGAGAATTCTGGAGATGTCTGGTCTGCATCAGGATTCAGCCCCTGAAGCTTCTAAGGAAATATATGACCAGATAAGTGGGCATGGTATGAGCTTAACAAGCATCCAGGTAAATAAATGAGCATAAGGCATGGGGGCATAAGATGCGAAAGGGAAGACAGTTTTAATGCCCATTCCAAGGCAGTAATTGAAGACAAAAGAAAACACATCTGCAGTTTGTCTCAAAGCTATGTCTAGAAACTGGGGAGAAAGAAGGAAAGAAACAAAGTTTTTAAAACGTGGTTTGAAGCTAAGCTGCTTGGTTACATTCCAACCTTCTGCAAGATTTTGCTGTTTTTTGTTATTATTAAAACAAGTAATAGGCCAGGCGCAGTGGCTCACACCTGTAATCCCAGCACTGTGGGAGGCTGAGTCAGGCAGATCACTGGAACTCAGGAGTTCGGAGGGGGAAGAAAACCAAGCCTGCGCGCTCTGAGCCCCACCCCCCATTCCCCATGGTGTCTGAGTAGGCTCCCAGGGCGAGCAGGATCCCTCCTCACATGCGAGACTGGCTTCCTTGGAAAACCAATAGTCGGACTTGCGAGTTTTCCTCCAAGATAATTTTCTCAGGGACTTCTAAATGTGGTGTTGTACGCCTATGGTCCTAGCTACTTGGCAGGCTGAAGTCTAAGGATTGCTTGAGCCCTGGAGGTCTAAGCTGTAGTGAGCCGAGATCGCGGCCACTGCACTCCAGCTTGGGTGACAGAGCAAGACTCTGTCAAAACAAACAAACAAACAAACAAAACACACACACACACACACGGACAATTTAAACCAGGAATAGAAGGAAACTTCCTCAACTTGATAATGCCCAATTATGAAAAACATACAACTAATATCATTCTCAACAGCGAAAGACTGAAAATTTTTCTCCTACAATCAGGAATAATGGGTGCCCACTTTCACCACGTTATTCAGCACAGTATTGGCAAGGAAAAAGTAAAATTATCTATGTTCACAGATAACATGACTTTTTTTTTGAGAGAGAGATGGGATCTCTCTTTGTCACCCAGGCTGGGATGCAGCAGAGCAATTATGCCTCACTGAAGCCTCGACTTCCCTGGTTCAAGCGATTACCCTGCCTCATCCTCCGGAGTAACTGGGACCACAGGCGCCTGCCACCACGCCCGGCTAATAAAAAAAATTTTAGAGACTAGGGTCTCGAACTCCTGGGCTCTGGCGATCCTCCTACCTTGGCCTCCCAAAGTGCTGGGATTACAGGTGTGAGACACCAAGCCTGGCCGTGACATGATTTTTATATATAGAAAACCCTGAAAATTACACACACACACTCAAACACACACACACACAAACTGTTACAGCAAATAAAGAAATTTAGCAAAACAAGGATAAACAACCACATGAGTTCCAGCAGAGAGCGCGGTGGGAAGCGGAGCGCGGCCAGCTGCTCTGGGGCCCTGCAGACCCTCTGGTCTTGGACCTGAGGAGGAGGCGGGGGCCCGGCCTCGCGGCGGCCTCTGCTCTGCGGGCTCCCAGAGCCCTTGCTGTGTCTCCCACCGGCCAGGCCCAGGCCTGAGGCAGCGTCGAACCTCTCTTCACTTCCCACCTCGGTGACCTGGTGGCCCTCTGGTCTTCCAGAAAACCCTGCCGGGCCTAGACTAAGCCCCCGCTGGCCGCCAAGACGCAGCGCCTTTGTGTGGCGGCGGGTGTCGGGGGCGGGAAGAATCGCGCGGAGGCTGCCGGGGTGTGCAGGGACCGGGAAGGCGGAGCTAGGGATGCAGGTTCGGTCGCCTCTTTAGGCCACTGCGCCACGCAGACTGGGTCCAGAAGGTGCCGTTAAGTTTCTTCCCAGAAACTGTCAAGGTGGTGGTATGTTTCTTGCCCTTGCACTTTTAGTGTGCTAAAATCAACGGCCAAACTCTACTCTTTATAGCGATCAAAGTATTCACCCATGCGCCCAATTTCTTTGCAAATGCCAAGCAAGAAAACCTCAGGTAGATGGAGGGAGCAGATAATTTGACTTTTTCTTCTTTTATTTCATTATAGTGTCCTCCTCCACACATACAAGGGTGAAGTTTTGTTTTTTAAGATGAAACAAATTTGTCATTAATGAAAGGATTGTCAAAATCTTCCCAAAGGTCCTCAGCTTCTGAATCACCTGGAAGCTTCTAAAAATTAAGACTTGTGGGCCATACCAGAGACCCTCTGCACTAGAAGGGGGTATGGCAGGCAAGCTTAGGAATAGTCCACCTGGAGAATCACTAGCGTAAGTTCTGGGCCTCACATTCCCTCAGAAGAGTCCCATGAACCTGTGGTCAGCAGCTTAGGGCTGGTCTTCTTTACTGATCTGAGGGACAATGGGAAGCTTAGGACTCCCTGCATGGCATCTCTCCCGCCCAGGCGAGAACAGCTCAACAAATTTCCTTATTAGCTACAAAGTTAAATGGAAGCATATGCTATGAAAATGCCACAAAAAGCTGTTGCTAGATGAAAATGTCTAAATTTGCTTTAAATTATCATGGGGGCTTGGCAGAGGGAGGAGAGACTAATTGTTGAAGTAGGATCATGGAAATAAGGAGGTCCATAATATTCTCTATAATCTTTTTCTGTCATAAACAGGGGTTTATAAAACTGCCTAGTATAGCATGGTGGTCAAGAACACCAGTTCTGGAGACAAACACACCTGGTGGTGTCCTTTCCTAGCTAGCATAACCTCAGCACATTGTTCAAGCCTTAACTTGCTCAAATGTAAACCCGAAATGACAGGGATAGATCTTGACTCAGGAGGCTTGACAAGGCTAAAAGTAATACTAAAAATAAAAGCAGCGACTACTTCTGTAAGTTGAGCACTGTCTGAAACATTTCAGGGAGTTTTTCTTAATTGAGTTTATGATAATTCTATGAGGTAGACACTGTATCCATATCCATTTTATCAGCACAGACAGAGTCACGAAGAAGCCAAATAGCTTGCCTGAAACCCTACATATGATGAGAAAGTGGCAGAGGAAGGAATTGTACTCAGATATTTTGGCTCCAAAGATCCCTGCCAGATCTGCCCTGCCAGTTCATAAGGACTAAGAAGATGCCTCCTCTCTATACTACCATCCAAATGCTTGGCAATCTGTACGTCTGTTGCTCCACTTTTTGCTTATGGCATATTGGCTGCTCATGTTCCTCTTTCTTCTCCTTGAGAGTTAGGATTGTGTAATCTTGTCCTGCATGCCTCTGGTACTCCTAGTGACAACATAGGGTCACAATTGTCTGGCACATTGTTTGTAGCTCAATAATTTATTTTTCTTTTTAAAAAAATTTGAAATGGGGATCTCGCGATGTTGCCCAGGCTGTCTTGAACTCATGGCTCAAGTGATCATCCCGCCTAAGCCTCCCAAAGTGCTAGAATTACAGGCGTGAGCCACTGCGCCCAGCCAATAATTTATTTTAATTAATATGAAATAAATGTGTTTACAACAATTTTTTTTAAGTTAGAGATGGAGTCTCCCTATATTGCCCAGGCTGGAGGGCAGTGGCTTTTCACAGACACAATCATTGCACATGCGACCTCAAACTCCTGGGCTCAATTGATCTTCCTGATTTACTTAGTCTCCAGAGTAACTAGAACTACAGGTACACCACTATGTCCAGTTTAACAATATTTTTTATCTTTTTTCTTTCTTTTTTTCTTTAACGATATTTTTAATGATCATTGTTGCTGCTAATCTGGTCTTGATTTGTTAATTGGGAAATACAGTCTAATTTGTTAATTGGGAATTACAGTCTTTCTTTCAGTTGTTACCCACAGCATTCCAATTATTCATGATCCAGCTACTACCAGCTCACATGATCTCAAGGTGAGAAGGGGCTCTCTGTTCCTGGCACCCATGGAAGAAAGAATACTAAGTAGAGGAAAAAGTAAGCACAGACTTTCTCCAGACTGGTCTGGCAGCCCAACCACCACCTCTAAGCACAGAGAGTGTGTGGTGTTTATATGCAAAGTGAAGTTATAAGGAGGAATCTGGAAGAAGGCAGCTTGCTTCTAGGTGTGCAGTGAAAGTAGATAGAGGAAGACAGTGAAAAGGGAGAGAAGAACAAAGAAAAGAAAAAAATGCACGAGCGTTTTATCCTCCTTTTCTAAATCAAATAGCATTAAACTGTCACATTCCAGAGAAATAATTATTTGTGACATAGAATCCAATCTTGTAACCTTGTACCTGTTCCCCAGTATATCTCATCCTGAAGCTTCCCTGCTCTGTAACAAATGCTAATAGTCCCAAGAGCTCGGTCTTACAGGTCCGGGTTCCTAAAAGGGTCATTTTCTGGCACTAGAAAGGTGAAGATCAGAACAAGTTGCATGGATAAGATAAGGACACTATGGTAGAATTTTTTAAAAAAATCAAATCATCTGCTCTCTACTTCTCTATCTACTTGAGGTTTTCTTGCCTGGCATTTGCAAAGAAATTGGGGCTCATGGGTGAATACTTGGATTGCTAAAATGATAAAGTTTGGCTGTTGGTTTTAGTACACTAAAAGTACAAGGGCAAGAAACGTACCACCACTGTGAGAGTTTCTGGGAAGAAAGGGCAGCTTTGAGATTACAGAACCTGGGGCATCTGGAAAAACTGTATTTTTTTTTCCCTGTAGAAGAGACATGGGACCAAAGGCAAGTTTTACTGGTATTGTGGTTATCACATTTGCCCAATACAGTAAAGACCCTTGGTTTGAAACTCAGTAAGATTTATTATTATTATTATTTGAACAGAACTCTTTTGTTTTCTCTACTGTCCTGGACTTGAAATCGGCTTATCCAAACCCTAGAGACGCTGACACCCCGCATGCTTTCCCCTCCCACCGTTCAGGGCGTTGCCAGCTCCTCCCTCCTGCATGGTCGGCTGGGTTCCACCAGCCCCGCTAGTGTTAACAGGAGGAAGTGTCCCCCTGGTCTGCATCTCCCTGGTGATCTGGTTCTCATCCGAATGCAGACAGCGGAAAGGGAGGGTTTTCCACAGGGAGGTCGGCAAGTATTTCTAGAAGGAAAAGAGCTTCTCTTCTAATTAGAGCACCAAAGACTACACTATAGTCAGGTTAAGTCATTAGCCAGTCATTTATTATTTTTGTTATGGGAAGCATAATGCTCTACTTTTTATAGAATTCCTTCGAATTGAGTTATCATTGAAGCTGCTAGTTGGTTACAACTAAACATTAGAATGTTTATATCTTATAAACATTATATAACGTTATGTATAACGTTATATAAACATCATATAACGTTATGTATAACGTTATATAAACATCATATAACGTTATGTATAACGTTGTATAAACATCATATAACGTTATGTATAACGTTGTATAAACATCATATAACGTTATGTATAACGTTGTATAAACATCATATAACGTTATGTATAACGTTGTATAAACATCATATAACGTTATGTATAACGTTGTATAAACATCATATAACGTTATGTATAACGTTGTATAAACATCATATAACGTTATGTATAACGTTGTATAAACATCATATAACGTTATGTATAACGTTGTATAAACATCATATAACGTTATGTATAACGTTGTATAAACATCATATAACGTTATGTATAACGTTGTATAAACATCATATAACGTTATGTATAACGTTATATAAACATTATATAACGTTACGTATAACGTTATATAACATTATATAACGTTATGTATAATGTTATATAAACATTATATAACATTAAAACATTTATATCTATAAATTTGAAAACTAATCAGTATTTTTTAAAGTATAAAACAATGGGAAGAACATCTAAATACTAGAAATAGGTTTAAAAATTAGTTCATAGATTCATAGATGCATAAATCTTAACAAATTACCTTTCCCAAATTAATTCTATGCCTCTTCTTTGTATAAGTAACTACTAGGAAATATAGTTTATTATACAAAAAAGTACAAACCAATTTTTTATCAAATGTTCCTCAACTTAAATTAGGACATCGAGTTTTTATATTATAAATAGCAAATGTGAAAGTGTGTAATTCACCATAATCAAAAACAATCTGAGGTGGGGGTGGAGGGAAAGGGGGAGAATTCAGGACTAGTCTTTTAGGTCAAAAAGAAGAAGTTTTGTAACTGTTGGTTTCCGTAGTGTAGTGGTTATCACGTTCGCCTAACACGCGAAAGGTCCCCTGTTTGATAACCGAGCGGATACAAGGGGAGTCGCTTTTCTTCCACTGCTACTTATGTTTTTGAGTATTTTCATTTGAACCAATAGAATCTTTGCTTTTTGCCGAGAACGTGAACCCTCAACTTCTGTACTCCTTCCGTCACCCAGCGACGTGGCGCTGAATCCCGCGTCACACCTTTCTCTCCCCCACGCCGAACCCTCACCCTCATCCTCCTTTTCTGATCTCCGTCTGAGTGACCCTGGTGGTGTCAATCCCAGTAGGCACCGGAGTCCCAGAACTCCACCCGCCTGCACCTCGCAGGTGAGACTGGCTTTCTTGGAATCCAGAGAGCAGCACTTGCGGGTTTTTCGTGGAGGGAGTTTCCTCGGGGATTTCTAAGGAACAGCGCTTCGCTTTGAGCCCTTCGGGGAATTGGAATTGCTCTTTTTTTGCTGAAGCACAGAGAGGAAACACTTTTTTTTTTTTTTTTTTTTGAGACAGACTTTCGCTCTTGTTGCCCAGGCTGGAGTGCAGTGGCACGATCTCGGCTCACTGCAACCCCCGCCTCCCGGGTTCAAGCGATTCTCCTCCCTCAGCCTCCCGAGTAGGTGGGATTACCACCACGCTCGGCTAATTTTTGTATTTTTAGTAGAGATGGGGTTTCGCCATGTTGGCCAGGCTTGTCTCGAACTCCTGACCTCAGGTAACCCACCCGCTTCGGCCTCCCAAAGTGCTGGGATTACAGGCGTGAGCCTCCGCGCCCGGCCAAGACAAAATTTTTGACAGCTCTTAAACTTTCACCATGGATTGTGCACTTGAACACGGATATAAAAGTGTGTTTGAATTCGAACCAGTCCAAAGAAATTCAGCATTTTCTCTTCTGTCCGGTTATCTATTTATTACCTCTCAGCAGCAAAATCACTTTTCCTTGCTCCATAACAATGGAACGGAGCTGGGCCCTTTAAATATTTTCTTTCGCAGTTTAGCTCAATGTTAAGTTTTGTCAATAGAGGGTGATGGAGAGACATTGCTGGAGGAAATAATCTCTTGGCGTTACTGTGCACAGTGGCCTGGCTCCCACAGCCTGAGCAGTTTCCCTAGTAGGAACCTCCTGCAGTGCATGGTGGCCAGCAGTACTTTGGGGGATGGTGGCCAGCAGTACTTTGGGGGAACCTCCTTTAGAGCATCTCTGGTAACAGACTTCCCCATGAACAGTTTTCTTTGGTACTCTAGATGGCACATGACCTGCACCTTCCGCTGGAGCACTTTTTTTCTACCCTCCCAACCTGGATGCAGGTTTGGATCTCAGCCCTGGTGGGGAAGAGAATACTTCTTTGTGTGCTCGATCTCAGCCCTCAGCCCTAGGGGTGGTAGCTGCTTCTTATATGGGCCAGGCTGGTCTGGAACCCCTGACCTGAGCTGATCCGCCCACCTCGGCCTCCCAAAGTGCTGGGATTACAGGCATGAGCCACCGCGCAAAGGTGACACATTTCTTTCACTAATATTTATGGAGTGCCTATTATAAACTAGTCTATGTGTTAGACAGTAGGGCTTCATTGGTGAACAAGAACAGACATTGTACCTGCCTTAATAGAACTCACATTCCATTGAGGGAGAAACACATTAATCAAGTTGCCTTACAAACTAATGTAGAACTTGCTACGAGGAGAGATACATTTTGCTATGAGTAATGCAGGTGTCACACACTTAAATGTTTAGGAAAGTACCTAGAAAATTATTTATTGATTCCGAGTCCAGAGAATGCATTGGAGAAAGGAGAGTTTTCCAAGAATAGGAAATGGCATGTAAAAAGGCCCTGTGGTGGGAGATAACCTTATAAACAAGAGGAATTAACACACTAGGGCCAGTGTAGCTAGAGGACATAAAGCAAAAAAAGGTGTGATTTTAAGTAAGGCTAGAGAAGTAGTTAAAGGTCTAGCACGCATGACATTTAAGGCCATTTTAATACCGGCCTCCTCTGCCCTTTATCATCTCAGAATATACAGAATCTGAATTATGGTCTAATTTTATCTAAGGGACAGCCTATTACATTTACTTCCAAGAATCTGACAGAATTCATAAAATCAGAAGAATCATGTAAGTCCTCTTGGTCCACTAGGAACAAAAACTACGGTCCTACTGGAATTTCAAGTCTCTGTTGCCCCCTTGGTGTTTTGAGTTTTGTCCTTTTTAACTAAAGTTACAGATGTTAACTGAAGTAAACACTAGAGGTCACAATAATTAAAAGTAGAAAAAATTCCCTGAATTACCTGTCTAGGGAGGTCATAGTCCCCATATACTAGGTCATATACTAGGTCATAGTCCCCATATACTAGGGCTGAGATCCAGACCTGCATCCAGGTTGGGAGGGTAGAAAAAAAGTGCTCCAGCAGAAGGTGCAGGTCATGTGCCATCTAGAGTACCAAAGACAGGTCGTCCCCATATACTACCTGTCTAGGGAGGTCATAGTCCCCATATGTTAAAAATCAGAAGAAAATCGAACGGCCCTAATAGACCTATTAGGAACATTCCACCCAACAGCAGCAGAACATACATTCTTCTCAAGGGTACACGGAACATTTTCCAGGATAGATCACATTAGGTTACAAAGCATGTCTTTAGAAAATTAAGAAGATCAAAATTATACCAAGTTTCTTTTACTTCCTTCCTTTTTTTTTTTTTTTTTTTTGGATACAAGGTCTCGCTCTGTCACCCAGGCTGGAGTGCAGTGGTACAATCTCAGCTCACTGCAACCTCCCAGGTTAAAACAATTCTCATGCTTCAGCCTCTCCAGTAGTTGGGATTACAGATGTGCACCACTGCACCCGGCTAATTTTGGGTTGTGTTTTTTTTTGGAGACGGAGTTTGACTCTTGTTGCCCAGGCTGGAGTGCAATGGCACAATCTCGGCTCACCGCAACCTCTGCCTCCCAGGTTCAAGCAATTCTCCTGCCTCAACCTCCCAAGTTGCTGGGATTACAAGTGCCCGCCACCACGCCCCGCTAATACTGTATTTTTAGTAGAGACAGGGTTTCTCTATGTTGGTCAGGCTAGTCTTGAACTCCCGACCTCGGGTGATCCGCCCGCCTCGGCCTCCCAAAGTGCTGGGATTACAGGCATGAGCCACCGCGCCCGGTTAAACAATCTAATTTTTACACCTCAAAGAAGTAGAAGAACAAATTAAGTCCAAAGTTAGCAGAAGGGACGAAATAATAAAGATTTTTTTTTTTTTTTTGAGACAGAGTCATGCTCTGTCACCAGGCTGGAGTGCAGTGGCACGATCTCGGCTCACTGCAACCTCTGCCTCCAGGATTCAAGTAATTCTCCTGTCTTGGCCTCCCGAGTAGCTGGGACTACAGGCGCCCACCAGCACGCCTGGCTAATTTTTGTATTTTTAGTAGAGACCGGGTTTCACTGTATTGATCAGGCTGGTCTCCGACTCCTGACATCAGGTGATCCACCCGCCTAGGCCTCCCAAATTGCTGGGATTACAGGCGTGAGCCACCGCGCCCGGCCTCAAACTCATTTTATGAGGCTAGAAATACCCTGATATCAAAGACAGATACATTACCAAGAAAACTACAAGCCAGTATCCCTGGTGAACATAGATGCAAAAGTCTTCAACAGAATATTATCAAACTGTATTACTGTATTCAACAGCACATTAAAATAATCATACACCATGAACAAGTGGAATTTATCCTTTGGATGCAAAGATGCTTCACATACAAAAATCAATTAATTGATGGCATGGCCTTATATAGAGAACACCCTAAAGACTCCATTTTAAAAACTGTCAGTTAAGTTGCAGGATATGAAATCAGCATTAAAAAGCAATTGTGTTTCTATGCACCAACAACAAACTAGCTGAAGAGAAAATTAGGAAGATAATCTCCTAATACAGTGGCACCAAAAATAATAAAATACTTAGTTAAACTTAATTAAGAAAATGAAACACTTGTGCACTGAAAACTATAAAACATCCATCAAAAAGACACAAACAAATGGAAAGACATCCCATGTGCATAGATTGGAAGACTTAAAGTTTCCATACTACCCAAAGTGATTTACAGATTTAATGCAATCTCTATCAAAATCCCACTGGCATTTGTACAGATATAGAGAAAACAATTCTAAAATTATATGAAACTACAAAGGACCCTGAATCACTAAATATTCTTGAGAAAAAAATCAATAAACCAGGGGGCATTACACTTCTCCAGCCCTCTCTTCTGTTCCATTGGTCTCTATGTTTGTCTTTGTATCAGTATCATAATGGTTTTTTGTTGTTGTTGTTTGGTTTGGTTTGTTGTTTTTGTTGTTGTTGTTGTTGTTGCTGCTGCTGCTGCTGTTTAAGACAAGGTCTCAGGCAGGGCTCAGTGGCTCACACCTGTAATTCCAGCACTTTGGGATGCTGACGGGGGTGGATTGCTTGAGCCCAGGCGTTCGAGACCAGACTGGGCAACATGGTAAAATCCCATCTCTACAAAAATTACAGAAAATTAGCCAGGCATGGTGGCCTGCCCCTGTAGTCTCAGCTACTCGGGAGGCTGAGGTGGGAGGATCGCTTGAGCCCAGGAGGTGGAGGTTGCAGTGAGCACAGATTGAGCAGCTGCATTCCAGGTTGGGCAACAGGGCAAACATAGGAGAAAAGCTTCAGAACATTGGTCATGGCGATTACTTCATGGATAAGACACCAAAAGCACAGGCAAAAATAGAAAAATTGGACTATTCCAAATGAAGGAGCCTCCACAGCAAAGGAAACAGTCGAGTGAATTCTATAGGTTATAGAATGGGAGAAAGTATTTGCAAACCATATACCTGTTAAGGAGTTAATTTCCAAAATGCAGAACTGCTACAACTCAGTAGCAAAACAAACAAACAAACCTCTAACAATCTGATTTAAGAAGGGCTAATAGACATTTATCCAAAGGAGACATGCAAATGAGCAACAATGTTCAATGTCACTAATCATCAAAAAAAATGCAAATCAACCTGACAATGAGATTCACATCACACCTGTTAGGATAGCTATTATCAAAAACAGACAAACAAACAAATAACAAAAACAAAAGGCAACATGTGGAAAATTGGAACCCTTTTTTCTACACTGTAGGTGGGAATACAAAATGATACAGTCGCTGTAGAAAACAGTATGGTGTTTCCTCCAAAAAATTTAAAATGTAACTACCTTATGATCATGCTGACTATTTATCCAAAAGAACTGAAATAAGAATCTGAAAGACACATACCACTTCTGTATTCATTGCAACCAATGAATTCACAACAGTCAAGATGTGGAGGCTGGGTGCGCAGTTGTGCACGCCTGTAATCCCAGCACTTTGGGAGGCTGAGTCGGGTGGATCTCTTGAGGCCAGCAGTTTGAGACCAGCCTGGCCAACATGACGAAACCCCATCTCTACTAAAAATATAAAAATTAGCCGGGCATAGTGGCACATGCTTGTAATCCCAGATACTCGGGAGGCTGAGGCACAAATCGCTTGAACCCAGGAGGTGGAGATTGCAATGAGCCGAGATAGTGCCACTGCACTCTAACATGGGTGACAGAGCAAGACTGTCTCAAAAAGAAAAAAAAAGAAAGAAAGAAAGAAAGAAAAGAAAGAAAGAAAAAAAAGAAAGAAAGAAAAAGAAAAAAAAAGTGGAAACAGGCCTGGCACAGTGGCTCACACCTATAATCCCAGCATTTTCAGAGGCTGAGGCAGGAGATCAGGAGTTTGAGGAGCAAGAGAAAGAAAAAATTTTAAGTTTTAGTTATTTGATGTGGGTTTTATTATACATTTTGCTAGGAAGAGTAAAGGTCAATTTTTCTTGTGATTTAAAATATGTATTTTATTATAGTAAGAACACTTGACATGAGATTTATGTTCTTAACAAATTTAAATGTATAATATACAGTTGTCCCTTGCTTTGTGGCAGAGATTGATTCCAGGACCTCAAGCAGATACCAAAATCCCCGCATAATCAAGTCCTGCAGTTGGCCCTCTGAAATCTGCCCCGCCTGCATGAAAAGTCAGCTCTCTCTTTGTGCAGGTTTCACATCTTGCCAATGGTGCATTTTTGATCTGCTAGTTTGGTTGAAAAAAAATCCACGTATAAGTGGACCAATGCAGTTCAAACCTGTATTGTTCAAGAGTCAACTGTAGTATCGTTAACTATAGGCACAATGTTGTACAGAGTTTTCTAGAACTTTTCCATCATGTATGATATGGTTTGTTTGTGTCCCCACTCAAATCTCACCTTGAATTGTAATAATCCCCACGTGTAAAGCATGGGGCCAGGTGGATATATTGAATCAAGGGGGTGGTTTCCCCCATACTGTTCCTGTGGTAGTGAATAAGTCTTACGAGATCTGATGGTTTTATAAACGGGAGTTTCCCTGCACAAGCTCTCTTGCCTGTGGCTATGTAAGACATGTCTTTGCTTCTTCTTTGCCTTCTGTGATGATTGTGAGGCCTCCCCAGACACATGATACTGTGAGTCCATAAAACCTCTTTCCTTTATAAATTACCCACTCTCAGGTATGTCTTTATTAGCAGTGTGAGAACAGACTAATACAATGTATAACTGCAACTTTGTTGATTAGCAACTTCCTGTTTCCCCTTCTCCCAAGCCCCTGGCAACCACCATTCTCTCTGATTCTGAGTTTGATCGTTTTAGGTATCTCAAGTAGAATTAAGTAGTTAACAAATTAAATTTGTTAATATAACAAATTAAGATTAATAGAGGTTAATCTAAAATAGAATTAATTTGTTCTTTTAATGGCTTATTTCACTTCGCATATTATCCTCCAGTTTCATTTTCTTTTTTATTATTATTTTATTTTATTTTATTTTGAGATGGAGTTTCACTCTTGTCACCCAGGCTGGAGTGCAATGGTGCAGTCTCAGCTCACTGCAACCTCTGCCTCCCTGGTTCAAGGGATTCTCCTGCCTCAGCCTCCCGAGTACTTGGGACTACAGACGTGCACCACCACACCCAGCTAATTTTGTATTTTTAGTAGAGACGGGGTTTCACCATGTTGGCCAGGGTAGTCTCAAACTCCTGATCTCAGGTGATCTGCCTGCCTCGGCCTCCCAAAGTGCTGGAATTACAGGCGTGAGCCACCAATCCCAGTCAAGGTTCATTTTCTTCATCCACTCATCTGATGGTGGACATTCAGTTTGTTTTACATTTTTAAAAAATTTTTATTTTTGTAGAGACAGGGTCTCGCTATATTACCCAGGCTTGGCACTTGGTCCACTTATACATGGATTTTTTTCATCCAAACTCGCAGATCAAAAATGCATTATTGGCAAGATGCAAAACCTGCACAAAGGGAGAGCTGACTCTTCATGTAGGCGGGGCAGATTTCAGAGGGCCAGTCGCAGGACTTGACTATGCAGGGATTTTGGAATATGCCTGAGGTCCTGGAATCAATCTCTGCCACAAAGCAAGGGACAACTGTATAGCACACATTTAAATTTGTTAAGAACATAAATCTCATGTCAAGTGCTCGTACTACAATAAAATACGTTTCTTAAATCAAAAGAAAAATTGACCTTTACTCTTTCTAGCAAAATGTATAATAAAACCCACATCAAATAACTAAAACTTAAAATCTTTTATTTCTCTCATTCCTCAATTCTGATAAATCCTGCCACTGTCCCAGCAAATCTAGGGCCCCACAAATCTAGTACATACCCGCACCACTGCAACTCCAGGAAAGGCTGAGTTCTCTCGCCCAGCTCCTGACTGTCTTGAATTTCTGAACTCCACCTCATGTTGGCCTGAATTTACAGAACTGTGTGACTGCCCATTTAACCCACTGAAGAATAGTCTCCCCATAATCATTGGACACTGATGGCAACTGCTGAGTGCCCAACCTAGGAGACCTTATGGCTAGAGAGACCGATCCCACTCTACTACCCCACCCAACATCCCAGATAGATGCAGGCTGGCATTGACACAGAGCAGAAATGTCTGGAGCAAAGAGATGTAGATCAAGCCCAGCTATGAACTGTCTCTGGAGGTCTTTTTAGGTGATGGGGATTAGAGGGATGGAGGGAACTGAAAAAGAAAGGGGGATCAGCCAAATCAAGTTAAGCAGTCTGATTAAAGGACACATATTCCTGAAGATCCTGAAGGCAGAAACCTTGTCTTATCTCCTTCATCTGCAACTCATCCCAAACCACACCTTCACCCCTCCCCCAGACAAACACAACCTTCACAGAAGAGTTTTGAAAAGATTTCTGGCAAGAAAATAAAGTTTCCAGAGACAGTTGAGGTCTTTCATCTGGTCACCACTGGTTAAAATAAATAAGCAAACTTTTTATTGATATCACAACATCTGCTTATGTGCTTACTGGCCATTGACATACTCTATTTTGGAAGTGCCTGTTCAGGTCTTTTGATCATATTCCTAAAAATAAAAGGTAAATGATGTGGCCAGGCACAGTGGCTCACGCCTGTAATCCCAGGACTTTGGGAGGCCGAGGCAGGGGGATCACCTGAGGTCGGGAGTTCGAGACCAGCCTGACCAACATGGAGTAACCCGGTCTCTACTAAAAATACAAAATTAGCGGGGTGTTGTGGCGGGAGCCTGTAATCCCAGCTACTCGGGAGGCTGAGGTAGGAGAATTGCTTGAACCTGGGAGATGGAGGTTGTGGTGAGCCAAGATGGCTCAAAAAAATAAATAAAATAAAAATAAATAAATAAAAGGTAAATGATTATGTAAGGGGGGGGGGCGTGGAGCATAGGCTATTTCCATGACCTTGGGGAAACAAAGATTTCATAGGGAGATACAAAAATAAGTAAACAAAATTGAAATAAATTTGACTTCGTGAAAATTTAACAATTTTATCACAAGACACCATTAAGCTGTTTCTCAAACACAGGTGGGAAGAAGATATTCACACTACAAGTATCCAGCAAAAAACTCTTACGTGATATATACAAAATCAATAATACAAACCCCAATAAAATATGCTGTTGTGATTCAAAAGGGAACTCTGTTCCGTTTTACAAACCGTGAGAGGCTGGGCGCAGTGGCTCACACCTGTGATCTTGGCACTTTGAGAAGCCGAGACGGGAGGATCCTTTGAGCTCAGGGGTTCGAGAGCAGCCTGGGCAACATGGCGAAACCCCCGTCTCTACTGAAAATACAAAAATTGGCGGACGCATGTAGTCCCAGCTACTGGGAAAGCGGAGATGGGAGAATCGCTTGAGCCCGGGAGGCAGAGGCGGCAGTGATCCAAGATCGTGGCATTGCACTCCAGCCTGGGGACAGAGAGAGACCCTAACTGCCGCACCGCCCCCCCACCAAAAACAAACAAAAACAAAAACAAACAAACAAACAACAAAAACCTTGAAAGCCTCACTCTTTCCTAATTGAGAAGGGTGACCAGGCTCACCAGCAGGTGGGACCTGTAATGTGGCAGTGCCTTAGGCTACTAACCTGGGTCACATTAGCATAGAGACTGAGGTTAGTTAGGGCCCCATAGCGATCCTTCTCTTGGGACAGCACTGGCTCCTTCAGCTGGGGTGGAGTTCAATGAAACAAGTTACCCAAGCTGAAATAGAGAGGGGAGTGGGAAGAATCTGGGAGGTATTTCCGCCCAGTTTCAGACGGAGTGTCCCTCCAGGGTGAAGTGAACGTGAGAACTACTACTCTAGAGAAACTACTATAACAACCATTGTCATATTTGCGGCGCTTTTTCCCTTTCCTTATACATTCCACGTAACAAAACCAAAAATACCAAAACTCTAGACTCAAGATCCAGGAAGGCTTTCCGCAGGGACACAAAATCTCACAAACCCCAGGCCAATAAACCTCGGGCAGAACACACAGAAATTTGATTTAAATTTCAAAACTGTTATACAGTCCTATGACTTGTTTCTCTGTCCTTTCAATGCACACAGACATTCACTTCTTGATTACAGAGAACGACTTTTAAAACCCACTTTGTAAGGAAGGAGCCCAGGAGACCTCCAGCACTTTTCTGCAGAGAAATACAGGGAGAGACTGTCGAGTGAGATGGGGCCAGGGGCCTGCCTGCGACTGGTTATCTTCCAGGCCAGCAAGAGGGCAGGGGCCAGTGCTACACAGCTGTCTTACAAAAGGTAAAATTAGGACCACTTGACTTAGCTTCTTCCGATTCTCACACAATTCCCTGCCATTCCCATTCAGCTATCGTCTCACTTAATCTGCTTTTTGCGTATTGCTATGATTTTAACCTTGGTATTGTGCTTTTTGTTTTTATTTGTTTGTTTTGATCTTTTGTTTTTTGTTTCTTAGATTTTACTTCACTTTGAAAAATCTACCCGTCTTGGTACATACGCAGCTGCTTCATTAGTTGTGACTGCACAGCATGAAGTTTACACCCACCTACTCCGAGGACAGACAGGCAGGTTGCTTCAACTCTGTTACCGCATATCACTTCAATGATTAGTCTCATTTAATCCACTAGAATGATAAACTGAAATGTCACTGAGGGATATTCCTAGAAGTGGGATTGCTGGGTATTAGACAAAAAGCTATGCAAAAATAAAAACTCAATGCCTGTAGAGCAAAATCTAAGATCTATATTTTTAAGAATAAAATCCTACTTTTATTCCATGTAGAAATTCATACATATGATATTTTTGTCGTGACAAAGCGAAACAGAGGAAGGACATCTAACTCACTTCGGTCTGAGGAAACCTCCCAAGGGAAGATGATTCTTGAGGTATATGTAAAATTTGAGTAAACTTGTGGTGAAGAAGAAGGGAAGTTATTTTGAGCAGAGGGAAAATTTAACAAGTTATTTACTGTTAATTAACATTTCTTTTACTTTAATGATCTAGGAAAATTTTCTGCAATATGATAATATTTTGTGGGGCTATCTTCTTCAAAGTTTCAAAGTAAGGTAGAAAAACTTGTTTTATAGAATCTGATAGCAGATTATTCTGCATGTGGGGAAGATCAGTGAATTTCCCAGTAATTCTGTCCCCAGAAAAACCCCAGAACCCCAACTATGCCTGTCCTGCCAATTGACACTCTTAGCTTGTCATCATGTCTTTCTTCCTAACATTAGTACAGTTTCAAGTATCTTTTGTTTTGTATGAAGCAGGGTTCAGTCTCTGCAGTAGAAATGTAATTTTTGCCTTGGCCTACAAACTCATCTAGGTCAATCCAAGATGAGAGTTTTTTATTTGTATAGCATGATCTTTCAAGCATTCTTCATGGGTAGAATACCTTACTTTTTCTTTTTTATTTTTAAATTTTATTTATTTATTTTTTGAGATGGAGTTTCGCTCTTGATAGCCAGGCTGGAAGTTCACTGGTGTGGTCTTGGCTCACTGCAACCTCCGCCTCAACGGTTCAAGCGTTTCTCCTGCCTCAGCCTCCCAAATACCTGGGATTACAGGTGCCTGCCACCACGCCCAGCTAATTTTTGTGTTTTTAGTAGAGGCACGGTTCCACCATGTTGGCCAGACTGGTCTCGAACACCTGACTCAGGTGATCCACCGGCCTCGGCCTCCCAAAGTGCTGGGATTACAAGCGTGAGCCACTGCACCCAGCCACTTTTTATTCTTCTACAGTCTTCATGGATTGCCTGATTTTGCGTCATAGTTGTAACAGACAATCTAATATTGTGCAAATGTGATATTGAGTATGGCCAGGATCCTGTTTTATTGTGCTCACCACAAACAAATAAATCACGCTCAGCCTCCTGCAGAGGGCAACCTGGCAGAATCCATCAACATTTCAAATGCATATATCATATGTCCCTTGATGTGCATTTCACAAGTGTACAAAGGATGCTTGCAGGCATAACGATTATGTTCTAATTATTCACTTGATATTATTTGTAATATAAAGATTAAGAAAAAGCTATTTATCTTAAGTATATAATCAGTTAAATAAATTATGCCATATATACGAAATATAACAGTTTTCATTTATTTATTTATAAGTGGCACAATCTCGGCTCACAGTAACCTCTGCCTCCCTGTTTCAAGAGATTCTCCTGCCTCAGCCTCCTGAGGGACTACAGGCCACTAAGCCTGACTAATTTTTGTGTTATTAGTAGAGACGGGGTTTTACCATGTTGGCCAGGCTGGTCTCAAACTCCTGACCTCAAGTGATCCGCCCGCCTCGACGTCTCAAAGTGCTGGAATTACAGGCGTGAGCCACTGGGCCTGGCCCCTCCTTATGCTTTATTTATTTATTTATTTTTTGAGACGAAGTCTCACTCTGTCGCCCAGGCTGGAGTGCAGTGGCGCGATCTCGGCTCACTGCAAGCTCCGCCTCCTGGGTTCACGCCATTCTCCTGTCTCAGCCTCCTGAGTAGCTGGGACTACAGGCGCCCGCCACCACGCCCGGCTAATTTTTTGTATTTTTTAGTAGAGACGGGGTTTCACAGTGTTAGCCAGGATGGTCTCAATCTCCTGACCTCGTGATCCGCCCGCCTCGGCCTCCCAAAGTGCTGGGATTACAGGCGTGAGCCACCGCGCCCGGCCTCCTTATGCTCTTTTAAATATGCAGACTGGGCCAGGGTGGAAGAGAATATGTATTTGTATTAGACTGTATTTGCACTTTTAAAAATCTCTGGAAAGATAGCAGGAAATTCATGAAAATGGTAGCCTGTTTAAAATGCTAGGAACTGTACTTTGACCTGATAGCACGTAAGAAAAATAAATTAGTTAAATTAAGAAGCTGGGAACTGGGTAGATGAGAAAGAGGAAGGTGATATTAGCTGCATTTTTTTTTTTCTGTACGCAAGATGTTTGAACCAAGTGAATGTGTTACTTATCATAAAAATTAAGCCAGGCAGGGTGGCATGTACCTATAATTCTAGCTACTTGGGAGTCTGAGATAGGAGTGTAGCTTGAGCCTAGGAGTTCGAGACCAGCCTGGGTAACCTAGCGAGACCTTGTCTCAAAAAACTTTTTTCAATTAATAAAATTAAATAATTTAACAAATACTGTAAGCATATAGTAAAGTGGCAATAATAGTATCTGGAATGGTGAATGAAGCCAAGTTATTTATTCAAAAAATAATCCAAGAAAAAATTGTAGACATCTAATAAGCAAGGCAGGAAACCACTGGTGTCCTCCCTAAGGGTGTCTGCAGTAGTGACAAGGAGCTACTATTCTCCAACTAGGAAGGAGACTCCACTTGAAAAGCTAGAGAACAATGATTCACAGAATTACTTTGACGTGAAAGAAAGGTAAGGCAAAAAGGGTAGGAGTCTCCCTAATGGCGTCCAAGACTGGCTTTGGACAGCCTATTAAGTGAGACCTGGGAATATTATTTTATTTTATTTTTTTATTTTCTTATTTTACTTTATTTTATTTTATTTTATTTTATTTTGAGACGGAGTCTGGCTCTTGTCCCCTAGGCTGGAGTGCAATGGCACCATCTCGGCTCGCTGCAACCTCCACCTCCCGGGTTCAAGAGATTCTCCTGCCTCAGCCTCCCAAGTGCTGGGATTACAGCATGAGCCACCGCACCCAGCCTGGGTCTAATTTTTGTTCAACCCAATGATTCTCCTAAAATTCCCAGGTCTCAGGCCGGGTGCGGTGGCTCACGCCTGTAATCCCAGCACTTTGGGAGGCCGAGGCGGGTGGATCACGCAGTCAGGAGTTCAAGACCAGCCTGGCCAAGATGGTGAAACCCCATCTCTGCTACAAATACAAACTTTAGCCGGGCGTGGTGGCAGGCGCCTGTAATCTCAGCTACTCCGGAGGCTGAGACAGGAGAATCGCTTGAGCCCGGGAGGCGGAGGCTGCAGTGAGCCGTGATCGCGCCACTGCACTCCAACCTGGGCAACAAAGAGGGAAACTCTGTCTCAAAAAAAAAAAAAAAAAAAGGAGCTATGTCTATACAGTCCAGCTTCAGTGATCCGGTGCACAGTGGCTCACGCCCGCAATCCCAGCACTTTAGTTGGTTGAAGCGGATGGATCACTTGAGCCAGGAGTTAGAAGCTAGCCCTGGCAACATAATTAAGACATCGTCTCTACAAAAAAATTTTAAAAATTAGCCAGCCTTTAGTCGCTTATGCTGAGGAGGGAGGATCACTTTAGCCCAGGAGTTCAAGTGAACTGATTACGCCCTGCCCTCCAGCCTGGACTACAAAGCAAGACACTGCCTTCTCGCCGGTGGGTGTGGGGCGAGTCGCAATAGTGGTTCCCTCTGCATAGTGATTGGAAAGGAACTTAGGGTGCTCTTGAGCTGCATGCTGGTAGGTGGGGTTTATTCGGTTTGTGGAGAATCATCCAGATGAATATTTATATGTGAGAGGTTGATTTTTTTTTTAAGGAATTGGCTTATGCAACTGTGGACCTGGCTAGTAATTGCTAAATCCATAGGGCAGGCTGTCAGAAAAGGCAAGCCATCGGAAAGGACAGGCTGGAAACAATATAGAAAATCAATGAAACCAAAAGTTGGTTCTTTGAAAAGTTCACCAAAATTGACAAACATTTAGCTAAATGAACCAAGAAAAAAGAAGAGTGGGCCGGGCGCGGTGGCTCATGCCTGTAACTGTAGCACTTTCGGAGGCCGAAGTGGGCAGATCACCTGAGGTCAGGAGTTCGAGACCAGCCTGGCCAACATGGCGAGAGCCCCGTCTCTACTAAAAATACAAAAGTTAGCCTAGCGTTGTGGCGGCGACTGTAATCCCAGCTACTCAGGAGACTGAGGCAGGAGAATCGTCTGAACCCAGGAGGCGGAGGTTGCAGTGAGCCGAAATGGCACCACCGAAGTCTGGGCAATAGAGTGAGACTCTGTCTCAAAAAACAAACAAACAAATAAACAAGAGAGGAGACGCAGAAGACTAAAATCAGAAATGAAAGTGGAGGCGTCCGCTCCACCTACGCTGAGCCCGAGGCGGGAAGCTCTGGACACAGCCATTGACTGGCTGGCTGCGGCGCAGCTTGATGGCGTCAGGCTGACCAGCCGCAGTCCCTACGGCTGCACCTGGGCGAAGGCCGCCTGTGTGAGAGGCCGGTGGCCCCAGCGTGCCGTGGCCTTGGAAGTGGAAAATGGAGGCAGGAGCCCTCCCTACACTTCACCATAGGCTTCCTGATTGATTCCAGCATCGTGATTACCTCCCAGATACTATTTTTTTTTTTAATTTGGGTGGCTTTTCTTCATGTGCCAATTGTTTAAGAACTATGAGGTGCGTCAGTATGTTGTACAGGTGATCTTCTCTGTGACGTTTGCATTTTCTTGCACTATGTTTGAGCTCATCATCTTTGAAATCTTAGGAGTATTGAGTAGCAGCTCTCGTTATTTTTACTGGAAATTGAACCTAGGTGTAATTCTGCTGATTCTGGTTTTCATGGTGCGTTTTTACACTGGCTATTTTATTGTGAGCAACATCCGACTACTTTTGTCTCCTCTGTCTTAGTGCATAAACAACGACTGCTTTTTTCCTGTCTCTTGTGGTTGACCTTTATCTGTTTTTTCTGGAAACTAGGAGATTCCTTTCCCATTCTCAGCCCAAAACATGGGATCTTATCCATAGAACAGCTCATCAGCTGGGTTGGTGTGATTGGATTTACTCTCATGGCCCTCCTTTCTGGATTTGGTGCTGTCTACTGCACATACACTTTGATGTCTTATTTCCTCAGGAATGTGACTGACACAGATATTCTAGCCCTGGAACAGCGACTGCTCCAAACCATGGATATGATCATAACCACAAAGAAAAGATGGCAATGGCACAGAGAACGATGTTCCAGAAAGGGGAGGTGCATAACAAACCATCAGGATTCTGGGGAATGATAGAAAGTATTACCACTTACTCAACAGGAAGTGGATGCTTTGGAAGAACTAAGCAGGCAGCTTTTTCTGAAAACAGCTGATCTGTATGCTACCAAGGAGAGAACAGAATACTCCAAAACCTTCAAAAGGAAATATTTCAATTTTCTGGGTTACTTTTTCTCTATTTACTGTGTTTGAAAAATTTTCATGGCACTATCAACATTGCTTTTGATCGAGTTGGGAAAATGGATCCTGTCACAAGAGGCGTTGAGATCACTGTGAATTATCTGGGAATACAGTGTGATGTGAAATTTTGGTCCCAACACATTTCCTCCATTCTTGTTGGAATAATCATCGCCACATCCATCAGAGGATTGCTGATCACTCATACCAAGTTCTTTTATGCCATCTCTAGCAGTAAGTCCTCCAGTGTCAATGTCCTGCTATTAGCACAGATAATGGGCATGTACTTTGTCTCCTCTGCACTTCTAATCTGAATGAGTATGCCTCTAGAATACTGCACCATAATTACCGAAGTCCTTGGAGAACTGCAGTTCAATTTCTGTTACCATTGGTTTGATGTGATCTTCCTGGTCAGCACTCTCTCTAGCATAGTGTTTCTCTATTTGGCTCACTAACAGGCACCAGAGAAGCACATGACACCTTGAACTTAGGGCTACCACAGACTGTTAGAGGCCAGTGGTCTCAAAATTTAGATATGAAAGGGGAAAAAAATGGAGGGGACCAGGGTCTAACATTTTATAAACAAACAAAATGCTGTGGTAGCATTTTTTACCTCTAGCATCCTCTTTCCTACTCAGGTGATACTGTGATCACGAGTAGCATCAGCTAGAACATGAGAGGGAGCAGTAACTCAAGGCAATACTCAGCAGAGAGCATCCTATGTGGACCTGAGGCTGGTGCAATGGCGGAGAGGAACCGAAAAACTAAGAGGGAAAAATACACCGGAACTCTGGGGCAAGAGATGTCTATGGTAGCTGGGCCAAACACATAGGATATCCATTTTCAGGTTCACATGGAGGTGGTCATAGCTTTCCCTTGAGATTGACTGTCATTAAAATCAGAGATTGTAATGAAAAGAATAAACAGGAAGAAAAGGAAAGAAGGAAAGAAAGGAAGGAAGGAAGGAAAAGAGGAAACATTACGAATTTACAGAAATCAAAAGGATTATAAAAGAATACTGTGAAGAATTGTATGCCAGCAAATTGGATAACCTAGATGAAGTGGATAAGCTCCTAGAAACAATCTATTAAAATTTAATTAAAAAGAAATAAAAAATGTGAATAGACCTATAACTAGTAAGGATACTGAAGCAGTACGATACAAAAATTTATCCACAAATTACTAGCAAAGTAAAGTTAGCAATATGTTTTTGGGTTTGTTTTTGTTTTTGTTTTTTGAGATGGAGTCTTGCTCTACCAACCAGGCTGGAGTGTAGTGGCGCGAGCTTAGCTTACTACAACCTCCACCTCCCAGATTCAAGCAATTCTCCTGCCTCGGCCTCCCGAGTAGCTGAGACTAAAGGCACACGCCGCCACAACCGGCAAATTTTTTGTATTTTAGTAGAGACGGGGTTTCACTGTGTTGCCCAGGCTGGTCGTGAACTCCTGAGCTCCGGCAATCCTCTGCTTTGGCCTCCCAAAGTGCTGGGATTACAGGCATGAGCCACCATGCCTGGCTAGCAATATGTTAAGAAGATTATACACTACGAAAAAGTAAGATTTATTCCTGGAATGTGAGGATAATTCAACATACAAATATCAGTCAATGTAATATATACCACATTAACAGAATGGAAAAAAATTACATAATCACCTCCATTGATACAGAAAAAGCATTTGACAAAATCCCACACCCTTTCGTGAAAAACAAACAAACAAAAAAACCTACCCAATGAACTAGAAATAGAAGAAAACCTCCTTAACATCATAAAGGCTACTTATGATTAACCTTCAACTAACATCATATTCAATAGTGAAAGGCTGGCCAGGCGCGGTGGCTCACGCTTGTAATCCCAGCACTTTGGGAGGCGGAAGCAGGCGGATCACCTGAGGTCAGGAATTGAAACCAGCCTGGACAACATGGCAAAACCCCATCTCTACTGAAAATACAAAAAAATTAGCCGGGCGTGGCGTGCGCCTGTAGTCCCAGCTACTCAGGAGGCTGAGGCACGGGAATCACTTGAACCTGGGAGGCAGAGGTTGCAGTGAGCTGAGATCTCACCACTGTACTCCAGCCTGGGCGACAGAGTGAGACACCGTCTCAATTAAAAAAAAAATAGTGAAAGACTGAAAACTTTTTTTCCAAGATCAGTAAAAGACAAAAATGCCCACATTCACCACTCTATTCAGCATAGTGTTGGCAGTTCTAGCCACAGAAAGTAGGCAAGAAAGTGAAATAAAAAGCATCCCAGCTGGCTCTGTGGCTCATGCCTATAATCCCAACACTTTGGGAGGCAGAGGCAGGAGGATCGCTTGAGCCAAGTAGTTCGAGACCAGCGCAGGCAATATGGCCAAACCCTGTCTCTACCAAGAATACAAAAATTAGTTGGGTGTGGGTGGGAGGATCGCTGGAGCCTGGGAAGTCGAGGCTACGAGGAGCCATGATTGCGCCACTGCACTCCAGCATGGGTAATCTCCTGTCTCAAAAAATAAACAAATAAAATAAATTTAAAATGTTTAAATTTAAAAAAGAAACTCATCTGCCAATGTTTCACAGCAACATTATTGATTTGGGTTGATTCCACCTGTTGACTATTCAGAAAGCCTAAAAGGAGTAAAAATTTTGATACATGCTGTAATATGAATAAAGAGTGAGAACATTATTCAAAGTGAAATAAGCCAAACATAAAGGACAAATATATGATTTCCACAATAGTAAAATTCATAGAGACAGAAAGAGTAGTTACCAAGGGCTGGGGAAGTGAAGAGAAATGGGGAGTTATTATTTAAAGGATACAGAGTTTCAATTTTGGATGAGAAAAAGTTCTGGAGATGGATAACGGGGATGGTTGCAAGATGATGTGAATGTACTTAATTCTACTGAAATGTACACTTAAAACTAATTCAAATAACAAATTTTATATTATGTATATCTTACCACAGTTTTTAAAAGGCCCTAAAAATATGTAAGGATGTAAATTAAGTGGTTTAGAAAAGTAAAGGGATAGGCTGGGCGCGATGGCTCATGCCTGCCTTCCCAGCACTTTGGGAGGCCAGGGCAGGTGGATCACGAGGTCAGGAGTTAGAGACCAGCCTGGCCAATATGGTGAAACCACATCTCTACTAAAAATACAAAAATTAGCCAGGCATGGTGGCGCACGCCTGTAGTCCCAGCTGCTTGGGAGGCTGAGGCAGAAGAATCACTTGAACCCAGGAGGCAAAGATTGCGGTGAGCTGAGATCACGCCACTGCACTCCAGCTTGGGTGACAGAGTGAGACTCTGTCTCAAAAAAAAAGAAAAGTAAAGGGATAAAGATATATAACACAAAGGTTAGGCTGGGTGTGGTAGCTCATACCTGTAATTCCAGAACATTGCAAGGCTGAGGCAGGTAGATCACTTGAGGCCAGGAGTTCAAGACTGGCTTGGCCAAAATGGTGAAACCCTGTCTCTTACTAAAAATACAAAAATTAGCCAGGTGTGGTGGCCCACCCCTATAGTCCCAGCTACTCAGGAGGCTGAGGCATGACAATCATTTGAACCCAAGAGGCAGAGGTTGTAGTGAGCCAAAATCACGCCATTGCACTCCAGCCTGGGTAACAGAGTGAGTCTCAAAAAATACATAAAATAAATAAAATAAAATAAAGTTAAAAACAACAACAACAACCAAAAAAAAAAAAAAAAACCCCACAAAGGCGAACCATAAAAAAATTAACATAAAACGTATGTATTAACATAAAGTGTAGATTTTAAGACAAGGAGTATTACCATAGAGACGTGACATAATAAAAAAGAAAAGGAGGCATTTCATAGTGATGAAACAGAGACATTTTATAAAACAGAAACGTGAATGCTACATGTGTAGCATTCAATATATATTGTATATATTCAATAATATATAATGATAATAAAAATGACATGAAAACTTATGTCAACACAAAACTCTATCACAATTATTTGTAATCCTTTATTTATAATAGCAAAACACTACAAAACTACTAAAATGTACCTCAATAGGTAGATGGTTAAAGAAACTGTGGTACATCCATACCATAAACAACTACTCAACAATTAAAAGGCAGGAACTGTTGATACAACAAATTGGATGGATCTCAAGGGCATTAGGCTGTGAAAAAGGCCATCCTTTTTTTTTTTTTTTTTTAACACAGAATATTGCTCTGTCACCCAGGCTGGAGTGCAGTGGCACCATCTCTACTCACTGCAACCTCCGCCTCCTGGGTTCAAGCAGTTCTCATGCTTTACCCTCCCGAGAAGCTGGGACTACAGGCGTGAGCCACCATGCCCAGCTAATTTTTGTATTTTTAGTAGAGATGTGGTTTCACCATGTTGGCCAGGCTGGTCTTGAACTCCTGGCCTCATGTGATCCACCTGCCTCGGCCTTCCAGAGTGCAGGGATTACAGGTGTGAGCCACCGCACCTGGCCTATTTCTATAACATTCTAAAAACAAAATAAAAAACAGATTAAGAACACATTAGGCCTGGCCCGGTGGTTCATGCCTATAATCCCAGCACTTTGGGAGGCCGAGGTGGGCGGATCACCTGAAGTCAGGAGTTCAAGAACAGCCTGGCCAACATGGTGAAACCCTGTGCCTACCAAAAATACAAAAAATAGTCAGGTGTGGTGGCACGTGCCTGTAGCCCCAGCTACCTGGGAGGCTGAGGCACGAGAATGGTTTGAACCTGGGAGGCAGAGGTTGCAGTGAGCCAAGGTTGTGCCACTGCACTCCAGCCTGGGCAACAGAGTGACACTGTCTCAAAAAAAAAAGAACATATTAGTAGTTGTGGTGGGGTGGGTGCCATGGGAAGTGAGTGTAGCTAATTAAGTGGTGGCACCCGCAGGGAAATCTTTGTTGTGATGAAACTTTTTTTTCTGGTTTCCAGTGATAGTTACACAAATCTACATATGATAAAATGACCTAGAACTATATACAAACAATGTACCAATGTCAGATTCTTGGGTTTGATATTGTACTATAGTTATATAAGATGTAGCCATTGGGGGAACTAAATTAAGGGTACAGGGGACTTCTCTGTACTTTCTTTGTAATGGCCTATAAATCTATAATTATTTCAAAATTAAAAATTTAAAAACCTGATGGTAGTGGGGCATGGTGGCCCACATTGGTAATCCCAGCTACTCAGGAGGCTGAGGCAGGAGAATCACTTGAACCCGGGAGGCAGAGGCTGCAGTGAGTTGAGATCGCACCACAGTACTTTAGCCTGGGCAATAGAGCGAGACTCCATCTCAAAAAAAAAAAAAAGTAATAAGAATGTTCTCTAATCAATACAGAATTAAACTAGAAATCAGTAACAGAAACAAAGGAAAATATCCCCAAATGCTTGGGGAAATTACATCACACTCCCAAACAACCTATGGGTTAAAGATAAGTTACAAGAGAAATTAGAAAATAGTTTGAACTAAAAATAATAAAGTACAACATATCCAAACTTATTGACAGCTACTAACACTGTTCTTGGATAGAAAGCTATAGATTTATATACATATATTATCCAGTTGGGCATGTAAGAAGCTACAAGTCATCACTAAGTCCTAAAAACAAGTAAAACCTGAACAAACTGAAAACCCAAGTCTTCTTAGGTCTGTCAGAAAAAATGACGTCACAGGGCAAGCCACTGCTCCCAAAATTGAGAAAGACAAATACAGAGAATCACAACTTACCAGAGAAGAAACCCACAGAACAGACACCATGTGAACTAGCGCTGGAGCAGGGAAACCTGAACTCTAATTAGCAAATTGTTGGTGGCTCAACATTGGCGAGTCTAGGAGATAAAAACTCCAGAACTCAGTCATCTGTACCCCACGATTTTGTTAATTTTACCTCGGGAGCTTGACCAGATTGTCATAGTGAATATGGGAGAAAAATCTCGTCTATCTCTGGTAGCAGGTGGGTCAAGAACCAGTTTGCAATTGGCCAGAGCATTTTGTTCTCTTAATAAGGTCTGCCCTCAGGAGAAACCATTTAACCTCAGCCTAACCTGCTGGGGTTTTATCAGAGCCCAACTGATCTGCGGGAAGGGAAATAACCAATTCCAGCCCACTCTAGCCATCCAGTCCCACCTAAAGTGGGGGAAAACCTAGGAAGCATGTTTAAAGTTGACACAGAGACACAGGTTCACTAACAGACTGAGACCAACATGTGGGACTACAGAATGCTTTATTCCCCCCACACCTTTCCACAACATTACTAAAGTCCTGCTTATAGCACCTCACTTTACCCAGTGGAGCATGTCCTGCTGTCAAGAAAAAATAACAAGGCACAATAAAAAGCAAAATACACAGAAGAGACAGAGCAAGCATCAGAATCAGACTCAGATATGACAGGGATGTTGGAATTCTCAGACGAGGAATTTGAAACAACTGATTAAGATGCTAGGGGCTTTGGCCAGGCGAGGTGGCTCACACCTGTAATCCCAGCACTTTGGGAGGCTCAGGTGGGCGGATCATGTAAGGCTAGGACTTCCAGACCAGCCTGACCAACATGATGAAACCCCGTCTCTACTAAAAATACAAAAAAAATTAGCCAAGCCTGGTGGTACATGTCTGTAATCCCAGCTACTCAGGAGGCTAAGGCATGAGAATTGATTGAACCCATGAAGCAGAGATTGCAGTGAGCTACTGCACTGCATCCTGGGTGACAAAGCGAGGCTCTGTCTCAAAAAAAAAAAAGAAAAAAAAAGACGCGAAAGGCTCTAATGTATAAAAAAGATGGCATGCAAGAACAGATGGGCAATGTAAGCAGAGAGATGGAAATTCTGAGAAAGAGCCAAAAAGACATGCTAGTGATAAAAAACACTATAACATCAAGATAATGAAAAGACAAGCCACACAGTGGGAGAAAATATTTGCTAAAGATATAGCAGATAAAGTACTCTTATTCAAAATCTACAAAGAGCTCTTAAAATTCAACAGTAAGAACACAACCTCATGAAAAAAAAAATGGCCAAAGACCTTAACAATCATGTGACCAAAGAAGATATACAGATGAAAAATAAGCATATGAAAAGGTGTTCCGCATCATATGTCATCAGGCAAATGCACATTAAAACAACAATAAGATATCACTACACACCTATCAGAACAGCTACAGTCCAGAACACTGACAACAGCAAATTTTGGTGAGGCTTTGGACTAACAGGAACTCTGATTCATTCCTGGTGGAATCACAAATGATACAGCTACTTTAAAAGACAGTTTGATGGTTTCTTGCAAAAGTAAACTTATTCTTCTCACACAATCCAGTTATACTGCTTGGTATCTAACCCAAAAGAGTTGAAAAATTATGTCCACATGAACATCTGTACACAGATGTTTATAGCACCTTTATTCATAATTGCCAAAATTTGGAAGCAACCAAAATATTATTCAGTAAGTGAATGGATTAACTGTGATATATGTAGACAATGGAATATTATTCGGCATTAAAAAGAAATGAGATATCAACCCATGAAAAGACATGGAGGAAACTTAAATGCGCATTACTAATAAGCCAATCTGAAAAAGCAAATATTGTATAATTGTAATTATATGACATTCTGGAAAGGCAAAACTATGAACACAGTAAAAAGATCAGTCGTTGCCAGGGCTTGTGAGGATGGAGGGATGAACAGCCCAAGAACAGAGAATTTTTAAGGCAGTGAAACTACTCTGCATGATACTATATTGGTGGGTATATATCATACTTTTGTGCAAATGGATAGAATGTACAGCACCAAGAGTGAAGCCTAATGTAAACTCCGGTCTGTGGGTGATGATGGTATGTCAAGATAGGTCAACAATTGTAATGAATGTACTATTCTAGTGGGGCATGTTGATAGTGAGGGAGTTATGCATGTGCGGGGGCAGGGGCTATATGGGAAATCTCTGTACCTTCTGCTCAAAGTTTTGCTGTGAATCTAGAACCTCTCTTTAAAAAAAAAGTCTATAAAATGCATATGTAAGAAAGAAGAAAGGTTTATGTTTGTGGAACTTTATGAAGGGGAATGAAGCTTGGGACATTAAGCTCGGTGGAGAATTGATTCAGAGAGTCAACCCTAGAATCGGTACGGACAGTCGTGAAGAACAGATATGAAGGGCCTGAACGAGGGACCTATCAACAACAGAGGAGAAGGACATTTTATAAAGTCTGAATGTAAGCTCAGTAGAATTTTGCAACGATTTTGACGCTAGGTGAGAGAGTGAGAAGGAATTCTGAGGTAAGCAGAAGGACAAATTCCAGTCATCACGTCAAGTAAGTAAACGTCAAATCTGGTCAGAGCCAAGATGTTTGAGATTTATCTTATGGAGTTTATAGTTTTAGTATAAGGCTCATAGAACTCAAATACTTAGCAATTTCTGGGTTTTGGATATTTCCTCATCTCGATGTGGTGCTTGTTTTGTAGCAGTTTTAAAATGCGATTGTAGACACTGACTTGAATAGAAAGAAAACAAATTTCTAGGAAGGAGGGATGATTAATAGGGAAGTCCTGATTAGGTCCAGCAGGATAGTTCCTTCTCATAGGGGTTTCTATGATATAAGTTAGGGGTTTCTGTAGTGTAGTGGTTATTACGTTCGCCTCACACGCGAAAAGTCCCCGGTTCGAAACCGGGCGGGAACATTATCTTGTCAGTTTTGTCTTCCTAAAACTTACAGCGACCGCTTGTCTTCCTAAAATTTACAGCGACCGTTTTTAGGACTCCCGCTCTTAGAACCCCGTCCATTCGAATAAATGACTATACCCTGTAAGTTGTTTACGCTGTGTAACTCAGTACCACGAATACGACTTGCTCTCTTCCTATACCAGATTTAGAGAAGAGGGAGCCCCGTGGGAGCCCAAAGACAACAGGAGGCTAAAGGAAGAAGGAGCATATATCTATGTTGAAAGATCCCAGGCTGGTGCTATTTGATGGGATTTGGAAGGAGGTGGATGGAGTTGCCTGAGAAAAGAGTAACTTGAATTGTATAAGAAATGTTACTTTGTTAGAGAAGACTAATAAAAGCATGACTTTCAGAATTCTTTTTATACTGCAACATTTCCCTGCTTAGTACTTTTTTTTTTTTTTTGAGACAGAGTCTCGCTCTGTTGCCCAGGCTGGGGTGCAGTGGCTGTAACCTCCGCCTCCTGGGTTCAAGCGATTCTCCTGCCTCAGCCTCCCAAGTAGCTGAGACTACTGGCGTGCGCCACCACGCCTGGCTACTTTTTGTATTTTTAGTGGAGACGGGGTTTCACTATATTGGCCAGGCTGCTCTCACACTCCTGACCTTGTGATCCGCCCACCTCAGCCTCCCGAAGTGCTGGGATTACAGGCGTGAGCCACCGCGCCTCGCCCCTGTTGAGTACTTTTAAGTGCTCAAGCCTTCTAGCTGTACTTGATATCATTGACTATCACTTTAGATTTCACTCCATTTCAAGGTGTCTCTAAAATCCAGTCTTTTGACAAATAACCACATTCCCAATCAGGACCGTCTTCCCAGTCACGACTGTCTTCATGGGCATGCGACCTACGCATTTGCACAAGGCCAGGCACTTGATTTAATGCTCTGCTATTGCTGGTTTGAAATTCCTAATTTTCCTAAACAAGGAACATTTCCATTTTGCACTGCACTCATAAATTATGTAACTGGTTTTTCTCCTAAATGCTCACAAAGGAGTAATCATCCAATGTAATCATTCCTTACAGGGAGAAGCAAAAAGCTGAGCGCAATACTGCAACAAGGAATGTTATGAGGGAAGGCATTTGTAGAATGTGATACTTTGAAGATATAACTGATAATTTTTTTTTCTTTAAAGAGCAGCTAAAACATAACACTGTATCCAGGGTTTGATTAATATTTTCCATCATTTTATTTTTATCTGTCTAATAAATGATCCACAACTTCAGGCCCCATTTGCTTCCAGCCTCTTGTTAGGTTTTTTGTTTTTGTTTGTGTTTTCTTTTGGTGTTTCACTAATCATCCTTCTTATCCTCCCAAGACGTTGTCATGTTACTCCACTTTTCAATATATTCAGTGAAATTCTAGAGTTCAGAATCATGCAAGGAGGAAGTTATCACAACACTCAATTTATACCATATGTATGTCTCATCTCCTTCCTTGCCTTCCTTTTGAATTGTATTAAAAGCAAAAATGTTACGTGAAGCTGTAAGTTCCTTAGAAATATGAAAAGTAGCTACAAAAATTTAAACGTAGAAAATTGCAGCTCAATTCTAGATGGTTCTAGACGGTTGGTCTCTGGCATACATTTAGCTAATTCATCGTGAATATTTCCAACCCATCACCATGTTCCTCTACAAAGTGCCTCAGACATCGATATTTAAGGTTTGCTGCTTTATTAGGTATAAATCCAAGTCAGGTTTAACTAGTGACAAGAATTTACCTAAGTTTAGGGGAAGAAATAAAGAGGCCTCGCTGGGATTCGAACCCAGGATCTCCTGTTTACTAGACAGGCGCTTTAACCAGCTAAGCCACGAAGCCTCACCTATATTATGGGGGGGTAATTTATTATTTTATAAACATTTACACCTCAGCCTGTCAATGTTTCTACCTCAGTGATTTTCTTTGTAGTAACACAATACCACATTTCTGGATCTCAGTCAAAACCAGTGAATAATGTTCTTGCTGTAGAATAAGAATAGATCCTGAATTAAGAAGACTGTTTTCCTTTAGGAAACTGCTCTAAATGTCAAGAACACCTCCAGACGATAAGTTCTGGCGGCCAGATAGAAAACTTGCTTGGTTTTGAGAACAATTACATCTCTTATGCCTGGCAGTGAATTTGCCTTCTGATGAACTCTCATTTCATTTGTTCATTCAGTGGGTAAGTGGTAACAGGAAAAACACTCTCTCTACATTTTTCTCTAACATGGCCCCCAATGATTCTGCCTGTCCAGCATGCAAAATATAGTCACCCTGGCCACGTCTGACTTCTTTGCAACATGAACTCGACTTCTAGGATGGCGTTATCAAAATCAGGTAAAGGTGCAGATTAAATTCCTTGGGTAAATTTTTTCGGCCGGGCGTGGTGGCTCACGCCTGTAATCCCAGCACTTTGGGAGGCCGAGGCGGGCGGATCACGAGGTCAGAAGATTGAGACCATCCTGGCTAACGTGGTGAAACCCCGTCTCTACTAAAAATACAAAAAATTAGCCAGGGGTGGTGGCGGGCCCCTGTTAGTCCCAGCTACTCAGGAGGCTGAAGCAGGAGAATCGCTTGAACCCGGGAGGCGGAGCTTGCAGTGAGCCAAGATCGCGCCATTGCACTCCAGCCTGGGTGACAGAGCGAGACTCCGTTTCAAAAAAAAAAAAATTTTTTTTCAAATAAGGTTCTATTTAGCTTGAACATCTATGTACTTAAGATACAAGTTACCTGTCTCCCAACTACAGGCAGAGGAGACATAGGATAATCTCGATACACAATCCTATTCAAAAAGAACAAAAACAAGAGGAAAAAGAAAAACAAAAAACAAAAAACAAGAGGCACACTGGTCTGTAGCAATTGTAGAAATCAGTGGGCACATAACGCTAGTGCGTTGATTGGAACTCAGTAATGCCGTCTGAGAATGACTCCCTAGGCTCTTTGGTCCATCTCCTGGGATCTTATTCCACACTCAGATTCATCCATTCTTTTAATAAGAAATATCATTTACTTGCAGCTGAATGGTTTTCTTAGCCTACTTCTTTCCCATAGTAGTCTGGGAGGAAGAGGGGTGAGGTCCAAATTCTTTTCATTTTATGCTGTCCTTTATTCCTTTCAGTCCAGACTGTCAATGTTCAAATACTCTAATTTTCTTCAAAAAATGTGACTTTATGAAAGTTACTGAAGTTTATTCCTTTAGACCAGGGGTTCACAAACTATAGCCCACAGGCCAAATCTGGCCTTATATCTGTTTTTATAAAGCTTTATTGGAACATAACCACATTCATTCATTTAGCATTATCTGTAGCTGCTTTCCTGCAACAGCTGATTTGTGTAATTGCCACATCAACTGAATGGCCCACAATGCCTAAAATATTTACTATCTGGGTCTTTAAAGAAAAAGTTTTCCAGGCCAGAAGCAGTGGTTCACCCCCATAATCCCAGCACTTTGGGAGGCCAAGGCAGGAGGATCACTTGAGCCCAGGAGTTTGAGACCAGCCTGGCCAACCTGGTGAAAACCCCTCTTTACTAAAAATACAAAAAAAATTAGCCGGGTATGGTGGTAGTCCCAGCTACTTGGGAGGCTGAGGCAGGAGAATCACTTGAACCCGGGATGTGGAGGGTGCAGTGAGCCAAGATCGAACCACTCACTGCCCTCCAGCCTGGGCAACAGAGCCGGACTCTGCTTCAATAAAAAAAATTTTTTAAAGTTCGCCAATCTCTTTTAAAACAAAAGCCACATTCATGAAAATAATGCCTTGTCTCCCTTTGGCTTCCCATAAAACTGCAGTAGGGCCACAGTCTTAAGAGTTGTAGAGTTATTGTTTAAAGTATAGGATCCTTAAGGTATGTCCTTAAGAACCTTAGGGGTTTGTTTAGATACCACCTTAAGTCTCTCTGTGGTATTAATAAAGGACTTACAATAACACCCTTGGCTTCATCTTTAGACCACATTTTCTGATCGTACTCTAGACAATAAGCTAAAACATTTGTAAGACTCACCTCATTTATTTCTCTTCTCTCAGGTATCGCAGTCCCAAACTGACAGCAGGCGATGCCTGAAAACAGTTATTTCACATACTTATGTCCAGTATATTTTTCTTGTTGTTTGCAATTTTCCTAACAGTGACTTCTTCACAGGTAGAAGCAGAAACCAATATCTCTTTTATTGGTGTTCTTTTTCAATAGTATTATAATTTCAAGTTCCATCCACATTATTGCATGTATATCTACTCTTACTTTTTATATTGCTTAATAGCCTATGGTGTGCATTTATAACAGTTTACCTGTCCACTTTCCAATAATAAATATTAAATTTTCTTTCAATTTCAAAAGACTAAAATAAGGCTGTAATTAACTTTATCACATGTGTACTCTCGGTAGTTGTGTAAGATTTGAGGCAGTGGATAGGGTGGGGGAAGATTTATGCCTAGGAGCAGAGCAGTTACATCACAGAATGTGAATATACTTAATTTGAATAAGAAGTACTCCAGAATGGCTTCATTATTTTAAACTTCGACTGGCAGGACAGGAGGGTTCTTTTATCACTAGTCCTGCAAAAATTGATTTTATTCAGCTTCTAGTTTTGCCAATGTAATGACAGTAAATGCGATATATATTTTTACTTTTCATTTCTGTGATTACTAAAGATTTTGTGCAATCTTTGTTATTCATGACATATTTCTCTCCTTTAATTGCCTGTCCTATCTTTTGTTCATTTCCTTTTGATCTTGCTGTCCTTCTCTTGCAGATTTTCATGGCTTCTTGATATATATTAAGCCCTTGCCATTTTTGGAGACAATTCAAACATATTCTCCCATTAGTGCATCTATCTACATATTTATTTTTCTACTGTATCCTTTATCTTACATATTCTTGATTTTTTAATTTAAGATTTTTTTTAGCCGGGCGCGGTGTTTCACGCCTGTAATTCCAGCACATTGGGAGGCCAAGGCGGGGGGATCACCTGAGGTCGGGAGTTGGAGACCAGCCTGACCAACATGGAGAAACCCCTGTCTCTACTAAAAATACAAAATTTGCCAGGCATGGTGGTACATGCCTGTAATCCCAGCTACTCGGGAGGCTGAGGCAGGAGAATCGCTTGAACCTGGGAGGCGGAGGTTGCGGAGGGCTGAGATCGCGCCATTGCACTCCAGCCTGGGCAACAAGAGCGAAACTCCGTCTCAAAAAAAAAAAAGATTTTTTTAAAGGTGGGGGTTTTGCTATGTTGGCCAGACTGGCACTGAACTCCTAGGCTCAAGCAACCCTCCTGCCTCAGTCTCCCCAGTAGCTAGACTACAGTGGCTATATTCTTGATTTTAATGTAAGCAAATATGTCTTCTTTGTTTTTTGCCTTATGGTTTGTGCTTTTGAAGTTTTCAAAAGTTTTCTGCTCCTGGGTATAAGGATGTTCTCCTTCATATACTTCTTTTTTTTTTTTTTTTTTTTTTTTTTTGAGACGGAGTCTCGCTCTGTCGCCTAGGCTGGAGTGCAGTGGCACAATCTGGGCTCACTGCAACCTCCACCTCCCCGGCTCAGGCGACTCTCCTGCCTCACCCTTCCGAGTAGCTGGAATTACAGGCATGCGCCACCATGCCCAGCTAATTTTGTATTTTTACTAGAGACGGGGTTTCGCCATGTTGGCCAGGCTAGTCTCCAACTTCCGACCTCAGGTGATCTGCCCTCCTCGGCCTGCCAAAATGCTGGGATTATAGCTGGAGCCACTGAGGCCGACCATCCTTCATATACTTCGAATAGTTTTCTTTTTTACTGTCACATGTAGATTTTTAAACCCTCTAGATAAGTGTACTTTAAAAATCTTCACAGCTGATTGATTGTGCTCTGTAGTTTAAGAGCTAACAGCAATAGAATATTCTGAACATTTTTATGTCTATCTATTTATGATGGTTTCTTTCTCTGATATGCTTTTCATGGAACCTTCCAGTCACCTCCATCCCCATCCTCAAGTCAGTTCTTGCCCCAGCAGCGAGAGACCTGAATTTCCTTCAGTGTTTGGTAGAAGCGGGAATCTCTCAGGCCGTATCTCCTCTTCTAGGAATGGAACCTTGATCTGGCCAGAGACAGAACCCAGAGCCCAACAGCCAAAGGACTTCAGGGGTCCATTCCTTTTCCATGGCTTCATCAGGCAGAGAAAGATCCTGATGTGGACCCAGGCAGTCCTGAGTATCACAAATAAGACCTGGACTCCTGTTTCCTCAGCTGATGAGATTCTGAGGAGATGTTCTCTGATTTTCTTTGCTTGTCTGCTGCAGACCACACAACCTTTGCATATTGTGGTGCTTTCCTCTGATTACCTGAAAAACAAAGGGGCACGCCACACACTAGGTGTTCAGTATTGTTACATAAATTAATTATATTCCAACCCTACTTCAGGATTTCATTTCAGCTCTGTGTCCTCCAGACCCTAAACTTCCTTTCTACGAGCTTATTTCATGAGTTCTTAAATTCCCCCATGACAGCTTTAGCACCCTTCACTGAGTGCCGTTTGGCAGACTATTGAAGTTAGAATTACTTGAGGGTGCTTGGTAAGATTAAGATTCTTGGGACCCATAGTAAATCGCTTTAGTCAGGATCATTGCACGAGGGGTTCTAGAATCCACATTTGTAATAAGTCTCCCAGGAGATACTTTAGCCACAAGAATTGGATTCTCTGTTGTAACAATTGCGAGCTTTTCCGGGAGCACTTAGAGTTCTGGGGCGGCGTATTTCTGTGCAGCCCACACACAGCACAATATGGTCCTTTTGTAGATAGGTTGCATTGTCAGTTTAAAGCATTTTGTCATTAAAATCAAAGAATTTGAACTGCCTTTCTGTCCACTAAAGATCTTAAAATTTACCCCAGCATGAACTCGTTTTAATATAATAAACCTTGGGCCCCCAGTCCTGATGCCTCCAATGACATCAGTGTGTCTGGAATGGAGGTTTGAATTCAGCAGGCAAAACAGTGATCTCTGAAGAAAAAATCGGGACAGTGCCTTTAGTGAAGTAGAAGTAGTAGGTGGTGTTAATACTGTGGTTTCCACTAGGGCACTCCCTCCCCTCATCTCTCCACCCTTCCCCTCCAACCGCTCCCTTGTTTTTCTTTTCAAATCAGGTAAAAACAAAAATTTCTCCGGAAATTTTTGACCAAGTGAGGAGACTCAGGAGAAGTGATTGATGAACACATGCTGTGTTTTCCTATTATATCCTCCTTATATTTTAATACAATTCAGTAAAAACAGGAATAATTCGGTACTTCCTTAACTCTCAGTGCAAATGCCTTTGTTGTTATAAAAAAATGATTGCCTTAGAGCCTGCCGCAGTCACCGGGATGGCCGAGTGGTTAAGGCGTTGGACTTAAGATCCAATGGGCTGGTGCCCGCGTGGGTTCGAACCCCACTCTCGGTAGGTTAAGTTTTCGACTCCTTTCAATACCAGCATTTAAAAAGTACGCGAAGGTAACTTCATTGTTTTTCTACCCCTTTGCGTTAACACTAACGTTTTTTGTCTTCAAATCTAAAGAAATCACCTCAACAGGCAGTAGCGTGTGAATGATTCTCTACCACAACCTATCAGATTGCCAATAGAAGGAAAAACCCCTCATATCCACCGCTCACATCCATGGCCTACTCCAGGACTTTCAATTCCACCAGGAATTGAACCTCTGATGCTATTTGACCGTAAGGCCACAGGTAAGAAACTCTAGTTCTGGGTACCTCCCAGGAAATAAGAGCCACTCCCCAGGATTCTCATAGTTTCCAAATGATTGTACAAGAAAAGCCCAACTCTTAGCTAGGGCTGTCTCTCACACACTCTGGAGAGCATGGTTGAGTCCTTCTCAACAGAGTTGATATGTTTTTTCCAGTTTGAAATGTGCAAATGATCCCTCAGGGAGTTTTATTTTGCATTTAACTGGTTATATTGTCCTTGAGCACCTTTTTATATGTTTAAAAGCCATTTGTATTTCCTTTTCTGTTACATGCATAGTATTCTGTGCTAATTTTTCTACTTAGTTGTTAGGTCTTTCTCTTATGATGTGTAGGGTCTCTTTAAATATGGCTTGATTAAACTTTGTTTTGACATGAATCACAAGTAGTCTAGTTTGTTGTCTTTGAACTTTGGGGTGGCTTGGGACATGTGAAAATGGGTATCTATGCAACTACCAAAGTTATCAGTCTTTTCTTCAAGTTTTATGTTTAACTTAGATATGCCTTTCCCCATTATGAGGTCATTTCACAAAATAACTTTATATCTTCTAGAATATTCTTTTTTACATTTAATTATTTGATCTCATTTTTCCTCTGGTGTAATATGTGAGGTAGAGATCCAACTCTGCATTAGTTCCAGCAGACTACCACTAATCCCAACACCATTACTGAATACTCATATTTCCCAGAGTGATTGAAATGACAGCACACTAAATTCTGTTGCCTTTAAAATTCATAGGACCTTGTGTCTCTAGGAGCATTTGAAAGAGTGGACTTTGGAACTCAGCAATCAGATGTCCTAATTCTGGCTTTCCCATTGAATCTCTGAATCTTAATTTCCTCATTTGTTAAATAAAGATAATAATCCCTACTTCTTAGAAGGGAGTTGTAAGGATTAAAAGAAATATATATATATATATATAGTATCTAAGAAAATGCCTGGCAAATTTTAAAGTGCCCTTTCCCACTATGTAGGTTAGTACCCTTTTCTCTTAGAAGAAACTCACACTTTCCTTTAGAGCCATCCTTCAGAGAAACTCAGAAATTAGATATTGTTCTGGTAGTTAATTTGTTTCTATGTTGGATGATTATTGTCCTGATAGTTATGTTTCTAGGTTGAGATCAAACACCAAGATTCCACACTTGAAATTTATCTGATCCAGGTGGCAGCACAAATTGGGTCATTTTCATGAGCTGCCTCAGTGCTTTGAGTTTGTTCCTGGCCTTGAGAGGGTTGGGGATGTTGGGGCGCAGGGAAGGAAGCACCTTCTGAGAATGTTTATTTGCAACCTCACAGCCAGAATACTCAGGTTTGAGAAAGACTAAGTTCCCACAGAGGAGAATAATTCATCCCTAGCAAAGGTCGGTTTTCTTACTTTTATTTCTGTCACGTGGATGGGGTAGGAAAAAGAGGATGAGTGGTTTTGTTATGTTTCGAAATGAAACTCCAGATGATACGGTTTGGCTGTGTCCCCACCTAAATCTCATCTTGAATTGTAGCTCCCGTAATTCCCATGTGTTGCGGGAGATAATTGAATCACGGGGGCAGTTTCCCCCAATCTGTTCTTGTGGTACTGAATAAGTCTCACAGGAGCTGATGATTTCCTAAGGGGTTTCCCCTTTCAATTGGCTCTCATGCTCTCTTGTCTGCTACCACCTAAGACGTGCCTTTCGCCTTCCACCATGATTGTGAGTCCTCCCCAGTCACGTGGAACTGTGAGTCCATTAAACCTCTTTTTCTTTATGAATTACCCAGTCTTTGGTATGTCTTTATCAGCAGCATGGAAATGGACTAATTCACCAGATGACATAGATTTTACCTGAATCAGATCTTTCTGAAAACACAGCAGTCTGTTTTCTGTGTGGTCAGTTAGCTCAGTTGTTTAGAGCGTAGTGCTGATGACATCAATATTAGGGAATGATCCCTACAGAAGTTATATTATGTAACTTTTCCTAATGGAATGGCCAACTGCAACCTAAAGTCACCACCCAATGCACACCTCTGCCACAAGAGATTTGAATCTATTGTATCTGTCACTTGGTTTTATTATATTTGTCTGATCATTAGTGATGCTGAAAATTGCTACTCAACTCTAATTTCTGTTGGTTGGTTGTTTGTTGTTGTTGTTGTTGTTGTTGTTTTTAGACAGTCTTGCTCAGTCACCCAGGCTGGCAGTGGGTGATGCTCACTGCAACCTCCGCCTCCTGGGTTCAAGCCATTCTCGTGCCTCAGTCTCCTGAGTAGCTGGGACTACAGACATCTGTTACCACGCCCGGCTAATTTTTGTATTTGTAGTAGATATAACGTTTCGCCATGTTGGCAAGGCTGGTCTGGAACTCCTGGCTTCAAGTGATTCACCCACCATGGCCTCCCAAAGTGCTAGGATTACAAGGCATGAGCCACTCTGCCTGGCCAATTGTTGTTTCTTGAGATAGGCAGAATTCTAAGATAGCCCCCCAAGAATTCCCCCTCCACCTGGATATTACAAACCTGCATAATACGCTGAACTGTGAATATGATTAGGGTATGTTATATAGCACAGTTGACTTTAAGCAAGGGAAATCATCAGGGATGAGCCTGGCTTAATCGGGTAAGTCCTTAAAAGAAACTGGGCATCCTGTAGTCCCAGCTTGTCGAGGTGGGAGGATTGCTTGAGCCCGGAGGCTTGAGATCATAGTGAGCTATGACTATACCACTGTACTCTGGCCTAGGTGAGAGTGAGACCCCATCTCTTAAAAAAAAAAAAAAAAAAAAAAAAGAATGGGCTCTTCCCAGAGTCAGAGATTAGAAATGTGAGAGAAATTGAAGAGTTTGAAGTGGGGCTGGCTTTGAAGATGAAAGGGCCACCCGCGTGAAGATGGCCTCTAACTGCTGAGGGCACCCAGCTGACAGCAAGGAAATAGGGATTCTCGTATAACTATGAGAGCTTGGAAGAAGATCGCGAGATCCAAATAAGAATCCAGCTGGCCAGGTGCGGTGGCTCACGCCTGTAATCCCAGCACTTTCGGAGGCCAAGGCGGGCAGATCACCTGAGGTTGGGAGTTCGAGACCAGCCCGATCAACATGGAGAAACCCCATCTCTACTAAAAATACAAAATTAGCCGGGCGTGGTGGTGCATGCCTGTAATCCCAGCTACTCGGGAGGCTCAGGCAGGAGAACCGCTTGAACCGGGAGTTGGAGGTTGCGGTGAGGCAAGGTCACACCATTGCACTCCAGCCTGGGCAACAAGAGCGAAACTCTGTCACAAAGAAAAAAAAAAAATCCAGCCAGCCAATGAAGTTAGTCTTGCTAGATCCTGAGCAGAGAACCCAGATACCCAGTGCCCAGACTTCCTACCTACAGAACTGTGAGTGGATAAATGGGCATTCTTATAAGCTGCTGAGTGTGATAATGTGTTACACAGCAACATAAAACTAATAGTTGTTTTTTTTTTTTTTTTTTTTGAGATGGAGTCTCGCTCTGTTGCCCAGGCTGGAGTGCAGTGGCGGGATCTCGGCTCACTGCAAGCTCTGCCTCCTGGGTTCACACCATTCTCCTGCCTTAGCCTCCCCAGTAGCTGGGACTACAGGCGTCTGCCACCACTCCCGGCTAACTTTTTTTTTGTATTTTCAGTAGAGACAGGGTTTCACCGTGTTAGCCAGGATGGTCTCGATCTCCTGACCTCGTGATCCGCCCGCCTCGGCCTCCCAAAGTGCTGGGATTACAGGCGTAAGCCACCGCACCCAGCCTAAAACTAGTAGATTTCTATTTGGTTGTTTGTTAAAGCAAATAACAGAATGCTAAGACGGAAATGTTACAGCAGAAAATTGGGTTGTATAGGATAGGGTGTCAAGTGCCTCTAAGAGCCACTCTCCATCTAAGAACCTTGCTTTCTCTGTCCCTTTCTTGGGGTCCTGAAACTGACTCTCTGAGCTACCCTCAAATACTTCCTCAATGGATACCTAGAAGCTCATAATTGGGTGGGGCGCAGTGTCTCACGCCTGTATTCCCAGCACTTTGGGAGGCCAAGGCGGGTGGATCACCCGAGGTCAGGAGTTCGAGACCAGCCTGACCAAAATGGAGAAACCCCGTCTCTACTAAAAATACAAAATTAGCTGGGCGTGGTGGCGCATGCCTGTAATCCCAGCTACTCAGGAGGCTGAGGCAGGAGAATCGCTTGAACCTGGGAGGCGGAGGTTGTGGTAAGCTGAAATCGTGCCATTGCATTCCAGCCTGGGCAACAACAGCGAAAGTCTGTCTCAAAAAAAAAAAAAAAAAGAAGCTAATAATTAAATTTTAGATTAATAGAAGCATATATTCCCTAAGTATGTAATTACAATTATTTTTATTTTTTTGTTTCTCTACGTAAGTACAATTTATAAATACAGATATGTATTTGTAGATATTAATTTCACATTTACATATAACAATAGCTACCAATTCATCCCTTAAACTATTTTTTTTTTTTTTTGCAGCACACATGTAGTTACTAGGAATGCAGCAATGGGGGAAAAATATGTCCCCACTCTCCCAAGCTTTCTGGTGCAGAGGAACAGAAGAGGACCTCAAAGGTGTCTTGTCTTGTCTTTTCTTTGAGATGGAGATTTGCTCTTGTTGCCCAGGCTGGAGTGCAATGACGCTTTCTCGGTGGCTCACTGTAAGCTCCACCTCCCAGGTTCAAGCCATTCTCCTGCCTCAGCCTCTCCAGTTGCTGGGATTACAGGTGTGTGCCACCATACTCGGCTAATTTTGTATTTTTAGTAGAGACAGGGTTTTCCCATGTTGGTCAGTCTGGTCTCAAACTCCCGACCTCAGGTGATGCACCCGCCTCAGCCTCCCAAAGTGCTGGGATTACAGGTGTGAGCCACCGTGCCTGGCCAGGTGTCTTTTCTTTTTAAAGAGAAACAGAATCAATATTTTACATATACATATATAATATTTATGAGACCAACAAATCCCAAGATCTGCAGTCAGGAAGCTGGAGACCCAGGAGAGCCAGTGGTATAGATCCAGTTTGAAGGCCAGCAGGCTCAAAATCCAGGAACGGCCAGTGTTTCAGGTTGAGTTCAAAGGCAGAAATAAAACCAATGTCCCAGCTAAAAAACAGTCGGGCAGGAGGAATTCCCTCTTCTTCCTGGGAGGCCAGGCTTTTGTTCTAGTCAGGCTTGCAACTGACGGGATGAGGCCCACCCACATTGGGGAGGGTAATTTGCTTTATTCAGTTTTTTTTTTAATTAAAATTTTATATTTTTAGAGACAAGGTCTCACTATGTTGTCCATGCTGGTCTCAAACTCCTGGGTTCAAGCAATTCTCCCACCTCCATGTCCTGAATTGCTGGGATTACAGGTACAAGCCACCATGCCTGGCACAGTTTATTTATTTAAGAGTTAAACTCGGCTAGGTGCCATGGGTCACACCTGTAATCTCAGCACTTTGGGAGGCCGAGGTGGGCGGATCACTTGAGCTCACAAGTTAGAGACCAGCCTGAGCACTATGGTGAAACCCCTTCTCTACCAAAAATACAAAAAATTAGCCTGGTATGGTGGTGCAGACCTGTGGTTCCAGCTACTCAGGAGGCAGAGGCAGGAGAATCAAGCTTAGGAGGTGGAGATTGCAGTGAGCCATGATCGTGCCATTGCACTCCAGTCTGGGCAACACAATGAGACCCCCTCAAAATATAAATAAAAATTTAAGGCCGGGCGTGGTGGCTTATGTTTGTAATCCCAACACTTTGGGAGGCTGAGGCAGGTGGATCACCTGAGGTCAGGAGTTCGAGACCAGCCTAGCCAACATGGTGAAACCCAATCTCCACTAAAAATACAAAAATTAACTGGGCATGGTGGCAGGTGCCTGTAATCCCAGCTACTTGGGAGGCTGAGGCAGGAGAATCGCTTGAACCCGGAGGCAGATGTTGTGGTGAGCCGAGATTGCACCATTGTACTCCAGCCAGGGCGACAAGAGTGAAACTCCATCTCAAAAAAATAAAAATAAAAATTTAAATTTAAATTTAAAAATGTTAAACTCAGCCAGGCATGGTGGCTTACACCTGTAATTCCAGCACTTTGGAAAGTAGAGGTAGAGGGATTGCTTGAGACCAGGAGTTCAAGACCTGCTTGGGCAACATGGTGAAACCCTGTCTCTACAAAAAATAGAAAAATTGGCCAGGTGTGGTAGCACATGCCTGTAGTCCCAGCTACTCAGGAGGCTGAGGTGAGAAGATCACTTGAGCCCAGGAGGTCGAGGCTGCAGTGAGCCAAGATTGTACCACTGCACTCCAGCCTGGGTGACAGAGAGAGAGACCCTGTCTAAAAAATAATATTAACAATAATATTAATAAGTCAAACTCATCCAAAAATACACTAACAGAACACCCAGAATATTGATTGACCAAATATCTGGGCATATCATGGCCCAGTATAATTAACACATAAAATTAACCATCACAATAGTTTAGTGTAAGAGAAAACAAAATTTAAAAATAAAGAACAATTTTCACCAAACTTAGCATAGTTACAATGAAAGAAACAGATGCAATATTTTTTGCTTAAATTTTTTTTGCCCAATTCATATATATTCAGATGGTTCAAAAATGAGAAAGTATTAAAAGGCATAGAAAAAGTCTTTGGCCTCTCCTTTCCCCCATTCCCTCAATTCCCCCTACCACTTCTACCATAGTTTTTCTTCTCTTTTTTGTTTTGTTTTGTTTATTTTGAGACAGGGTCTCACTGTGTCACCCAAGCTAGAATGCAGTGGTGCAATCATGACTCACTGCAGGTTCAGCCTCCTAGGCTCAAGTGATCCTCCCATCTCAGCCTCCTGAGTAGCTGGAACTATAGGTATATGCCACCACATCTAGCTATTTTTTTAATTTTTTTGTAGAGATGAGATCTATGTTGCACAGGCTGGCCTTAAACTCCTGGGCTCAAGTGATCCTCCCACCTCAGTCACCAAAAGTGCAAGGATTACTGGCATGAGCCATCCCTCCTGGCTTACTTAATTTTTAAATGCATTCTTCCTGATTTTATGAAACTTGCAAATATGAACACAGTCTTATTTTACCTAACTTTTTACATAAAAGGTAAAATATTTACTAATTATTCTGCAGCTCTTTTTCTCAATATATTTTGGAAATCTCTATTTTATCAGTGATTAGTTACAAATAGCATGTTTAAATTTGCATCTGCACAAAACAGCTTATTTTCAAATGAGTTTATCCAACCAGGCAGGAGTACAATCTGCAAACTTCTTTTCCATTGCACCTCTAAACAAGGGAACAAGAAAAAATGTAGATTTATTGGAACTCAAAGGAAGAAGAGAAAATGACATCCTTAATAGTTTTTGATCCAATGAGAAATGAAACACTTTTTGCCTAAAGCAATGTAGTATTCAACAATACCTGAAGTAGGGAATTAGAAGCAGCTGGTGATCAAAGGAAATGTTACATTAATTCAACAAATATTTATTGACCTTTTTCTTCATACTGCAATATTTAGCTATCTATTTTCTTTAAGTAAAGGTGTTCAAGAAATAGCATTAAGTTTTTTAAAAAAAAGATCAAAAATTTTTAATAGGATAGCAATTCCCCCCCTGCCCCAACTTTTTTTTTGAGATGGGGTCTCACTCTGTCACCCAGGCTGGAATGCAGTGGAGCAATCTCAGCTTACTGCAACCTCTGCCTCCCACCTTCAAGCGATTCTCCTGCCTCAGCCTCCCAAGTAGCTGAGATTACAGGCGGCGCCACCACATCCAGATAAATTTCTTTTTTTAAATTTTTGTATTTTTAGTAGAGATGGGGTTTTGCCATGTTGGCCAGGCTGCTCTTGAAACCTGAGCTCAAGGAATCCTCCTGCCTCAGCCTCCCAGAGTGCTGGGATTACAGGCATGAGCCACTGTGCCCAGCCAAAGACAATCCCTTTTTAAAAACATACACAACATATACACACAACACATGTATATAAATGTCTAGAAGTGTATGTGTATATATGTATACACACACACACACATATGCCACCCATATATATACAGTAAAATGTGCTTAACATGCTTAACAGTGTTTATCTTTGGAATGTGGGGGGGAATATATACATATACTCAGTCATATTTTTAATATTTTTAAGCAAAATATAGGATTTTTAAGCAAAAATCCTATTTAATGCCTTGGTAGCTCAAGGCTGCTGCTCAGAGTTCCTTACCTTGAACAGCAGTTATCCAACCTACAGTCCATATTCAGTATTAATGATGAAGGTAAAAACAGTTGAAAATCAGAACAGTTAACATTCCAGTTGATTTACCAGGATTCTATTAATTTGGTTATATAGACAGGAGAATTCTTCTGAAGGTGGCTACTCCCTGGTAAAAAGATGAACTTCCTCTCAGAAGGCAGTGGGGTAAAGAATTTAGGACAAAGACTCTGGAGATAGACTGTTAGTTTGGGCCTATCCAAATGGGTCTACTCTTTACCTAAGACCTTTAAAGGGGAAAAGTGCATGGACCTTGGAGCCCAACAGTCTTGTTTTCCAATTCTGGTTTTGCCACTTCCTCTCTCTAAGCTACAACATCTTCATTGTACTAACCCCTACTCTATAAAATAATTGTGAGGAAAGACACACACACACTCCCACATACATTGTATGTCACATACTGCCTGATAAATAGTAAGTGCTTAATAAATATTAGTTCCTTTACCCTAAAGAGAAAACCATCCTCATCCGCTATAAGCTGCCTTTCATGAAAATATTCCTGCTTTATTTCCATAGCCTTTAAAATATTCTAGACACTTATTTCTTTCTCTCTCTCTTTTTTTTTTTTTTTGAGACAGAGTCTTGCTCTGTCATCCAGGCTCACCTGCAGTGGCATGATCTTGGCTCCCTGCAACCTCCACCTCCCAGGTTCCACAGGTTCAAATGACTTTCATGCCTTAGCCTCCCAATGGGTGTGGGCCACCAAACCTGGCTAATTTTTGTATTTGTAATAGAGACAGGGTTTTGACATGTTGTCCAGCTGGTCTCGAAATCCCGACCTCAAGTTATCTGCCCACCTATGTCTCCCTAAGTGCTGGGATTATAGGCATGAGCCATGGCACCTAGCCCTAGACATTTATTTCTTTTTTGTTTGTTTTTTTATTGTTCATTTGTTTTTTGAGATGGAGTATCACTCTCACCCAGGCTGGAGTGTGGTGGCGTGATCTCGGCTCACTGCGACCTCCGCCTCCCAGTTTCAAGCGATTCTCCTGCCTCAGTCTCCTGAGTAACTGGGACTACAGGTGCATGCCACCACACCCGGCTAATTTTTTTGTATTTTTAGTAGACGCTTCTGGAGGGAAAAGGATTTTTTATCAAAACCTAAACTTTACAGATAGAGGAGGAGTTCTCTTACGGACAACAAAATACCCCTGCAGAATAGGAAGCGCAGTAAGGGTAGGATTTATGGAGATGATAGAAAAGAGGCACCTCCATAATCTAGGAGCCAAAGCATAAGATTGCCTATCTGCTTCTCTCTCAACACACACAATTCCACCCGTCTTCACTTTTCTCTGCCATAAAACACATTTATTGTCCTGGGCTCTAGAAAAATGAGCAAGACCAGGGGAAGAAGTCAACTCTTTCCACAATCAGTGACACTAATCTTGGAGTAAGTGTGAGTGGCTGAGGCATCCCCAGTTATGGGTAGAGAGTCCTCTTCGGTAAGTTCACTCTTCTGCTTGGATCAATTTTGTCTTTTCTGAGGAAATAGTATCCATGTGGCTTGGTTGAGATGTTAAAACTCTGACAGCTCCACAGCACCGGGAATTGCGAAGGCAGAGGGCTCCTAGAAAACAGTAATTCTACTGATGACTCAATGATGACAACTGCTAATTTTCAAATAGCTTAAGAGTCCAGGCACTAAAGTGTGAGTTACTCATGTAAATTTTTATCATCACTCTAAAGATGTCCAGACTAGCTTCATGGACATGTTAACTTCTACAGTTGCAAATGGCCCTGCACCCAGAAGAGCCCCACACTTGGTTCAATGCTCTGCTATCACCATCTGGAGATTGTTAATAATTTTTGAACAAGAGACTCTGTATTTTCATTTTGCACTGGGCCTCACACATCATGCAGTTGGTCTGACAGAATGTCTTCAGACTTATTCTGTTGTCAAGAAAAGGAAACAATTCTTTCCCATACTCTGGATTCTATCCCTTTTTCAAGGTATGTTTGGTGCACAGGGATTGCTTCCCAATCCCTCTTCTGGTGTTTAGGTGGTAAAAGTGAAGTGCAGGGAAAAAAATCAAGAAAGGATTTTTTTTTGGTCTTTTTTTTTTTTTCGAGAAGGATATATTTTTTAAAATAGGTCACTGAACAATAAGAAGTTATGTATGACTGGACATGGTGGCTCACGCCTGTAATCCCAACACTCTGGGAGGCCGAGGTGGGCAGATCACCTGAGGTCAGGAGTTCAAGACCAGCCTGGCTAACATGCCGAAAATTCATCTCTACTAAAAATACAAAAAAAATTAGCCAGGCTTGTTGGCGCTGCCTGTAATCCCGGCTACTCGGGAGGCTGAGGCAGGAGAATCGCTTGAACCCAGGAGGCAAAGGTTGCAGTCAGCTGAGACAGTGCCACTGCACCCCAGCTTGGGCAATGAAGAGACACTCTGTCACAAAACAAAACAAAACAAAAAAGTGATGAATGAGCATTCATGATCAGAAATCAAAGACAAAAAGGGGTAGATTACGTAACTGGGTGTTGCTATAGCTTCCACATATATGAGACCTTTACAGAAAAAGAAAAGAAAGACCAAAGAAATAAGCTTTTTTTTTTTTTTGAGACGGAGTCTTGCTCGGTCGCCCAGGCTGGAGTGCAGTGGCACAATCTCGGCTCACTGCAAGCTCCGCCTCCCAGGTTCACGCCATTCTCCTGCCTCAGCCTCCCAAGTAGCTGGGACTACAGGTGCCCGCCACCACGCCCGGCTAATTTTTTGTATTTTTAGTAGAGACGGGGTTTCGCTGTGTTAGCCAGGATGGTCTGGATCTCCTGACCTCGTGATCCGCCTGCCTTGGCCTCCCAAAGTGCTGGGATTACAGGCATGAGCCACCGCGCCCAGCCCAGAAATTAGCTTTATCCACTTCCTGGGAGGTTAACTCTCCCTCTTCGGCCTCACAGAATCCAATGATCACTCACCAGATAGCAGAAATAGAGCATAGCTGAATGAATTTATGAAGTAAGGAAACTTATAAGTGACTTTTGTTGGGTCAGGTCCCTGACTCACTTTCAAAATTTGTGTATAGTGCATAAGTAAGGAGAAGAACACAAAAGTACCTGTCAACCCCAAAAAAGAAGGGAGAGATGAATCTGCTAATTAGCTTATCAATACTTAAAGATTTAACTGTAGTATTATGATCAGGGAACCAAATTATTTCATCATCTCCCCTCATTCTTCTTCTCCCTCCTTTCAGACCATTTTTTCTCCTAGCTTCTCCTTTTCCCTTGTACCCTCCTGAAAATTTTTTAAGAGGCTAATTAAGGCTCTTCCACCCTCACCCCAAGGCCAAGACATTCGGAATTTATTCCTGCCTCTCTTTACCTGTGACAATGCAGATGGATGCACAGAAAATATACTGTTTCTGGGTCTCAGGGAATAACTGAGGGAAGGTCAGCAACAAAAAGTTCAAGCAGAATGAGAGGAGAAGGGCGCTAATCATAAAAATTCCACCCAGTATGAAGTAGGCTAAAGAGAGAGAGAGAGAGGTATAAGTTCTTTTCAGGGCTCTCTCTGGTTTCAGAGTCCCCCAGTTCTAAAGGTCACATAGTAAAGTTTGGTGGATGTCAGCAGGAAGAAGTAGTTGTGAGGGAAATGACGGGAGGGAGCACTGAGGCTCAGGTTAGTAATGACATTTAGCCCTTCCTTTTTAAATCCAGGACTTACTTGGTTTGTGTTTGGGCATCCAACACATCGTCTTACCACTGCAGTCCATGAAAAGTGCACTGACAAGAACACTGGGATCTCCAGGTAGTTCTGTTTCTACCCAGGAAGAGACGAGGGAAGACCACCAAAGCAGTGTGGTAGCCGGGAAATTACAGATAAGGATCATGGCCCTGTTCAGTTTCTTCATCCACCACCCATGAAGAGGCATCGCCTAAGAAGTAAGTGGGGAAAAAGGGAGGAGTTTCTTTAAATTCTCCATATTTACTTCTCGCCCTTCAAAGACAATTCCTAATGATCCCTCGTTTCTAAAACTCTCTTAAGTCTTCCATTCAAGCCCCAATATCCTCTCTATAGTTTAACTCCTTATTCATTTAACAAATGCTTACTGCATGCCCATAATGTGTCATGCCTTAAGTTCTGTTATATTGTCTTTTAACTGACCCTAATTATTATCCCCACCATTCTAGACTCCAGATTAACAGCACCTCCCCCAAATAAGTTTATCAGGCCCTTCCCCAGCTTGAAACTCCCTTAACTCCTTTTGATTACCTCTAAATATAATCCTTGGGGTAACATCCAAGCCCTTCCTTATTCTAGCCTCAGTCTATCTTTCCAGTTTTATTTGTCTGAGCATGGTGGTACACGCTTGTAATCCCAGCTACTCACGTGGCGGAGGCAGGAGAATCACTTGAACCCGGGAGGCAGAGGTTTCAGTGAGCTGAGATCGCGCCACTGCACTCTAGCCTGGGAGACAGAGCAAGACTCCATCTCAAAAAAATAAATTAATTAAAATAAAATAAATAAATAATTTAAAAGTTTGTAAAGTAAAAGTTATAGTAAGCTAAGGTTAATTTACAATTGAAGAAAAATATTTGTTACAAATTTAGTGTAGCCTAAATGTAGTGTTTATAAAGTCTACAGTAGTGTACAGTATTGTCCTAGGCCTTCACATTCATTCACCACTCACTGACTCACCCAGAGCAACTTCCAGTCCTGCAAGCTCCGTAAGTTTCCTATACAAGTATGCTTTTTTTTGTTTGGAGATGGAGTTTTGCTCTATTGTCCAGGCTGGAGTGCAGTGGCATGATCTTGGCTCACTGCAACCTCCGCTTCCCAGGTTCAAGTGATTCTACTGCCTCAATCTCCCAAGTATCTGGGATTACAGGTGCCCGCCACCATACTGGCTAATTTTTTTGTATTTTAGTAAAGACGGAGTTTCACCATGTTGGCCAGGCTGGTTTCAAACTCCTGACCTCAAGTGATCTACCTGCCTTGGCCTCCCAAAGTGTTAGTATTACAGGTGTGAGCCACTGCACCCAGCCAGGTGTACCATTTAAAAAAATCTTTTATATTGTATTTTTACTGTGCCTTTTCTATGTTTCGATATGTTTAGGTATACAAATATTATCATTGTGTTACAATTGCCTACAATACTCAGTACAGTAACATGCTGCACAGGTTTATAGCCTAGGAGCAATAGGTTATAGCAAACAGCCTAGGTGTGTAGTAGGCTGTACGATCTAGGTTTGTATAAGTGCACTCTGTGAGTCTGCACAAGGATGAAATCACCTAACAACACATTTCTCAGAATGTATCCCTGTCATTAAACAATGCACGACTATTTAAATATGATTAAATGCATATTTAATACTAACTTTTTACTTTTACTTATAAGTAGCAAGGGAAAGGAGTGAATTATAAAACCTTCCATTGTAAATTCATATACATTCAGGAGTCAAGATGTAAAATGTATTTATTACTGTGAGCTGAAGAAAAAGAAGTTGGAAAACATTACTCTAAATGTTGGCCACATGAGGGGGTTGCAAAGAAAGCGTGGAAAAGAAGATCACCAGATGAGAGAGGACTAGAGAATCTTACGATAGATTATTATGTGATTTTTGGCATGTAATATGGAAGTTAGAAAAATTAGAACTGCATTTCTATTTCAAAATTCCTTTCATTCCTATCTACTTGTGTGAACACAATTTCTCATATCCATAAGAATGACAAACAGACATAGAGCTGATTTTGACCTCTGGTCTCATTCTAGCAGTGAGGAATATTCTGCCATGGAAACGTGAATTAGAAAATATTAGTCCCAACGTGCCCAGTGGCTCACGCCTGTAATCCCTACACTTTGGGAGGCCGAGGCAGGCAGAGCGCTTGAGCCCAGGAGTTCACGACCAGTTTGGGCAACATAATGAGATCCCTTGTCTCTATGAAAAATAAAAAAAAAAGAAACTTTAGCTGGGTGTGGTGGCATCTGCCTGTGGTCCCAGCTACTTGGGAGGCTGAGGCAGGAGAATTGCTTGAACCAGGGAGGCAGAGGTTGTAGCGAGCTAAGATTGTGCCACTGCATTCCATCCTGGGCAACAGAGTGAGATGGTCTCAAAAAAGAAGGAAAAAAAGAAAAATAGAGAAAGAGAAAGAGAGGAAGGAAGGAAGGAAGGAAAGTAGGGAGGGAGGGAGGTAGGGAGGGAGATGTTTGGGGAGGGCAGATGGAAAAGAATAGAAAAGAAAGAAAGAGGCCAGGAGCGGTGGTTCATGCCTGTGATCCCAGCACTTTGGGAGGCCAAGGCAGGCAGATCACGAGGTCAGGAGATCGAGACCATCCTGGCCAACATGGTGAAACCCCATCTCTACTAAAAATACAAAAAAATTAGCCGGGCATGGTGGCACGCACCTGTAGTCCCAACTACTCAGGAGGCTGAGGCAGGAGAATCGCTTGAATCTGGGAGGTGGAGGCTGCAGTGAGCCGAGATTGCGCCACTGCACTCCAGCCTGGGTGACATAGTGAGACTGTCTCAAAAACAAAAAAAAAAAAAGAGAGAGAGAGAGAGGAACGGAGGAAGAATAAAAAGACTGAGTTCAAGTAAAAAAGAGAAAGATGGCCGGGCTTGGTTTCTCATGCCTGTAGTCCCAGTACTTTGGAAGGCCAAGGTGGGCAGATCACTTGAGGTCAGGAGTTCAAGACCAGCCTAGCCAACATGATGAAACCCCGTCTCTACTAAAAATACAAAAGTTAACTGGGCATGGTGGCATACGCCTGTAATCCCAGCTACTCGGGAAGCTGAGGCAGGAGAATCACTTGAACCTGGGAAGTGGAAGTTGCAATGAGCCAAGATTGTGCCACTGCACTCCAGCCTGGGCGACACAGTGAGAGTCTGTCTCAAAAAAAAAAAAAAAAAAAAAGAGAGAAAAAGATGTAAAATATCTAATGTTAAAAAAAGCTTTTTTTTTTAATTTGATGATAGATTTAAATCACTATGGTATTTAGAAACCACTGAATACATTTAGAGCAGTGATGGAATACATTTTAAAATGTCATAATTCACAATATACCGGAAATTACATTTTTTTACAACTGTTTAAACTTATGATGTGAAATTTTTAGATGTCAGCTTAAAAATGTAGAAGTGGATACATAATTTTTCAACAGGATATGCTTTCAAAGTTTGAAGACCACTGCTCTAAAGCAGTTCTTACATGTGATGAGCTTCAAGGAGTCAGTCTTGCTAGTTGTGTGACATTGGGCAAGTGACATAAATTCAGCTGTTTCCTTATCTGTAAAATGAGGATAATAACAATACCATATCTCAGTAGCTGTCCAACTTTGGCATTCATCATAATAGCATGGAGGGCTTTTTAAACAGACTGCTAGGTCCTCACCCCTAGAGTTTCTGATTCAGTGGGTCTAGGGCCAGGCCCTAAAATTTGTATTTCTAACAAGTTTCCAGGTGATGCTGATGTTGCTGGTCCAGGAACCACACTCTGAGAACCTTTGGCCTATCTCATAAGGTCACTGAGAAAAATTAAAACATTAGTAGATAAAATGCTTAAACTGTACTGGGACATAGCAGGTGCTAATATGTATTAGCCAATATCATCAATTAGGACTGTATTCACTGTAACAGAAAATTCCACTCCAGTGGATTAAACAGGAAGAAGTCCTGTCTCATTTAATAAGAGGTCCCAAGGTAAATCATCCAGAGGTGGCACTACTGTCAAGAATGTCCCCAGCTCCTGTCTTCTTGCTCAATTGCCTTTGTCCCATGGCTTTCATCATCACGGATGTATGATAGCTGCTGTTCCTCCAGGAATTCTGTCTGCATTCCTGAGAGGCAGAAAGAAGGGCAAAAATGCACAGGGCAAAGAATTGATGGAGTGTTCCAGCCAAGTTGCTCACTTTCAAAAAATGTTTCCCGAAACCCCCACAGTGACGCTGACTTGAATCACAATGATCAGATCCAGGTCACATGTTACCCCAACTACAAAGAAATCAGAAAAAGAAAGAATTTTTAGTTCTCCAGCCACTGTGGTGGAGGAAATCAAAGGAGAATGCAGTTTGAGACAGATAATATATTTCACTTGCCTGAAGGGTACCCATGAACACCAAGAAACTCGTGCAAAATATCAAGTGTATGTGTATTTTTCTGAAGAGTCAGTCCACAGCTTTCATGAGATCCTTAGAGTCCAAAAACAAGGGCTTTCAAGCCCTAGTTTCTTGACTCGAGGGCCTAAATGTTTTCACAAAAAGGATGTCTGCTCCTTTTCATCCCCTCTGTCTGCCATCACATTAAATAATAAAACCTGAGGGCATGGAACTCTCTTAATTGCTGTATCCTTTCCTTTTTTCTAAAAAAAGATACTGAATTCATTCATTGTAAATGCTGCTTATACTATTATATACTTGTCTATAATTTGTCCTAAAATATATTCTTTGGTGTGTGTGTTTTTTTTTTTTTTTTTTTTTTTTTTTTTTTTTTTTTTTTGAGACGGAGTCTCGCTCTGTCGCCCAGGCTGGAGTGCAGTGGCGCGATCTCGGCTCACTGCAAGCTCCACCTCCCGGGTTCACGCCATTCTCCTGCGTCAGTCTCCCGAGTAGCTGGGACTACAGGCGCTCACCACCACGCGCGGCTAATTTTTTGTATTTTTAGTAGAGACGGGGTTTCACGGTGTTAGCCGGGATGGTCTCGATCTCCTGACCTCGTGATCTGCCCGCCTTGGCCTCCCAAAGTGCTGGGATTACATGCATGAGCCACCGTGCCCGGCCTGGTGTGTGTAGGTTTTTAATGTGATTTCCCAAATAGATAATATACTTTTTTTTTTTTTTGTGAGACAGAGTCTTCCTCTGTCACCCAGGCTGGAGTGCAATCGCACCATAATGGCTCACTACAGCCTCAAATTCCTAGGCTCAAGCCAATCTCCCACCTCAGTAACCTGAGTAGCTGGGACTACAGGCATGTGCCAATATAGATAGCTAAGTTCAATTTTTTTTGTAGAGATGAGGTTTCACTATGTTGACCAGGCTGGTCTTGAACTCCTGGGCTCAAGCGATCCTCCCACCTTGGACTCCCAAAGCATGTCCTTGTATATTTTCGTCCTTTGTCATTTGCATAAAGTTGGGGAGCAAGGAACATTAACATCCGAAATAAGTTGCTGTGTCCTGAATTTCAGCCTGGCAATAATACTTGGAGATTTGTGTTCTCTGACTGAAGAAACCAGAAGGGTTTTTAAAGATGAGAGGCAGTAACTGGATTTATTTCTAGGGTGTCTGAAAGACTGACTAATTCAGGAGTAAAACCTAAACACTGAAGGATTTGCATTCTTCAACATATGACTTTCACTTAATGGGAAGACGGAAGACTTATCAACAAAACTACTGGGATCATCTGGAATCTCACCCTGAAAACACTTAGATCAAAAGTACTAATTGTGAAGTATCAGCTGAACAGTGTATAAAACAGGTTGGAAATGAGTTCTACAATTATTAAAATGTTAGAATTGAGAAAGTTTAAATCTATTTAAGAATAGCACATAGGTTTACATTCTGGGTAAAATGCATTTAGAAAGTTAACGTTTGCTACTCCTGACAGTAATGAGTCTGAGTTTGGTAGAAAGAGCCTTCCCATTTACAAATCAGCCAAGAGAATGTTCCACTGTGCAGAGAACAAGCGATTTACAAGAAATGGGGAATACTTTTTAAAATAACGAGCTAGGCTGGGCGCAGTGGCTCAAGCCTGTAATCCCAGCACTTTGGGAGGCCGAGGCGGGAGGATCGCTTGAGCCCAGGAGTTCGAGACCAGCCTGGGCAACATGGTAAAACTCCATCTCTACTAAAAATACATACAAAAAAAAAAAAAAATGTAGCAGGGTGTGGTGATGCATGTCTGTAATCCCAGCTCCTTGGGAGGCTGAGGTACAAGAATCACTTGAACCCAGGAGGTGGAAGTTGCAGTAAGCCAAGATCGTGCCACTGCACTCCAGCCTGCGGGACAGACCGAGACACTATCTCAAAGAAACAACAACAAAAAAGAAATAAAATGACAAGCTAAAAAACTTTAAAAAGTCAGTCTTTCAATAAAATTAATTTTTGCTTTGTCCCAACAATGTTATGTTTAACATAGTTTTGTACCACTTTTCACAGTGAATCATTTTTATTTTTTTAATATCTAACTCAAGCCGCAACTTTTTTTTGCAGTTGAGATAATCTGACTTTCAATCAGCGGATGTATTAGCTCCCTTATGTTGGCCTTAACCTCTTTATGGGTTAAGAAAATTTGGAAAAGGTAAATGGTCATTTCCAAGTTAGGCTCTCTGATGAGAAGAATTCCTGAAATTTGAAAATACACTGATCAAGTTCAGAGTCTCAGCTTCTGGTGTCTCTGCTCTTTAAACATCAAAAAAGAGAAGTGTGACAAATTGATTTTGGGCGGCCATAAAACCATGCTAAATGTTAATATGAATGGTTTCCTTAAATATGGAATTCCCTGCTGTCAAATGGGATGTTAGAAACTGGTTAGAAATTAGTCATATTTGCAAGCTCCCTTACTAGCAGATATCATGGGTTGAACTGTGTTCCACCAAAATTCATACGTTGAAGTCCTAAAACTTGATACCTCAGAATGTGACCCTTATTTGGAGACAGTGCCTTTAGAGAGTTACAGTGAGGTCAACTGAAAGTAGGTCATTAGAATGTGACTTAACCCATCCTAATATGGCCGGTGTCCTTTTAAAAAGGGAAAATTTGGATACAGACATACAAAGAGAGAATACAAGGTGAAGGGACATAGGAAAGAATGGCTATCTACAAGCCAAGCAGAGAAGCTGGAACAGATCTTTCCCTCATTGCCCTCAGAAGGAATCAACTCTACTGAAACCTTGATTTTGGATTTCTAGCCTCCAGAACTGTGAGACAAACACACTTTTGTTGTTTAAGTCGCTCAGTTGTGATATTTTGTTACGGCAGCATTAATAAACTAGTACAGCAGGGATTCTCTGATGTTGTACAAGTTTTCTTTCACTCCTCCCGTTCAAGCACTACTCTCTTCTTTCCCCATGCGAGGACACTGATGTACAAGAAAGGCTGAGCTGTAGCTGAAAAATTTCCCACTCTTTATGCTTATAAACGCTTTCCTAAATACGTGGCATCTTTGATGTCAGAATCTCCCAAGTTTTAGCTTAACATAGAATGTGAGCCAAAGTGTTATATGCAACTTTCATTCTGTCGTTGCTTAAAAGGAAGCTTCTAAGTCACAATATTTTCTTTCCCCTTCCTGCAGGCTGTGATTCTGTTTCACCCATGTGAACAAGGCAATCTTCAGGAGGTCCAAAAGCAGCTAGAAGAACATAGACCCCTGGAGAACTTTGTGGAGAAGAGCTTCTAGAAGTCTCTGGTTTGCCCTTCAACAGCACATTTATATGACAAAGAAAATTTTCTATCTTGCTTAATCATTGTTACTTGGTCTTTATGGTACTAATCAAATAAACATCCTAACTGGAAGAAATCAGAGTAGAATTAAGGACTGATAACTAAAGGGGGGCCAAAATTTACACACACCTACCTAGATTATTCCAAGAGTCTTTTGACTGATTTTACTGTTTTTGGTCTTGTCCCTGTTCAATGCATTCTCCATATTATAACTATAACCTAAGACATAATCTGGTTATACTACCTGCCTATTAAGAAACCACTGCCTAGAGTTGAGTTGTATTGTCTAATACAGTAGCCACTAAAATTCAGTAAAAATTCATTAGTACCAGCCACATTTCAAGTGGTTTTTTTTTTTTTTTTTTTTTTTTTTGAGGCAGGGTCTCTTTCTGTCACCCAGACTGGAGTGCAGTGGTGCAAATACAGCTCACTGATGCCTAGACCTCCCAGGCTCAAGCGATCCTCTCACCTCAGCCTCCCAAGTAGCTGGGACTACAGGGGCATGCCACCATGCCTGATAATTTTTTTGTATTTTTTGTGAAGACAGGGTTTCATCATTTTGTCCAAGCTAGTCTCAAACTCCTGAGGTCAAGGGATATGCCTGCCTCGGCCTCCAAAAGTGCTGGGATTACAGGTGTGAGCCACCATGCCCAGCCTCAAGAGTTTAATAGCCACATGTAGATAGCGATTACTGTGCTGGACAACACAGATACAGGATAAAGTTCTATTGGACAGCATTGGGCTAGGAGATGCATGTCCAAGCCCCCCACATGTCCTGTAAATTTTCTCTCCAGACTTACCTGCTGTCCATAAACTTAGTCAAGGCCACCATGCTGTTTCTCAGCCCTGCATTTGTTCATAATACTGCTGCCAAGGAATACTCTCTCCTCCACCTTGTCCACCTAGAAAACAATTCATTTTTTTTTAAGTATTACCTTATTTACACACATACCCAAAAAACCCCAGAAGCATTGAGTAGTTCAAGAATTAATTTTGAATACATCTTTCCTTTTATCTACTATCCCTACAAAGATTAGCAGATCCAGAGAAGTGTCTTCATTTTAAAAATAAAAGATTTATAGCTTAACAAAAAAACATAATCCAATTAAAAACTAGACAAAAAACTTGAATAGGCATTTCTCCAAAGATATGCAAATGCAAAGAGATACACAACATCACTAATCACTAGGGAAATGTAAATAAAAACCACAAAGAATACCACTTCACACCCACTAGGTCACCTACCTTTAAAAAAAAAAACCCCCAAGCAGAAAATAACAAATGTTGGCAAGGATGAAAAGAAATTGGAATCCTTGTGCACTGTTGGTGAGAATGCAAAATAATATAGCTTCTATGGAAAACAGTATGGCAATTCCTCAAAAAATGAAAAATAGAATTACCATATAACCCAGTAATTCCTTTTCTGGGTATACTCTAAAGAATTGAAGGCATGTAGGCCAGGCACGGTGGCTCACGCCTGTAATCCCAGCACTTTGGGAGGCCGAGGCGACGGATCATGAAGTCAGGAGATCGAGACCATCCTGGCTAACACGGTGAAACCTCGTCTCTACTAAAAATACAAAAAATGAGCCGGGCGTGGTGGCGGGCACCTGTAGTCCCAGCTACCCAGGAGGGTGAGGCAGGAGAATGGCATGAACCTGGGAGGCGGAGCTTGTAGTGAGCCCAGATCGCGCCACTGCACTCCAGCCTGGGCGACAGAGCGAGACTCTGTCTCAAAAAAAAAAAAAAAAAAAAAAAGAATTGAAGGCAGGATCTCAAAGAGATATTTATAAACCCCATGTTCATAGCAGCATTACTCACAATAGCCAAAAGGTGAAAGCAACCCAAGCGACTATTGACAGATGAATGGATAAACAAAATGTGGTATATACATATAGTGAAATATTATTCAACTCTAAAAAGTAAGGAAATTGACATGCTACAACATGAATGAAGCTTGAGAGCACTATGCTAAGTGAAACAAGCCAGTCACAAAAAGGCAAATACTGTATGATTCCATTTATTTGAGGTACCTAGAATAGTCAAATTCATAGACACAAAAAGCAGAATGGTGATGTCCAGAGGCTGAAGGGAGAGGGGAATGGGGAGTTATTTCTTAATAGGTACAGAGTTTCAGTTTTATAAGATGCAAAGGGTTTTGCAGCTAGATGGTAGTGATGGTCGCACAACAATGTGAATGTACCTAACACTACTGAACAGAACACTTAAAAACAGTTAAGATAGGCTGGGAGCAGTGGCTCACACCTGTAATCCCTGCACTTTGGGAGGCCGAGGCGGGCGGACCCCGAGGTCAAGAGATCGAGACCATCCTGGCCAACATGGTGAAACCTCGTCTCTACTAAAAATACAAAAAAAAATTCGCTGGGCGTGGTGGCATGTGCCTGTAATCCCAGCTACATGGGAGGCTGAGGCAGGAGAATCGCTTGAACCCAGGAGGCAGAGATCGTGCCACTGCACTCCAGCCTGGTGACACAGCGAGACTCCATCTCAAAAAAACAAACAAACAAACAAAAAAATGATTAAGATGCTAAATGTTATGTGTATTTTATTACAATTGTTTTAAAAAGGTCCATATTTAAATCTCATTCCGAAAAAGGTAAGTCTTGAGCAAGCCCTGACTCTACCGGAACCCAGTTCACAACCACATCCTCAAACACCCCACGTTCTTTTTTTTTTTTTTTTTTTTTTTGAAGAGACAGAGTCTTGCTCTGTCACTCCAGCTGGAGCACAGTGGCACAATCATAGCTCACTGTAACCTCGAACTCCTGGGCTCAAGCAACCTTCCACCTCAGCCTCTGGAGTATCTAGGACTATAGGTGCAAGCCATCACATCCACTAATTTTTTTTTATTTTTTGTAATTGAGGGAAAGAGGGATGGGGTGGGTGTTCTTGCTTTGTTGCCCAGGCTGGTCTCCAACTCCTGTCTTCAAATGATCCTCCCACCTCAGCCTCCCCCAAAGTGCTGGAATTAAAGGCATAAGCCACCAAGCCTGACCTATCCCATATTCTTAAAACGTACCCCATGATGCTGCTTTTCTAAAGAGAAGGCCACACATGCACAAAAATGCATGCAAGGAACGACCAGCCTGGCCAACATGGCCAAACTCCATCTCTACTAAAAATACAAAAATTAGCTGAGTGTGGTGGCATGCGCCTATAGTCCCAGCTACTCGGGAGGTTGAGGCAGGAGAATCACTTAAATCCAGGAGGCAGAGGTTGTAGTGAGCTGAGATCCCAACACTGCACTCCAGCCTGGGTGACACAGCGAGACTCCGTCTCAAAATAGAAAAAAACAACAGAAGTAAGAGAAGATTCATAAAAAGACGGTTATGGTTGTTTAAATAAGGCTGAAGAGAAATGGAAAGAAGGGTAAGTGTAAAGTGGTGGTTAAGAGAAAAGTCTGCTGGGCAAGAAACATCTCATTCATCTATAGAAGGGTCTTGCAATTCCTGAGTAGATGCATGTGACTAGTGGTGTGCTAGGCAGGGTGTAGCCCAAGTGAAGGAGATTGGGGCAGCTGCCATGAAGCAGGCAGATCCTGGAAAGGTGGGATATTACCTAGGACTCGACTCTGACATTTGCTACAGCATCACCTGGTCTCCTGATCTCCCTTTCTGAGCAAAGCAGGTCTATAAAAAGAGAAAGAAGTTATCAGGAATAACCTAGTGCTAGTTCTGCTCACCCAGGCCAACTCCCATAAAAGTCAGTTCTGCACAATTCAGCTGCAAATAAACCTTCTCTCAATATATAAGCACCATCCAAATCCACCACCCGATACAAAGCAGAGTAAAGGCAAAATGCTCAACAAGGTGGCAGGACCAATATAAATTTAAACATGAATGGAAGAGTGGATATGTTTACAATATGTTAGCTCATCATACAATACAAAAAAAAATTTTTCTTTTCTGAGACAGGGTCTTGCCCTGTCACCCCGTCTAGGCTCTGTTGCAGTCACAGCACACTGCAGCCTCAACCTCCTGGGCTCTAGCAATCCTCCCACTTCAGCCTCCTGGGTAGCTGAGACTACAGGCACACACCACCACGCCCGGCTAATTTTTTTTTTTCGAGACGGAGTCTCGCACTGTCGTCCAGGTTGGAGTGCAATGGCGTGATCTCGGCTCACTGCAACCTCTGCCTCCGGGGTTCAAGCAGTTCTCCTGCCTCAGCCCCCCAAGTAGCTGGGATTACAGGCGCCCGCCACCACGCCCGCCTAATCTTTTGTATTTTTAGTAGAGATGGGGTTTCGCTATATTGGCCAGACTGGTGTCGAACTCCTGACATCGTGGTCCGCCCGCCTCGGCCTCCCAAAGTGCTGGGATTACAGGCATGAGCCACCGCGCCCGGCCGCCCAGCTAATTTTTAAATTTTTTTGTAGAGACAGGGTTTCGCCACGTTGCCCAGGCTGGTATCAAACTTCTGAGCTCAAATAATCCACCTGCCTTGGCCTTCCAGCGTTGGGATTACAAGTGTAAACCATGGCACCCAGCTAAAATGTGATTGTTAATCTATGTTCATCTGACCTAAAGAAATGTGACACTTTAGGAAAAAACAGACATTAGCTATTTAATAAAACAAAATTTTTCTGTGTAATAGTGTTATATACAGGGAATGAACGAGAAATATATTTCTTCAGTTATATGTTTACTGTATATATATATATAATTATGTGTGTATATATTTATATATAAAGCTATATATATAGTTAACTGTACATATATAATTGTGTGTGTATATATATGTGTATGTATATATGATACATACACACAGTTATTCACTGCATTGTTTGTGATGGTGAAAGATTAGAAACAACCTAGTGTCTATCACCAGGAAATGAGTAAAGCCCAAGTGTTCATCACCAGGAAATGGCTTAAACATATTATGGTATATCCATATACAAATGAAGACACTGTATATTAATATAGAAATCTCTTAAGATACAGTGTTAAGTGAAAAAAGTTGGAAAGTATGCCACCTAACAAATAAATAAGAGTGAAAATAGCCGGGTGTGGTGGCTCACATCTGCAATCCCAGCACTTTGGGACGCCAAGGTGGGCAGATCACCTGAGGTCAGGAGTTCAAGACCAGCCTGGCCAACATGGCGAAACCCAGTCTCTACTGAAAATACAAAAATTAGCTGGGCCCAGTGGTGCACGCCTGTAATCCCAGCTACTCAGGAGGCTGAGGCAGGAGAATCGCTTGATCTCTGGAGACAGAGGTTGCAGTGAGCCGAGACTGCACCACTGCCCTCCAGCCTGAGTGACACAGCCAGAAAACCTCTCAAAAAAAAAAAAAAAAAAAAAAAAATTATTCTATCATTCTTTTTTTTGCAGCAGATTCCAGGAAGTCAGCTTTCTTCTCCTTTCACTAGCTTTTCTCTTCTTCCCTCTACCATAAGCACATACATACAAGATTACTTTCAATGTCAGTAAAAATATTCTTTTAAAAGCCATTTTTTTTTTTTTTTTTTTTTTTGAGACGGAGTCTCGCTCTGTCACCCAGGCTGGAGTGCAGTGGCGCGATCTCGGCTCACTGCAAGCTCCATCTCCCGGGTTCACAACATTCTCCTGCCTCAGCCTCCTGAGTAGCTGGGACTAAAGGCGCCCGCCACCACGCCCGGCTAATTTTTTGTATTTTTAATAGAGACAGCACTTTGGGAGGCCAAGGGGGGGCGGATCATGTGTTAGCCAGGATGGTCTCGATCTCCTGACCTCGTGATCCGCCCGCCTCGGCCTCCCAAAGTGCTGGGATTACAGGCGTGGGCCACCGCGCCCGGCAAAAGCCTATTTTGAAAGAGGTTTCTTATTTTCTTATTTTTTTTTTTTCTGAGACAGGGTATCACTCTGTCACCCAGGCTGGAGTGCAGTGGCGCGATCTCGGCTCACTGCAACCTCCGCCTCCCGGGTTCAAGTGATTCTCCTGACTCAGCCTCCTGAGTACCTGGGATTACAGGTACAGGCCACCATGCCTGGCTAATTTTTATGTTTTTAGTAGAGACGGGGTTTCACCATGTTAACCAGGATGGTCTCGAACTCCTGACCTCATGATCCGCCCCCACCTTGGCCTCCCAAAGTGCTGGGATTGCAGGCGTGAGCCACCGCCTGAAAGAGGTTTCTTTTAAGAGTCTGTTTTTACCAGCCAATGTCAACTTCCTTCCTCTCATGAACTCTACCCCTTCCTGGCTAGATTCTGATCATCCTGGTGTATTTGTCACAGACCCAAAATACAAATCTCTAGTCAACAGTACAGAGCTCTTCATGGCTTCCAAAACAAGGCATATTTCCTTCCTAGAATGTTCCTTCTCTGGAATCCTCGTGATTCACTCCTCATTCCTTAGTCTTTGCTTAAATAATGGTAAAGTCTTCCGAATTCATCCTGTTTAAAACTCAACACCCATTCCTCACTCTACCCTACTCCATATTGCCCTTCTCTGATTTCTTTTTCTCCACAATACCATCACCTGAGAAACTGTATTTTCCTCTAGAATAAACTCCACAAATATGGAGATGCTTGTCTTCAATGAATAAAGCCATGTCTATTCAAAACCAATTAGTCAAAATTAGCATCATATTCTTGGTTACTATTTTTTCATAAACTGTCAATTTGGTGTAACCTGGTTCTCATATCCCATTCCCCTTTTCTAGACATTCCTTTAATCAACATACCACTGAAGCTTTCCTTTTCTTTGTAATAATTTCAAAAACCCAGGTCTTTGTGATTGCAATGCTTGCTAGAGGCATCATGCAGGAAATGGCAGAAAACGGATCCTCTTATATGCTGAACCAATAGTTCATGGAATGGTTGTGGGGGGGTCACAGATCTTGTAATCTGAAGAGCCCCATTGACTTAAAAGTAAAAAACACATGGCTGGGCACGGTAGCTCACACCTATAATCCCAGCACTTTGGAAGGCCGAGGTAGATGGATCACCTGAGGTCAAGAGTTCGAGACCAGTATGGCCAACATGGTGAAACCCCGTCTCTACTTAAAATACAAAAAATTAGCTGGGCGTGGTGGTACACATCTGTAATCCCAGTTAATCAGGAGGCTGAGGCAGGAGAATCGCTTGAACCTGGGAGGCAGAGGTTACAGTGAGCCAAGATCGTGCCATTGTACTCCAGATTGGGAGACAAGAGTGAGACTTCATCTCAAAAAAAAAAAAAAAAAAAAGTAAACACAGGCTTTTATGTTATACAGACATGAATGAAAATCCTTGGTTCTGTCACTTACTAGTTGTGGGATGTTGGACTTATTACCAGGTTAAACCCTCTAAGCCTCAGCTTTACTGTGGTTAAATGGATATAAAAATATCCAATCTCTCTAACAGAGTTGTGAGGATTAAATAACAAAATTCGTAAACCTATTTAATAGTACTGGGCATATAACTCCTCAATAAATGTTATTACAATCACTGCGACAGAACAAAGATCACTGGAGGAATATTTCCAAATCGTTAGAGGTTTTAAGATCATCACAACTGTAATCCCAGCACTATGGGAGGCCGAGATGTGTGGATCACTTGAGGTCTGGAGTTCGAGACCAGCCTGGCCAACATGGTGAAACCTCGGCTCTACTAAGTAGCTGGGCGTGGTGGCAAACACCTGAAATCCTAACTACTTGGGAGGCTGAGGCAGGAGAATCGCTTGAACCCGGGAAGCAGAGGATGCAGTGAGCCAAGCTGGCACCACTTCACTCCAGCCTGAGTGACAGAGCTAGACACCATCTCAAAAAAGGAGCACCACTGAACACCACTGTCAGTAACATTAACTGACAGAAAAGACACTAGACACTAGAATTCTATGAGCCCCCAGCAGTGTCAGAAAGTCCTCTTACATGGATTTTGTTTTTTGTTGAAGAAAAAAAACTTCTTAAACAGAGAAATATTGCTAGATTTCTTAGATTAGATAAGGATAAAATGAGAACTATCTTATTCTACTCGTTCGTTGTATTATTCAAGATTCAGTACCCTGCTGGTAAGTTTCATTCAGCGAATCCAGTACACATGAATTAAATGCTAGTTAAGGTACAATGTCTCCAACAGGCACGATGTCAGAATAATGGTTTCTGTCCATCAGAACAAAGGATGAGATGCACCCCTTGGATTTGACTGTAGCCCAATGGTCATCATCGCTGGCTGCACGTTAACATTATCCAGGAAATTTTAAAGCTCTATAGGTGATTCTAAGGAAGAGGAGGACTGAGAGGCCGACTGTTAAGATGCACTGCTACTGTCCGATGAGCACGCACTCATCCATAACCTTACACATTTCCTATTCACCTGATGCCCGGAATCATCAAACAGTGTATTCAACACAGGCACGCCATTTCTGTTTTCCAGGTGACTATCCTCCACAAGATACTGTTATCCAGAGCAGGTAAACTCCCTAGCATCTGTCGCTCAAGAACTTAAATCCCTCCCTGCACCCAACCCATCAACAGTGACTTATTACCATCCACAAGCCAGGCTGCTTCCCGATGCACCTTTTCTCCTGGGGAGTGCCCAGACGAGCGCCATCTGCTCCTGGGTCAGAGGAGTCCTTGCAGAGTCATCGACTTCCTCCTTTCCAAAAGCCCCGTAGGTTGCACTGGAGTCCCGAGGCGAAGCGCCGACACTTCATCTGCCCGTCACCTCCCGATTTTTGCAGTGTGTTTCTTCTGAACAAGAATGTTTGCCCTGGAAGCCAATTCAAGTCCCAGACCTAGGTTTCTCGACATTTCCCCAAGTCCCACCTGCGTCAGGTTGTAGGCTCCGGGGCCAGTCCCTTTCGATCCGCATCAAAAAACCTGGCGATCCCCTTTGGGCACAAGAGCTCAGGGCGTTGGTCCCCGCGATCGCGGAAGCCCACTTCCAGAAAAACTCGACCACTAACAGTAAGCTTCAGGGATCGCAAAAAGGGGCAGAAGGGTTTGCATCCCCTGGCGTCATTTCCGGGTCCGCTCTGGAAACCTCGGAGGTTTCCGTGTCTCTGTCGTTTATTCCAACTGTTAATGCTCCATGTGCCTTTGACTCTCCTCACCTTCCCTTCTAAACACACGGGGAAGAAAGGTTCAGGTTTCCCAGAGAAATTGTGTGGAAAAACCTTTAAAGTATATATACAAAGGTCGACAGAATAGTACAGTGCATCCAATGTACCTGACACACCTTCAAGAATTACTAACTCGGCCGGGCGCGGTGGCTCACGCCTGTAATCCCAACACTTTGGGAGGCCGAGACGGGCGGATCACAAGGTCAGGAGTTCGAAACCAACCTGGCCAACATAGTAAAACCTCGTCTGTACTAAAAATACAAAAAACTAGTTGGGCGTGGTGGCGGGCGCCTGCAATCCCAGCTACTAGGGAGGCTGAGGCAGGAGAATCGCTTGAACCCAGGAGGCAGAGGTTGTGATTAGCCGAGATAGCGCCATTGCACTCCAGCCTGGGCAACAAGAGCGAAACTGCGCCTCAAAAAAAAAAGAAAGAAAGAAAGAAAGAAAACAAGATGAAAGAAAAGAAATACCAACTCGTGGCGATTTTATTAATCTATAAACCACCTCCTCCCCTTATGTGGTTGGAAGCAAATCTTCTTAAATTTTTTATTTTTTTGACGGAATCTTGCTCTGTCGCCCAGGCTAGAGTGCAGCGGCGCGACCTCGGCTCACTGCAACCTCCACCTCCAGGGTTCAAGCGATTCTCCTGCCTCAGCCTCCTCAGCCTCCTGAGTAGCTGGGATTACAGGCACCCACCACCGCACCTGGCTAATTTTTGTATTTTTAGTAGAGACGAGGTTTCACCACCTTGGCCAGGCTGGTCTCAAACTCCTGACCTCGTGATCCACCCGCCTCGGCCTCCCAAAGTGCTGGGATTACAGGCATGAGCCACCGAGCCCGGGCGACTCCACTTTCCCTTAAAACAAAACCTGTCATTCTTCTGTTTCTTGCCTCTAAGTTTCTTAGTCCTTTCTTTCCTATTAGCCCTATTTGTATTTATTTGTTATTAATGCACTATGACTAATAAAAACTTGCCTAGGGTCAGAAACTTTGAGCTTTAGCAAAAACAAAAACATACAAACAAAAACTCAAAAACATACAAACAAAAACTCAAAAAGTTTTTTCAGATAAAGGTTTGTTTTTCAAGTACAATTAAGAGCATGATTCTGCTCAGGCGTGGTGGCTCGCGCCTGTAATCCCAGCACTCTGGGAGGCCGAGGCAGGCAGATCACTTGAGGTCAGGACTTCGAGACCAGCCTGGCCAACATGGTGAAACCCCAACTCTACTAAAAATACAAAAACTAGCTGAGTGTGGTAGCGGGTGCCTGTAATCCTAGCTACTGGAGAGGCTGAGGCAAGAGAATCTCTTGAACCAAGATAGCGGAGGTTGCAGTGAGCTGAGATCCCACCACTGCACTCCAGCCTGGACAACAGAGCAAGACTCCATCTCAAAAAACAAAAAACAAAAAACCAAAAAAAAAAAAAAAAAAGAAAGAAAGAAAAGGAAAAAAAGCATGATTCTGAACAGTTTGGTCATTTTAGAAACTTTTGGGATAAATCTGAATATTCAGAGTTTTCTCTGGCCATAAAATAGAAGATAGGAAAAACGTAAATTTTTATTCATATGGAGAGAAAAGTCACAGTTGTCCCTGTATTATCTTTAAGAAAGCTCCTGTTCTTAATTCTCTAACTAACTGTAATAATATCTCAAAGGACTATCTGTAAAACAAAAGGAAACAACCACCTGTTAAATTCAGAATTCCAAAAAATGTAATTGTATCTCCTGTGTAATATAAACATCCATCTCATGGCCTTGCTTATTAATCATTCTTTAAAAATTATATATAAATTTGTTCTATGACCACTGTAAAAGTAACTGCATTTTGTTTGTTACATAGAAAAGTTTAAGGTTCAATGTAATCTTTAAGGGACCTAAATTGGCATAATAATATTTTCATAATTGGGAGGAGGGGTTATGACTTTCCTTCAATGCATGGGGAAAAACCACTTTGCTGCTTGTGGCAGCAGTATTAACTATAGTTGTAAGATTAGACAGCTTAAGGGTAATACCAACACCAGATGTGGTAGAACAGTGCCAATCACAGAGAAAGAGTCAGAGTACCTCTGTACTTCCTGTCACATGAGATGTATTTCTGTCCTAAGCCAATTGGATTATTCTTCCTTTTTCCCATTTTTATTTTTTATTTTGCAGCTGAATGATACATTCTAATGCAACATCCTTAACACTTACCAAGTTCTCAATTAAATCTATTCTGCATGATCCCCTCCTGTCTGGTAAATCTGGTAAATCTTCTCTGAGTCCTTTAGCTTCCTGCTCCCTTATGGATTAGTTGCATTCTAGGTTTCTTGAATAGCTGTCATCCTGTGTTTTTCATTTTTGAGCTCCTAGATCAGATTCATCATTTCCTGAGTTCCATGTCTTTCTCTGTCTTCCTCCCTATTTTCCCTGTAGTATATATATTCAGTTTGCTTCTTAAAATGTAGGTCAGCTTTTTGAGTCATCATAGGTTTATAAATGTCTTTATTCCAACTTCACATTTGATGTTATACATAGCTATGGAATTCTGTATTAAAACATTTTTCCTCCAGATTTTGAGGCATTATTTTGTTTTCTCCTAACATTCATTCGAGGTTGCTGATGAGACGTCTGATGCAGAAAGAGTATCTTTCTCTTGCCCACCACCATTACCTCTGAAAGCTGTTAGAATCTGATGTCATTTGCTTGCAGTCTTATTCCACCGTGAGCAGGTCTATACAAGTCTACTCCTAAAGGCTGAGGAAGCTGAGAGGCCAAAGAAAGAGGCTGACAAATTCAGTTTCTCAGAAAGAAACATTTAATAACAGAAGCCATGTCTTGAGTGGTAGCAAGACAAGATGATGGATCCCCACATTGTCACCAGCCAAACCCAGGGCTTATGAACCACAGGGAATTTGCCTAAGGGCAGGATTTTTTTTTTCTTTTGAGACGGTCTCCTTCTGTCGCCCAGGCTGGAATGGCCAGATCTTGGCTCACTGCAACCTCTGCCTCCCAGGTCAAGCGATTCTCATTCCTCAGCCTCTGGAGTAGCTGGGACTATAGGCACGCCCCACCATGCCCAACTAATTTTTGTGTTTTTGGTAGAGACGGCATTTCACCATGTTGGCCAGGCAGGTCTCAAACTCTGGACCTCAAGTAATCTGCCCACCTCGGCCTCCCAAAGTGTTGGGATTATAGGCGTGACATACTGCGCCCAGCCTAAGGGCAGGATTTGTGTATGGTAAGTATGTGGTTACAATAACACCAAGGTTGTTTTCACCTAATTGCAGGATTTATTGTACCTCAAAGTAGAAATCTTAGAGGCATTCCCAGAACTGGGGTTAATCAGAAGTCAATATGGTGGGTTACCATCCAAGATGGAGTGGCTTTCAGCTGGGCACAGTTGCAGTTGGCCAGGATCATGCCACTGCACTCCAGTCTGGGCAATAGAGCTAGAGTGTCTAAAAAAAATCTATATTTATCTATATCTATATCTATCTATCTATATATATATACACACACACATATATGCACACACACATGCACACACTCATATATACATATATAATATTCATGCACACACATATTTTTGTACTCTAGTTTGTTACTTAACATTATTTCCTTCATATCTTTTCACTAGAGACAGCAGATTGCCACACCGAAGAGTGAGAGATCAATAAATGTTTGTTGAAATTATATATGATTTCCTTTGATTATTGTACAGCTTGGGAGCCCATATTCAAACCTCTTTGATGATCATATGGTCTAGGAAAGAAAGTGCTTTGTTCACCTTATAAGAGAAAATTAAGGACATCGTCTTCACCATCCTCTTTCCTACGATGAAAAAGCCTGTAGTTTGTACAGTGGACAAGAAGTATCTATATTCAACTCCTGGCTAGTAGGATCAACTCATTTGAAAAGAAGCTGATTTTTTTTTTTTTTTCAGATGGAGTCTCGCTCTGTCGCCTAGGCTGGAATGCAGTGGCATGATCTTGGCTCACTGGAGCCTCGGCCTCCCTGGTTCAAGCAATTCTCCTGCCTCAGCCTCCCGAGTAGCTGGGACTACAGGCGCGCGCTGCCACACCCGGTTAATTTTTGTATTTTTAGTAGAGACAGGGTTTCACCATGTTGGCTGGATGGTCTTTATCTCCTGACCTCGTGATCCACCCGCCTAGGCCTCCCAAATAAGCTCTGCTTTTAACAGTGTACAAAGTTGAAAAGTGCAATTTAAAACATCTAAGATACATTAAGAAAAAGTGTAAATGCAGAACAAAGAGTATAACTAAGCTCTCTTTTGTGTGAAAAAGAAGAAAAAATAATCAATATAAATGCAGTATTTAAATAAAGAAACCCAGTAGGGATATATGAGAAATTAAGGACAGAGTTTACCTATAGAAGGTGGTGGTGAGAATTGAGCTGATGAAGAATAGAAATGGAAGGAAAGGCCAGGCAGCGTGGCTCACGCCTGTAATCCCAGCACTTTGTGAGGCCGAGGTGGGTGGATCGCCTGAGCTTAGGAGTTCGAGACCAGTCTGGCCAACATGGCGAAACCCCGTGTCTACTGAAAATACAAAAATTAGACAGGCATGGTGTTGCACGCCTATAATCCCGGCTACTCGGGAGGCTGAGGCAGGAGAATAGCTTGAACCTGGGAGACAGGGGCTGCAGTGAGCCAAGATCGGCCCACTGCACTCCAGCCTGGGGTACAGAGCAAGACTCTGTCTCAAAAAAAAAAAAAAAAAAAAAAAAGAAAGAAAGAAAAGAAAACTTTTTACTATATCTTTTTAAAGTTGTCTTTAAAATGTTTCTTTGTATAATAATAAGGTGTTATTCATTTTTTAAAAAACTCTTAAATTAGAAAAATATTTTTAAAGGTATGTATCCTGTTCACGTTGGAATGAGCGTTCGGAGTATATAAAACAAAGATCTTTGTCATTGTTATCATTGAAGTTTTGGAAAATTTTTCTTTCTCACTTTATAATCTTGTTTTCTCTTAGACTGAAATGAAGAAAACGGAATGACCCAGCATGAGTGATACAAACGGTGGGTGGTTTTACATGCGTTTTTTTTTTTTTTTTTTGGAAGTAATCAAATAATTCAGTATTTTACTCCAAGAAAATTTCCCCGGGGCAGAGGAAGACAAGAATCACAAAAGCCTCCAACCGTAGTGTACCTCTGTCACTGTAAGGTGCCTGTAGCCCCTTTGTTTTACGGGTAGGATGTGGGTATGCCTTGGAGGCGGCGGAAAGAAACGTCCCCGTTCAAATTAACTGCTCTCGAGTAAGGGAGGGCGCACCAAATTCACAGATTCGTTTTCTCGAGGCAAAGTTAAGCCTGCAGAAGCACACAGGTACACGTTTAGATAGACGTCTGGGTTACTATCCGTTCTGGTGATAAAAACCTCAAGGAACACTTGGCCAGTACGGGGATCGAACCCGCGACCTTGGCGTTATTAGCACCACGCTCTAACCAACTGAGCTAACCGGCCGGATGATATGATGCCTTAATTCCACATTATAAACTACTATCAAACGGCATGCTTTGTGGAAATTTATCTTCGAATAGATAATTACATTCATTCTGTTTCCCAGTTTTCCTTCACCCGGGCTGGGAGTGGCGGAGCTCCACATTGAACACCAAAGAACTCTGCTTCTTACGGGGAAACAGTTTTTCTTAACCTGCTAATTCTGATCCGAGAAGATTCAAGTCAAAGTTTCCAGTCGGGGCTTCCTTCCTCCTGCCTGGGGCGAATCCGAAGTTGCATCCAAGCTTGAGATCTCGGCCAGCGGATCAGGGAACCGTTGGACCACGGAGCTGTCTCAAGGTTGAAAGGACGCGGCTCCCGAGTGATGGTTGCAGAGTCCTCTCTGTTCTTGGAGACCCTTCCAGACAGGTCGGCTCTTCTCGAAGCCTTCGGGATCCGGGAACTGCACCCTCTCCCCGCCTAGCCTCGGGTGGTTCCTCTGTCACTACGACCCTGAAGTCTCAGCGGCGCTTCCCAGGCCTGTGGCTCCGGGCTCAAGAAAGTCACACACTTGCCGCTGCAGTTCCCGTCACAGGACAGCTAGTGGCGCTCAGGCGCGGACTGGGGTTCGCTGAGACAAAAGGACGGTGGGGACAGCCTCTCTTGAGCATCTGACCTCACCTCCTCCCTGGACAGAACGAAACCCCCAAAACAATAATAGGGATTACGGAGCCAGCGTGTTTCCGAAGTAAGGGCCATTATTTGCGGGGGAGAGAAATCCTATGATCTGAAAAGGGAGGAGGAGGCGAGGTCCGGATTCGACAACTCAGAGGAAGCAGGCGGGAAACATTTGCCCCTGAGAGGTGCCCCGCTTCCAGACGGAGCCTGATGCTCCTGCTGGCAGGTGACAACCCAGGAAGGGGCCACTGGAGCAGCTAATTCATGATTTACTGTCTGTTTTCTTGACAAGATTCTACTTTCCCCCTCTTCCTACCACGACTGTTTCTGTTAGTTAAGGGTAGTAATATTTTCAAAAGTTAATTGGCCTATGTACATTTTAAATGCCCTCCCCCTCTATTTAGACGTATATGCATACACTTATTTATATATATATAAATTGTAAAGTCTTATCTTGGATATGCACTATTAGTATATAATGTGTTTAATGCTTTATATTCATGTCTTCGCCTTAGAAATGAGAATCATATCCTTTGACTAGCCAAATTTGCCATTTATTTTCTAACTTTACATTTCAACTCTTTGAATATGAAAAATTAAAATTAGTTTAACATCATAAATAATAAATCACCTTTTCGTGTCCTTCAGCTCCTTTCACTAAAGTTGCACTTTTTTTTTTTTTTTTTTTTGAGACGGAGTCTCGGTCTGTCGCCCAGGCTGAAGTGCGGTGGTGCGATCTTGGCCCACTGCAAGCTCCGACTCCCAGGTTCATGCTATTCTCCTGCCTCAGCCTCCGGAGTAGCTGGGACTACAGGCGCCCGCCACCATGCCCGGCTAATTTTTTGTATTTTTAGTACAGACTGGGTTTCACCGTGTTAGTCAGGATGGTTTCGATTTCCTGACCTCGTGATCCACCCTTCTCGGCCTCCCAAAGTGCTGGGATTACAGGCGTGAGCCACCGTGCCTGGCCCTATTTTATTTTTATTTATTTAATTAATTTATTTTTTGACAGAGTGTCGCTCTGTTGCCCAGGCTAGATTGCAGTGGTGTGATCTTGGCTCACTGCAACCTCCGCCTCCCGGGTCAAGTGATTTTCGTTCCTCAGCCTCCCGAGTAGCTAGGATTACAAGTGCGAGCCGCCACGCCAGGCTAATTTTTGTATTTTTAGTAGAGACAGTGTTTCATGTTGGCCAGGCTGGTCTTGAACTCCTGATCTCAAGAGATACGCCCGCCTCGGCCTCCCAAAGTGCCGCGATTACAGGCGTGAGCCACCGTGCCCGGCCTGTACATCTTTTTAATCAACTAGTAGATGTCTTCGTTTGTTTTGTTCTGTAGTGAAAATGTTCAAAGTTTGTGGCACAGATTATTATTATCATTGTTGTTTTACTAGGACACTTGTTATGGTAAATGATTCCTGAAAGACTGGGCCACATTTAGACTTACTTTGACCTCAAGAGACCACCGTAGGCATCAGTCACTTGCTGTTTGTCATCGGTCAGTTCCCTAGGAAACAGACACTGAGATGGAGATTTGTGTGCGGGAAGTTCATTGGGGACGCTCTCAAAATCAGCATCTGTGAGAGGGTGAGGTGAGCAGGATTGAGAAAAGATAGAAGCTGAATTCAATACAGGCGCAACATAAGTCCAGCCCATCTCACAGGTGTATATAAATCTGGAATGGTCCTTCACAAATGTCCTTAATTATAGTGGGGAGGCGGGAAGGGCAGACCTATATATTCCTCCGTCAACAGTCATGGGATTTGAGCTGCTCCAGTGGTGGGGTGTGACTTGGAGCAAGTGACTTCCCTTCCACTGAAGGTAGGTCCCAGAGTCGGACCCAGACATGAGCCGTCAGTAGTTAATATTCCTGTAGTTGAGGAATGAGTGCCACCACCTGGGCTTGGGGGGCCCGGGTGGGGAATCTACACTTGATCTTAGCCAAAAGGCCGAGAAGCGATAGGAGGGGGGGATCTGATAGATGCACCACATACCCTCGTAGTTCTTTTCCTACAGCAACCACGTGTCAGACGTGCTAATCTTCCACCAATAACCCCTGCTTCTCCACACTAACAGAGAAGAGAACAGGTGTGGTTAAAACAAAATGACGGTTAATAAAGAGTCAATTCATTTTTCCTTTGAGGTTCAGCAAAAGTCCCTACCTGGCCACCAGAGCCTATAGTGAGTCTAGCGGTATCCATGTTGGAACAACTTTTCTTTTCTTTTCTTTTCTTTTTTTCTTTTTCTTTTTCTTTTTTTTTTTTTTTTTTTTGAGACAGAGTCTCGCTCTTGTCGCCCAGCCTGGAGTGGGAGTGCGGTGGCATGATCTCGGCTCACTGCAACCTCCACCTCCCGGGTTCAAGCGATTCTCCTGCCTCAGCCTCCTGAGTAGCTGGGATTACAGGCGCCCGCCACCACGCCGGCAAATTTTTGTACTTTTAGTAGAGACGGGGTTTCACCATGTTGGCCAGTCTGTTCTGGAACTCCTGACCTCAGGTGATCCGCCCGCCTCAGCCTCCCAAAATGCTGGGATTACAGGTGTGAGCCACCGCGCCCGGCCGGGACAACTTTTCAAGGGGAAATAGTCATTTCAATCCAGCCCATGAATTAATCCTTTCAAAATAAAATTATTTGGTTTTCACTGAGACCTGAATGTCTATTTTTGTTGTGAAGTCACCTAACAAACTAGTTGCTGGGATTGTTGCAAATTATGGAAGTGTGAAATAGTTGTCAAGTAGTATACGATCCACGTCTTACTTGGCTGTGGCTCCGTGGCTTAGCTGGTTAAAGCGCCTGTCTAGTAAACAGGAGATCCTGGGTTCGAATCCCAGCGGGGCCTTACTTTCTGTACTTTACACGTTTTGTAATTTCACCCGGTGCAACTGAATTTACACCCAATAAATGCTGTGATACTCAGGCTTTTAAAAGCCTTGCTAGAAAACAGGAGGTACATTAGGCGAGAAGCGGGAAATGCAAACAGTTTCATGGCAAGCATTCCTAATTCTTGATAACTTTAAGACACAATATTTGTCCTATTGTAAGGCTAGGCAGCCTAGCATAGCTGAGGTTTGCTCCTTTGTCCTACCGTTCGAGAGCAAGTGATGCAGATTCAACAGCTTTAGAAATAGGCCCTTTTGGCCGGGCGAGGTGGCTGTCGCCTGTAATCCCAGCACTTTGGGAGGCCGAGGCTTGCGGATCACCTGAGGTCAGGAGTTCCAGACCACCCTAGCCAATACGGCAAAACCCCGCCTCTACTAAAAATACAACAGTTAGCCGGGCTTGGTGGCAGGCCCCTATAATCCCAGCCACTCCGGAGATTGAGGCAGGAGAATCGCTTGAACCCGGGAGGCGAAGCTTGCAGTGTGACGAGATGACGCCACTGAACTCCAGGTTGGGCGACAAAGAGACCCCGTTTCAAAAAAACAAACAGACAAAAAATATCCTGAACGCAATTGGAATACAGATGGTACCCAAAAACTTTTTTACAATAGACCACTAATGGCTTTTCTAATTTTTTTTTGAGACGGAGTTTGGTTCTTGTTGCCCAGGCTGGAGTGCAACGGCGCCATCTCGGCTCGCCGCAACCTCCGCCTCCCGGGTTCAAGCGATTCTCCTGCCTCAGCCTCCTGAGTAGCTAGGATTACAGGCATGCGCCACAACGCCTGGCTAATTTTGGGGTTTCTCCATATTGGTCAGGCTAGTCTCGAACTCCCAATCTCGGCTGATCTGCCCACCTCGGGCTTCCAAAGTGCTGGGATTACAGACGTGAGCCACCGCGCCCGGCCTTAAACTTTGAATTGATTACTGTAGTAGCTATTCTTCCTCTTTGAATGATTCTGGACTTAGGATATCACCACAGTTTCTGAAAAGAAGAGACTGTGATATCATCTTAAAGAATTATTCATGACAAAACTGATAAACTGTTAACAATAGACTAGAGGCGAATGAAAAATGCATTTTAATATCTGAAGCCTTTTCTAGGCAGATTTTCACATAAAAGATCTGAGAAAAACACCAAACCGTAAAGAGTAAGGTGTTTCTGTCTTATCTGCTCTGTTTCTTTGGGTATTCTAAGACTTATCAACTTTATGTCAATCTTTACTCACATATACAGGTACATATTCTTTATTCAAAAAGACTTTCCTTCTTCAAGGGCAAAATGCCAGTTTTCCTAGGATCCTCAAATGGACAGCTCTCTCTCTGTGTGTGTGTGTGTGTGTGTGTGTGTGTGTGTGTATGTGTGTGTGTGCTCTTAATGTAAGCCTTGTGTTGGCTTAAGCTAACTATGTGGTTCTTTCTTCTTCACGTCCAGGTGTTAAATCCTGACATTGAGCATAAATAAACTTTACTTTATTTATTAATCTTTTTGAGACGGAGTCTCACTCTGTACCCCAGGCTGGAATGCAGTGGCGGTCTCGGCTCACTGCAAAATCCGCCTCCCCCGTTCAAGCGATTCTCCTGCGTCAGCCTTCCCAATAGCTGGGATTACAGGATCCCGTCATCACGCCTGGCTAATTTTTGTATTTTTAGTAGAGACGGGGTTTCACCATGTTGGCTAGGCTGGTCTCAAACTCCTGATGTCAGGTGATCCGCCCGTCTCGGCCTCTCAAAGTGCTGGGATTACAGGCGTGAGCTACCGTGCCCTGCGGGTCACTGAATAAACTTCAGTAAATTGATTTGAATATTCCTGAAAAGGTGAAAGGTATGGCATGGCGATGATGGAAAATGTTGGGAAGGAGAAATAGTCTCAGGAGGCATTTCCATCTGGTATCCAACCAGAGAACTTTAAGCGTGTGAGGCGAACGTGTTAACAACTACACTACAGAAAACAACTTCCAAATATTGTTATCCGGCAGAGTCAGCACAGATTTTTCTGGAGTCCACTGTTCTTACTGCCTTCTATAGTACTTTCTTCTCTTTGTTAAGACTGTTTAATGCTAACGCTGTGTCCACAATTCCACATAAGCAGCACACCAAACTTAGGAATGTCCAACACCCACAGATTGTTTTAAGTTCCCTGAACCTTGATTAAAATCTAAACCATGATCACACATGAAAAAAATCTCAAGAATCTTGCCACTTTTCAGGACTGACATTTACATCTTGACTGGATTGTGGAGTCAATCATTTTAATTTAGTAGAGACAGGGTATCACCATGCTGGCCAGGCTGGTCTCCAACTCCTGACCTGAAGTGATCCGCCTGCCTCTGCCTCCCTAAGATTTTTTAAATCTTTGGTTTCAACCATTTTCATATAATTTGAACAGTTATAGTTTTCTTTATGTTTATCTTTGTTGGCATTTGTTGATGGAATTAAATTTGTGAGTTGACGTCATATGTGTTCATTGACTAGTACACCTTAATAAATTTTTTAGAAAACCAAGAAAACAAAACTCTTCACTGGACGACATCTACATGCCAAGAATCAAAGATTAGTCCCCAATCTCTCCAATTTCTCTCATCACATTCAGATTAAAATATATCTTCCCCTCTTTTGGAGACACTTCCTCCCTTCTCTGATCCAGCCCATATATTCCCATTTAGTCTAATTTCTTTCCAGCCTTGCTTCAAATCCTTGGATTTCCTCCCTAAGATTATGACCACTCCATTCAGTTCCTAATGACAAAAAAATCATTTTCTTCGTCTAAGAGCTCCAGAGGGAGCAAAAAAAGAAAAAAAAAGCTCCTTTCTAACCTATCTACAACCATCATTCTTCTTTTCATCGATCAAGTCTCAGATCTGCCGTCTTTTTCTCCAGGAGGTCTTCCTTGATGGGCACTGGGGCATTTTTTAGTTTTTTGTTTGTTTGTTTTTTTGAGACGGAGTTTGGTTCTTGTTGCCCGGGCTGGAATGCAATGGCGCGATCTAGGTTCACCGCAACCTCCGCCTCCCGGATTCAAGCGATTCTCCTGCCTCAGCCTCCCGAGTAGCTGGGATTACAGGCATGCGCCACCACGCCTGGCTAATTTTTTTTTTTTTTTTTTCAGTAGAGACGAGGTTTCTCCATGTTGCTCAGGCTGATCTCGAACTCCTGACCTCAGCTGATCCGCCCCTCCTTGGCCTCCCAAAGTGCTGGGATTGCGGGCGTGAGCCACAGCGCCCGGCCCCCAGTTTTTTGACTGTTCAGGCTACTCTGAACACTCCGAACAATATTATAGTCGATATATTTGGCGAACGCATTTCTGCTCGTATCTGTCATCGGTATGTGATATTGGTGATTCCAATTAATAGGAAAAGTGAGGGTGAGAACAATACTACAATCGGAAAATTTTCTACAAGGAAAGAACAATTCCAAAATTTCTAAACTTGGGGGATCAGGGTATATACTTCCATGTTTCAAAGGAAAGGAGCACAAAGAGGGTGTTTCCGTAGTGTGGTGGTTATCACGTTCGCTTAACACGCGAAAGGTCGCCGGTTCAAAACCGCGCGGGGACAGGCAAGCTTACAACATTTTTCGTTGCTGCCTAGTTTCTATTCCTTCTTACGCACGAACCAGTTTGCGGTTCTGGACTTTAAAAATACGCAATTCTGAGCTCAATTTGTGGTCCAGAAGTCTAAGATGAAAGATTTCTCACGCCACTGACATAGAAGCCCGTGTCACCCCACCTCCTCTCGCCACAGTAAGTTTCCCATCGCTTTTCCTCCTCTTCTGGGCTTCAGAACCCTAGAAGGTGTCAATCCCAGGAGACGCCCACGGCCCAGGACTCGGCCTACGCAGCTCAGGTGAGACTGGCTTCCTTGGAATTCCATCTTAGATTTCTGGACCACAAATTGAACTCAGAATTGTGTATTTTTAAAGTCCAGAACCGCAAACGGGTTTGTGCGTAAGAGGGAATAGAAACCCAGCAGCAACGAAAAATAATATAAGCCTTTCGCGTGTTAGACGAACGTGACAACCACTACACTACGGAAACCTCGTGTTGCTGCGCTTTTACCTTACTAAGTCTGCGGGTTTCCCGCAATTCGAAATTCCGCAGCGGCCGCTACCGAGTGTCAGTTAACGGATAGCAGACGTCTCGGGCAATTATTAGTAGTAGTACTATCGGTACTGTTAGTGCCACACAATATTTCTAAAACCCATGAAGCGTGGACGAGAAGGAAGAGCTGTGAGGAGAGAAGGGTAAAGGAATAAATAAGAATATATTCCTGCCGTCAACGGCCTGGATAATCTGTATTGGACTAGGAGACTTGAATTTTCGTGACCGCCTTTCCCCTCCACGTTTCCACCACCCGAGAAGATCCTCTGGGACTTGATTCTCAGCGGGGCTTGATCTCAGACGTTTCAATTCCAGTGCGTTCCTCCCAGTGGGAATTCGGGGCGCGACTTCGTGCGCACTGGGCGGACTCCCGGCCTCGCTCGCTGCCAGGAGCCTTCTGTACAAACGCGACCTTCTCCCGTGACTCAGCAATGAGCGTTCAGCTCGGTTCGAAATGAGCTCCCAGCAGGCGACCATCCTGAGTGAACGAAGGGAACCCTACCATTTCTGGAATCAGCGTAGTGTTCACGCCGTTTGCGAGATTTCTCGGAAATAAGAAAAAAAAAGAGGAAAGGGTTAAAAAGTTTAGCGACTTTGTGTGTTTCGTGGCCTATTTTGGTAAAAATCGCGAACTTTAGGACAGGTTTTCTTCTGGGATAGACATACACTCGGAGGGCGTTTCTACTTTCCTAACCTACATTCTGAGAGATTATTTCCTCATTTTGTCTCCTAGTGTTAAACTCAGTTAACACCCTGCCTGCAATAAGTGACTCCCCGCAAGTGGCAAAGACTGGGCTCTCCTGATGGTCGATCGCCAACCCCTACCCCCAGTGCACTAAGAGAACTCTCACGATCATGCTGATACATGAATTCTTTCAAACTTATTGAAAGAAACTTAATTGACTTCCTTAGAGGTTAACTCACACCAGATCTCAGATTCTGGTTGTTTTATTTTTTGAGTCGGAATTTCAGTCTTGTTGCCCATGCTGGACTGCAATGGCACGTTCTTGGCTTATTGCAAGCTCCGCCTCTCGGTCCGCTTCTCGGTTTCAAGCGATTCTCCTGCCTTAGCCTCCCAAGTAGCTGGGATTACAGGAATGTGCCACCACGCCCGACTAATTTTTAGTAGAGACGGGGCTTCACCGTGTTAGGGTGGTCTCGAACTCCTGACTTCAGGTGATCCACCCGCCTCAGCCTCCGAAAGTGCTGGTATTACAGGGGCGAGCCACCGCGCCCAGCCCTCAGACCCTGGTTAATTTGAGAAGGTAAAGGAAAGAGGAGGCAGAAACTAACATTTTAAGAATCTGGGCCGGGCGTGGTGACTTAAGCCTGTAATCCCAGCACTTTGGGAGACCGAGGTGGGCAGATCACCTGAGGTCAGAAGTTCGAACATGGCGAAACCCTGTCTCTACTAAAAATACAAAAATTAGCCTGGCGCGGTTGCTCACGCCTGTAGTCTCAGCACTTCGGGAGGCCGAGGCAGGCTGATCACCTGAGGTCAGGAGTTTGAGATCAGCCTGGCCAGCACGGCAAAACCCCATCTCTACTAAAAATACAAACAATATCTCGGCGTGGTGGCACACGCCTGCAATCCCAGCTACTTGGGAGGCTGAGGCAGGAGAATCGCTTGAACCCGGGAGGAGGAGTTTGCAGTGAGCCGAGATCACGCCATTGCACTCCAGCCTAGGCAACAAGAGCAAAACTCTGTCTCAAAAAAAAAAACCCCTGATATATATACTACACATTTTAGAGGTGTTATCTTCTACACTCATTATATATAACTTCCTGAAATGCTGTGCGTGTCTAACTTTTAAAATGCTTCTTCATCTGCAAGTCATGGTTTGATGTCTCCTGCAGTCTATGCCTCATACTCCGTGAACTCCACGCAATCAGTCTCTTTTTCATGACTGGACTTTTCACCTGAGGTTCCCTCTAGCTGAAAAGCTTTGTGCTTGGCTTTGCCTAGTTAAGATATCTTTACCTCTTGACTGTATCTCAGGGAAACTATTTTTTCTTTAGGAAAGACTTCCTTAAACTACATCAGTGAAAGTCCTGTATTCCTCGTAGTACCATGAACTTTGTTCCCTTGCCACCTTTACATTTATGAGCATAATAACTAGATTGATGTCTGTCTCCCTAGAATGTAAGCTGCATTTGGACAGGAACAGTGTCTGTTCTTGCTCATCAATGAATCCATACTGCCTTGCGCTCAATGAGTACCTTTGAATATAAGACTGAACCCTTACCCTGATTCTCTGAGTGAACTATTATTTTCCTAATTTTAAGTTGAAGCACCGAGGCTTGCAGCGATCATCTGTCTTGCCTAAGTGTGGAGCTAGTATGTGAGTTACGGCTCACACACAGATACTCCTGGCTTTACAGTCTTGCTCATTCCTTAATATACTATTGGATGTGGGTATATTTTTAACAAATCCCCAAAGTTCTGATCTTTGTAATTCCCTAGAAACTAATAATGAAAAAGAAATCACTAGAACAATAGTAATAGCTACAATTTATTACCAGCCATTAAATCAAGTATTTAATGATTTTTCATATGTAAACGAACAAAGCAAGCCTAAGGTGTAGGTGCAATTGTTACTTGCAATCATTTGCCTGTCTTATAGATGCAGAATCTGAGGAGCGGGGACGTTAAATAATGTAAATAACTTCCTCAAGCTCACACAAGTTATAGAACTTGGAACCAATATTTCTATCCATGTGTGTCTGAGGTCAAAATATTACTCACAGCCGGGCAAGGTGGCTCATACCTGTAATCCCAGCACGTTGGGAGGCTGAGGCGGGCGAATCACGAGGTCAGGAGTTCGAGACCAGCCAGGCCAACATGATGAAACCCCATCTCTACTAAAAATACAAAAAATTAACTGGGCGTACTGGCAGGCGCCTGTAATCCCAGCTACTTGGGAGGCTGAGGCAGGAGAATTGCTTGAACTCAGGAGGCGGAGGTTGTAGTGAGCCAAGATTGTGCCACTGCACTCCAGCTCAGATAACAGAGTGAGACTCTGTCTCAAAAAAAAAAAAGTATTCCTCACTATTGCAGTTTTCAGGAAAAAGGAAGGGTCTATGAAAAGACACTGGTATTAAGAGGGTGAAACTGAGCATATAATATGAAAATGATTTTTACAGTATAGGGAGAGGCAGAAAAAGCTCAATATAGAGACACTCTGAGGATATGGAGAGTTGCCAGCGATAACTCTTACAAATATTATGCTTGTAATTGGTACTACTTCCTGGAGAAAATGGGAAGTGCATATTTCAAAGTAAAAGGAGGACATTTTTCATTTAAGAGAATGGGTATGAACAATGGCCCAGGAAATATTCCCTAATGCAAATTAAATGTATTGCTACCCTTGGATGCGGGCATTAGAGAAATACTAGTCTGCCGGGCGCGGTGGCTCATGCCTGTAATCCCAGCACTTTGAGAGGCTGAGTTGGGCAGATCACCTGAGGTCAGGAGTTCAAGATCAGCCTGGCCAGCATGTCAAAACCTGGTCTCTACTAAAAATACAAAAACAAATTAGCCAGGCTTGGTGGCGCCAATTCCAGCTACTCAGGAGGCTGAGGCAGGAGAATTACTTGAACCCGAGAGGCAGATGTTGAAATGAACGGAGATCACACCACTGCACTCCAGCCTGGGCAACAGGGTGAGACTCTGCCTCAAAAAAAAAAAAAAAAAAAAAGAAAAAAAAGAAAAGAAAAGAAATTCTAGTCAGATACATGGTTCTTTTGGTGAAAGCTGTTTGTTTTGGTAGCGAGAACCATCCCACTTCCCTTAGAGTCCTTTCTCTTTCCACACTTCAGACGAATTTGCCTCCTTGCCCTCCTCAAATACACTGTCTTCCTCTAAGTCTCCCTGGAAGACTAGAAAGATCTCTAGGCAGGAAATCTGAATATCTGAGCTTCAGTCTTGGTGTTTATTATGTTGTGTCCTTGGGAAACTCAGTGACCTCTCTGAATTTTGTTTTCTAATCTGTGAAATGGGATAATGAAACCTGTATTCTAATGTATTTTCAACAAATATTTATTGAATGTCACCCATATCTCTTCTAGGTATTAGTAATCTGACAGTAAACAAATATCTTGCCCTCATGGAGTTTGCATTCTCATAGGGAAGACAGACAATATGAAAAATAAATAAGTTATATAGTGTGTTTTTAAAATGATCGTAAGTGGGCCAGGCGTCGTGGCTCATGTCTGTAATCCCAGCACTTTGGGAGGCCGAGGCAGGTGGATCACCTGAGATCAGGAGTTCAAGACGAGCCTGGCCAACATGGCGAAACCCCATCTCTACTAAAAATACAAAAAGTAGCAGGGCGTGGTGGCACACTCCTGTAATCCCAGCTACTCGGGAGACTGAGGCAGGATACTTGCTTGAGCCCAGGAGACGGAGGTTGCAGTGAGCCGAGATCATGCCACTGCATTCCAGCCTGGCGGACAGAGTGAGATTCTGTCAAAAAAAAAAAAAGACTGAGCCCTGAGATATCCTGGTACAAGGATGGAGGAGAGCAGGAGGAACCAGCAAAAGAGAAATTGAAGGAGAAAGACAATGAGTGGTGAAAAAATAGACAAATAGATCAATGACAAACAATAATGACAAATAGATCTAGAGAGATCAGAAATAGACCCGTACAAACATGGTAGTCAAGTAGTCAATCTTTGACAAAGAAGCAAAGGCAACACAATAGAGCAAAGATAGTCTTTTCAACAAATGGAAACAATTGAACAACTGAACTTCCACATGCAAAACAGTGAACCTAGACACAGGCACACCCTTCACAAATATTAACTCAAAATGGATCATAGCTCTAAATATAAAATGCAAAACTGTTAAACTAAAATATAACAGGAGAAAACCTAGATGACCACGGATATGGCAATGACATTTTATTTTATTTTATTTTATTTTATTTTATTTTATTACTCAATTAGAAAATTTTATTGAAACAATGTGAGGGAATAATTTTTTTGCTGCAAATTTACAACTATTAAGATATGATCATGAAAATGGGTTGATCACTAATGAATGGGTTTGTCATTAGAGACCAACCCATTTTTTAAACATAAAATGAAGGATCAGGCCCAATATTAGCATAAACTACCTCAGTATCAATAAAAGATATTTTTAAAATCAGAAATAATTAAAGTGACACATACCTATTTTGTTTTTTTTATTAACTACATGGGCACCCATGAGAGGATTCTAATGATTCTAATAATCTTAGGATTGTCAGAAGTAACATATGGAAGAAGAAATAAGACAAAAGACCTACAAAAGGCCAGGCACAGTGGCTGACGCCTGCAATCTCAGCACTTTGGGAGGCCAAGGCGGGTGGATCACGAGTTCAGGAGATGGAGACCAACCTGGCTAACACGGTGAAACCCCGTCTCTACTAAAAATACAAAAAAATTGCTGGGCGAGGTGGCACGCGCCTGTAGTCCCAGCTACTCCGGAGGCTGAGGCAGGGGAATTGCTTGAACCCGGGAGGTGGAGGTTGCAGTGAGCTGAGATCTCGCCACTGCACTCCAGCCTGGGCAACAGAGCGAGAGACTCCGTCTCAAAAAAAAAAAAAAACCTAAGACTGTTGCTCATAAAGAAAGCAAGAAGGCAACAAAGCTAAGACTCCCACTCAGAGAGTGGGCAGTACTTCCTCTCGCTGGGGGCAGGTCAAAAGGAGGACTCCCACGGGAGCCTAGCTTGGGTCCCAGTTGGCAGAAAAATATAAACAGATGTTCTGTTGGGCGACTCGAATAACTCTTATTTTTATATACAATCTTTCAGAAAAGAACTATAATAATTATGATGTGATACTATTCTAGAGAATAACTACTTGATATTTTTACTTTATTAACCTTTTTTCTTGTGTGCATACAAACATGCACATATACACAGTTTTGGAGGAAAAGACAGTTATAGTTCATAGTTTACTATAAATGCGTATCACCCAACTCAATAGAAATTTACTACAAATGCGTATCATACAATTCTAGAGAAATCTATGTGCTCCAGAATGTACAGAAGTTACGCAATGTTCCAAAGAGTGTCATTGTCACCTCTGGTTTTTTGTTTTGTTTAAAGACAAGGTTTCACTCTGTCTTCCTAATGCAGTGGTGTGATTACGGCTCACTGCAACCTCTGACTCCCAGGCTCAAGCAATCCTTCCACATCAGCCTCCCAAGTAGCTGGGGCTACAGGCATGTTCCACCACACATGACTAAGCAATCACATTTTAGATAAAACATCAAAGATATGTCCCATGAAAGAAGTAATAAACTTCATTAAAATTTAAAATTCTACTCTGCTAGAGATAATATCAAAAGAGTGAGAAGACACAGATTAAAGAAAATATTTGCAAAAAGCTTATGTAATGAACAACTTATTCAAAATATGCAAAGGACTCTTAAAACTAAACAGCAGGAACACAACCCAATAAAAAAATAGGCTAAAGACCCTAACAGATATTGCTAAAGAAGATATACAGATGGCCAATGAGCATAAGAAAAGATGCTCCACATTATATGTAAACAGAGAGATGTATTATTGTTTTAATTGTATTATACCACTCACTACCCACCTATTAGAATGGCCAAAATCTGGAACACTGACCACACCTACACTGGTGAGGTTATGGAGCAACAGAAACTCTCATTCATTGCTGGTGGGAATGAAAAATGGTACAGCTACTTTGGAAGACAGTTTGGTGGTTTCTTACAACACTAGACATACTTTTATTATATGATCCAGCAATCACACCCCTTGGCAACTATGCAAAGGAGCTGAAAACGTGTCTACACAAAACCTGCACATAAATGTTTATAGAAGCTTTATTCATAATTGCAAAAAGTTGGAAGTAACCAATATGTCTTTCGGTAGGTAAATGAATAAATATACTACGGTACCTCAGACAATGGAATATTATTCAGCCCTAAAAATAAATGAGTTATTAAAGCATGAAAAGACACGGAGGAACCTTAAATGCTTATTACTAAGTGGAAGACAACCAGGAAAATTGTTACCCTAAAGTCAATTGAAGAAAGTGTTGTAAGAAGGAGAATATATTAATAGCTGCAGCTATCCCAAGTAAGGTGAGGACTGGGAGGTGATTTTAGCCATGTGGAGATAATCGGCGACCTTGTCAAGGCATTATAGGATCACTGACAGTCCTTCAAAGGCTGGTAGGTGGATGAATGTGGTGATAGATGTGCGTGGAAGGTCTCTTCTGATTGTGAAGTAGGAAGTAAAGTCATCAATTGAACGCAAGGATGAGAGAGGAGGTGTTGGAGCATTGGCATGAGAGATATGAAATAGTGACTTAATTTTTTTTTTTTTGAGACGGAGTCTCACTGTCTGTCACCCAGGCTGGAGGGCAGTGGCGCCATCTCAGCTCACTGCAACTCTGCCTCCCGGGTTCAAGTTATTCTCCTGCCTCAGCCTCCCGAGTAGCTGGGATTACAGGCGCGAGCCATCACATCTGGCTTTTTTTTTTTTTTTTTTAAGTAGAGATGGGGTTTCGCCATGTTGGCCAGGCTGGTCTCGAACTCCTAACCTCAGGTGATCCCCCCCGCCTCGGCCTCCAAAGTGCTAGGATTACAGGCTTGGACCACTGCATCCGGCTGAAACAGTGACTTAGAACAAGAGGATTGGGAGTGGACTAACCTAATCGCGTATGGTACAATTTGCCTGGTAGCCTTGAGCACCTACCTGACATTCATTGTCATGAATTTAAAGTGAGGTCTGTCAACTGATTGTTTTTCTTCCGCCATGTTTAGCTGCCCTGGTTGTGGCTTTGCCAAAGGAGTACAAAGTGAGAGAGGCAGGGAAATTGAGAGTGCAGCAAGAACGTAACTCTAACATGTGCTGGGTAAAGAGAGAAGAAAATTCATGAACTGGAGGGAGGAATAGGGAACAGACAATTGAGTCTTCGGGGATTTGTTCCAGCAACAAAAGCAGCCACTAAGCACCAAATAAGTTTCTGATGCATACAGAGTCAGATAACAAGTAAAGATTAAGACACTATTATGTTTCCCAGGAACTTCTTGTTGAAAGAGAGAGACAAATATATAAAAAGTGACAAATACAAACACGGAAGCATTAACCTGCGGTGGGAACATTAAACAGTGAGAGAGTCAAAGAGCCTAACACGACTTCCTCTGAGACAAAAAGGGTTCCCGGGGCTGTGATGGCCGAGTGGTTAAGGTGTTGGTACTCGAAATCCAATGGGGGTTCCCCGCGCAGGTTCAAATCCTGCTCACAGCGTCGCCATTTTCTGGTTAGATTTCCAATTTGCTACTTCCATCAGTTAGCTTTCATTAGTTCACTAGGATAGAAAGTTGTGAGTGCTATCGCTGTGGGTTTTACAGCGCGCGCACACTTGTGGAAATGTACATCAAGAAATATGTACATTTGAAGGCCGGGCGCGGTGGCTCACTTCTGCAATCCCCGCACTTGGGGAGGCCGAAACGGGCGGATCATTTGAGGTCAGGGGTTGGAGACCAGCCTGACCAACACGGTGAAACCCCGGCTCTACTAAAAATGCAGAAAAATTAGCCGGGCTTACTGGCGCACGCCTGTAGTCCCAGCTACTTGGGAGCCTGAGGCAGGAGAATCGCTTGAACCTGGGATGCGAAGGTTGCAGTGAGCCGAGATGGCGCCACTGCACTCCAGCCTGGGAGACAGAGTGAGACTGTCTCAAAGAAAAAGAATATGCTAGTTGTCTTACATCTAATCATAATGGCAAATACAAGACAGGTGCAACGTTGAAAATATTAGGAATACAATTTCCCTTTTAGATTACTAGTATGACAGCTTTCTTAAAGCATTCTCAGGCAGCAATCTTTACTTTGTATTTGTCCTGATCTCACAGCTGGTGGGAGCCAAAAAAATTAGGATGATAACACTCCGTCATATGCATTAGTTGCTCTTCAAAGCGTTTTGTATAAACGAGGAAACAGAGGCACAAAGAGGATACATTTTGGCTTCTGACCACCTTTTTAAACCCATACGAAACTTCGTCTCCTTATAAGCACTTCTTCATTTTCCACTGTTTTGCTTACTTTGAACAGCTATGCAAGTAAAGTTCCTTGTTTCTAAGTTTCTGTCAAATGTGATTCTGAAAAATGTGTACTTTTCCGAATTCTTGACTCCTTGTTAAATTTGAGTGTCTTCATCTGCTACTTTGAGTTGTAATACCATTTTACAATAAACTTCTCCCTAGTGAGTGGGTACTTGTTTTTTCCTTTTGGACGAGAAGAGGGAAAAACTATGATTAATACTTCCAGAAATGTATTACAAAGCACTTTACTTTTTGCAATATCTAAATTTAAAATAATACAGATTGCTCATTACTGATCCACATACATCATTAGTGCCCAATGTAAGTATATTAAAAATGAAATTCAGGCCGGGCGCGGTGGTTCAAGCCTGTAATCCCAGCACTTCGGGAGGCCGAGGTGGGCGGGTCACCTGAAGTAGGAAGTTCGAGATCAGCCTGACCAACACGGAGAAACCCCGTCTCTACTAAAAATACAAAATTAGCCGGGCACGGAGGCACATGCCTGTAATCCCAGCTACTTGGGAGGCTGAGGCATGAGAATCACTTGAACCCAGGAGGCGGTGGTTGCGGTGAGCCGAGATCGCGCCGCTGCACTCCAGCCTGGGCAACAAGAGCGAAACTCCGACTCAAAAAAAAAAAAAAAAAAAAAAAAAAAAATCAAATTCAGGTAAAACAGCTGATTGGCCTGAAAAAATAAGTAACAAAAAGCTAAAAAGTAGGCACACACATGAAAGAGAAGATAGAAACACCAATATTGCTTTGAAGGAAAGACATTCATCTTAGCACATACATAATGTTTCAAAGATGAAAATTGGTCATTATTTTCAATAAAGACACTTTATGTGAATGTCTATTATGCCAACAAACGACAAAAGAAAACATGCTTTCCTTGAATCAGTGCGATTTGGGGTTTTAATCCCTACCTAAATAAAGAAACAATCTTTTTTTTTCTGGCCCCAATAGTATAATACAATATAATTATGAAAAGAGTAACAGTTAAGGGAGCGTTACAGGCTAGGGCCAGTGGCGCAATGGATAACGCGTCTGACTACGGATCAGAAGATTCTAGGTTCGACTCCTGGCTGGCTCGCTTGTGCACTCACTTTTTCCTTCTTCAAAGCCATATTAACAATCCTGTGAATGTCCTTTTCCAGAGTGGTGCTGTTACTTGAACGTGAAAGAGACAAGCGTCGAAAGAGCCAACCTACAGGATTTTGTTTCTACCTTTCATCTCATTCTCAACTGGAGAAAGGAGAAAGGAGAAAAAGACCATTAGAAAGCTTAAAAATCAAAGAAGCTTTAAAAAATGTTTTTTCACATAAATCTTCTTCATCGGTATTTTTTTCTATTGGGAGAAGTCCACATTCCTGGCGTCTCTGAGGCACAGCTCTTTCCCTGGGCGTGACTGTTGTCAAAAAGAAAGGGGACATCTGAAGAAACGTTGAATCATAAAGGCAGGGCTGTGGGGATGCAGGATGCAAGCTGCTCCTTGCATCAGCTGGGCCCCCTACACAGAGCTCAACCCTGAAGTCGGTGGACCCAACTCAGCCTCAACATCGCCCCCATCCACCACTCCCGCCACGGGCCTCTTCTCTGCCTCCCAGGTTCCCACCACTTTTCCTCCGCCCTGAGATCCTAGAGAAATAGAAGACAGGAGAATCGGCAGGGACAGAGATAGACAGACAGACAGACAGACAGACAGACAGACAGACAGATAGATGATAGATAGATGATAGATAGATAGATAGATAGATAGATAGATAGATAGATAGACAGACAGACAGACAGATATCCCAGAAGAAGATGAATGTGGAAGGTGGCAGCTTTGGGGCGGTGTCTGAATAGAAGGACCTCCTTTCTCAGCGACCAGGAAGATGGTGGAGGAGAGAGAGGCTGGGAGGCAACCACAGTCAAGAGAGGGAAAATTCCTCAAACTAAACCAAAAGAGCATCTTAATATGTGGCTCGGTTTCCGAACGTGTAGCTTGGATCTTCGCTCTGCATCTCAGGTGAGTTTACTGAAGTCACTTACCACTATGCGCTGTCAGGGGCACTGCGGGTAAACGAATGAAACCACAAACCTGGTAGTCCAAATGTGTTGAGCTGTGGACAGGTTGAACGGAGAACTGGCGATTCTTAAAACACTGCATTCACTTATATACTCTTTAAGCTAAAGGGGAGAAATTTTCCGTGAAAGCCAGTGGCAGCCTCACGTGGTGTGGGCATTTATTTGCCTTGGAAACTGCCTGGGATCAGAAAAAAAGAATGAAGCACAGCCATTGCGAGGAACAAAACCTCATATCTTGCTGCTATTGGTATCACACTCTCACCAAGTCACTGGCCACGCTGAGCCTGCTTTCCTTTCCCTATCGAAACTCGTTTAAAGCGTCAAAATAATATTGTCTCCCTTTCAATATTGAGAATGAAAAAAATTGAAAAAAGTATATATTGCTTCCTAACGTTTCACTAAAAACTAAACAGGCAAATGTCATACCTCTTCTTTTTTTTTTTTTTTGAGACGGAGTCTGGCTCTGTCGCCCAGGCTGGAGTGCAGTGGCGCAATCTCAGCTCACTGCAAGCTCCGCCTCCCGGGTTCACGCCATTCTCCGGCCTCAGCCTCCCGAGTAGCTGGGACTACAGGCGCCCGCCACCACGCCCGGCTAATTTTTTGTATTTTTAGTAGAGACGGGGTTTCACCATGTTAGCCAGGATGGTCTCGATCTCCTGACCTCGTGATCCGCCCGCCTTGGCCTCCCAAAGTGCTGGGATTACAGGCGTGAGCCACCGCGCCCGGCTGTCATACCTCTTCTTAATTCCCCATTCCCTAAAACACACCCACCTAGCTGCCGCACTACTCCAACCCAATTTTCTTCAGTACATTCTTCCTAATGCTTGCATCTTTTTTGTTGTTCTTTGTTTGTTTTGAGACGGAGTTTCGCTCTTGTTGCCCAGGCTGGAGTACTATGGCACGGCCTCAGCTCACCGCAACCTCCGCCTCTCGGGCTCAAGTGATTCTCCTGCCTCAGCCTCCCTAGTAGTTGGGATTACAGGCATAAGCAAGGCTTATTTTGTATTTTTAATAGAGACGGGATTTCACCATATTGGTCAGGCTGGTCTCCAATTCCCGACCTCAAATGATCACCCCGCCTCGGCCTCCCAAAGTGCTGGGATTACAGGTTCGAGCCACCGTGCTCGGCCTGTTCTTTTCATTTTTTACAATAAAGGGAAGCGAACGTAAACAGCCTTCTCACTTGACGAATAAGAGGGCTTTTTAATTTCGGATTCAGAACAGCTGTCATTCGATTCAGAGGAGCAGCTGTGATTCGACTCGGAGCACCTGGGATTCGATTCGGAGCACCTGTGATTCGACAGGCTTAAATTAAAACGCTCCCCATCAGATAAGTCAAGGGCCCGACCATGACATCCAGTGGCCCGTACGGGGATCGAACCCGCGACCTTGGCGTTATTAGCACCACGCTCTAACCAACTGAGCTAACCGGCCACACCAGTACGGTACTGTTTTAAAGGAACCATATATAAATTCGTTGACATTTTTGTTTTTCTAAATAAAACAGAACTTTTTTCTTACTCCTTTCAAGAGACCTTTGAGACTATATTTACAGACTTTAGCAAGCAAGTCCAAACTATTTTAACTCTGAGCCAGACTAGAAAATTCACGGAGAAATTTTTGACAGAGGATGTGGAAAAAGCGCTGTAATAGGATTTTCAAAGGTGAGTGAAGGGAACCTCCTCTTTTTTATTTTTGTTGTTGTTAGACAACAAATTTTTTTTTTTGAACGGCACTGCTCCTTGCGGAGTATGGCTAATTCAAAGGCAGTACGCCCAGAGTCGGCAGCCTTCTCCTTTTAGAGTCATGTCAGCGTACTGGATCGCAAGTTGCAAACTTCCCTTTAGTGACTTGTAACTTAACGACCTATTATTTTCAGGTTGGTTCAAGACAACGCCGCCGAAAGGAAGGCGAATGGGGTTGAGGGAAGGAGCCGCGCCTTCTCAGTGTCTCTGAAGTCACAAACATAAGCATTGATGTAATCGGCGAAGATATTCAGGGGTGGAAACTGAGGTAGCCCAGCAGTACCGGAATTACATAGTAAGTCTGGTATGTTTTTTGAGGGTGGTAGAAAAGGGCTACAGAGGGTGGTAGAAAAGGGCAAGATTGTGGTGGCATCCCGCTAGGTATTAAGTCTCATTTAACAGCACTTGCTGGGTGTCACTCAAATTCCAACTTGGGAACCGAAGGATTTCAGCCCGAGTTGGAGAGGCCAGAGTAAGTGAGATACGCTCCTTCATCCTTGGTCAGGCTACTGGTTTTGTCACCTGGAGACAAGTTGAAAGAAACCTCCTGCAGCGTCAGGAACTATCTCTCTACATGTGCCTGGGGTTTCCTTCGTGTTTTTGGAACTTTCAAGATCACTGACGCCTAATAAACTTTTAACGAATATATTAGCAGTTAAATGAATCAGCAAGTAACGATTTTGTTGATTCTAAAACTGACGCTGGCGCGAGGAAGTGTTGGAATTCCAGTGTTACTCTTAATGTATTCAACGGTTAAAGACCGAAGTACCACCAGGAGCTTCGATGTTTTTCTTTCTTCTAGTCCTCAAGAGGTTTTATCCTAGGTGTCAAGAACTGAGGCTTCTACTTGCTCAAAAATCACCTGAAAGTAAACTGTCTGATACAGTTCCTGTAGTAACACATCCTCTTCACCGGTCGCAAGGAATTACATTCTGGCTTTTGAGGATCCCTCTTGCACATTCCGACTGGTGTTTATATACCTCCGAAGTTCACATGTAAAGCCATAGCAAGGGAATGAACTTGTTATATATGACATCAACACCGGAAGGATTACCCTTTTTTCTCCTTCAGATAAATGGGAGCTAATCTTCTAACATTCCTGTACTCTGTCCTGAGGCTTGTTGGTAGGCAGAGCTCTTCATGCTGTCCTGACTCTAACAGCACCAGCCTGGGTACTTGCTCTTTCTTTTGTAACGAAAACCAAGTACTATTGAAGAAAATCTGCACCTGGGACTAGAGAAATCACATTTTTTGCTAGTAACACCTAATATTTAAATCTGTTCTTCTCACCCCACCCCCACCTTCAATTGTGTTTCCCGGATCCAAAAACCGTATTATTCTTTACTTTGCTTCAAATGAAATACTATGTGTTAACGTTACCAGCAGTAATTCCAGACAAAAAGAAGAGTTCAATACAAGGTTTTCTGTCCTTCCTTAACCGTAAACATGATATAAAATGAGGATCAAATCTCCGTTAATCCTAGATCCTAACTATCCCCATATCCTCCTCAGAGACTATCGAATTTCTTACTTTCTTATCTTCCCTAAAATAATCTATGCATAATCAAGCATATCATTACTATCTTCACCTGCATTATTGGCAACACAGCGGAACATCTGTCACAAGTGTCTTGTAAGATATATGTATTGTTTTCTTTTTCTTTTCTTTCTTTTTTTTTTTTTTTTGAGACGGAGTCTCTCTCTGTCGCCCAGGCTGGAGTGCAGTGGAGCGATCTCGGCTCACTGCAGCCTCCGCCTCCTGGGCTCCAGCGATTCTCCTGCCTCAGCCCTCCCCAAGTAGCAGGGATTACAGGCGCCCGCCACCACACCCGTCTATTTTTTGTATTTTTAGTAGAGACGGGGTTTCACCATGTTGTCCAGGCCGCTATCGAACTCCTGACCTCAGGTGATCCGGCCGCCTCAGCCTTCCAAAGTGTTACTACCAGCATGAACCACCGATCTTGGCCTTGTAAGATAATTTCAAAATATTTATGTTATATTCCAGATTAGGTTATTTTAATTATCTAAGACTGCCTCAGGAAAAATACTGAATCAATACTAACAATTTTTTTTTTTAAAGAAATGTGGATGACCTCGCCATGTTGTCCAGGCTGACCTTGAAGCCATAGAACCAAGTGATCCTCTCGCCTGAGCCTCCCAAGTATCTGGGGCCACTGTGCTCCCGCACCTGCCACTGTGCCCAGCTCATTTATTTTACAATGTGAATATATATATGCGCATATATGTGTGTGTGTGTGTGTGTGTGTGTAATCACATATAGCCTTAGTATTACTAAAATTCAGGTTATTTTTAATATGTCCTCTCTTGCGTCTCTGCACAGTAAAAATGACTAGCTATGCACTGGGACTATCCCTGCAACTGAAAACAACTAAAATGCTGTATAAAACAAGCAAAGCTTCTAAAAAAATTCAAAGTGCTGATAATAATTTAAGGATTTAACAGACCAAATTCTGAGTGAAAGTAGAAACACAGGGAGTTAAGCATAGAACTGAAACTGCTTGGCCAGGCGCCGTGACTCACTCCTGTAATTCCAGCACTTTGGGAGGCCGAGGCGGGCAGATCACCTAAGGTCAGGAGTTTGAGACCAGCCTGGCCAACAAGGCGAAACCTCGTCTCTACTAAAAAAATACAAAAATTAGCCGGATGTGGCGGAGGGCCCCTGTAATCCCAGTTACTCGGGAGGCTGAGGCAGGAGAATCGCTTGAATCCGGGAGGCGGAGTTTGCAGTAAGCCGAGATCAAGCCACTGCACTCCAGCCTGGGCGACAGAAGGATACTCCATCTTAAAAAAAAAAAATGCTTATGCCCTGATTCTTATGTGTTTTGTAACATCATGACATGTAAGTGTGGCCGGGCACGGTGGCTCACGCCTGTAATCCCAACACTTTGGGAGGCCGAGGTGAGGGGATCACGAGGTCAGGTGACCGAGACCATCCTAGCCAACATGGTGAAACCCCGTCTCTACTAAAAATACAAAAAAATTGCTTGAACCCAGCAGACGGAGGTTGCAGTGAGCCGAGATCACGCCACTGCACCCCAACCTGGGCGACAGAGCGAGAGTCCATCTGAAAAACAAACAAGCAAAAAAACATGTAAGTGCACACTGAATGAGGTACTGAATAAGATTGCTTTCTTCCCCTCAACGAATTACTAAAACCTGTGGAGGAGTTCATGTTTATGGGCGTGGAACTGCATTTTGTGAAATGACTTACAAGAGCCCTTTTCATTATAAGGGCAAATGCATGTATTCCCTTACCATATAAATTAAATGTCAATATGGACTTACATATTGGTAGATGGCTGACATTTGGTGGAGGGCCAGTATTATTACACAGTTAACGCGGCCAAACATTAATTTTGCAGAGTCGACATGTACAAAAGAGTCCGGAAACAGCTGTCGAAACCCGGAATTGAACCAGAGACCTGCAGAAGATCTTCAGTCTAACACTCTCACAATTGAGCTATTTCGGCCATCTGTAAGGAATGAGTTGTTTTGTTTTGTTTTGTTTTTCTTTTTTCTTTTTTCTTTTTTTTTTTGTCAGTTGCTTTCAAATCGCCCTTCATGAACACCCTCCTAGTTTCCCTTCTGGGTGCTATATTTCAGAGAAAGTAAAACATATATGGTTCCTTAGGATATTAATTGGATGGGCATAGGGATTTTGTGATTCAAAACTTCCTGCTGAAATGGGATGTTTCCTAGAATTGAAGACACCACCAGACACCACCATCTGGGATAATTTCTTTTCTTTTTTTTTCTTTCTTTTTTTTTTTTGTTTTTTGTTTTTTGTTTTTCTGAGACAGTTTTGCTCTTGTTGCCCAGGCTGGAGTGCAATGGCGCGATCTTGGCTCACCGCAACCTCCCCCTCCCGGGTTCAAGCGATTCTCCTGCCTCAGCCTCCCAAGTAGCTGAGATTACAGACATGCGGTACTACGCCAAGATTTTTTTTTTTTTTTTGTATATTTAGTACAGATGAGGTTTCTCCATGTTGGTCAGGCTGGTCTCGAACTTCCGACTTCGGGTGATCCGCCCGCCTCTGTCTCCCAAAGTGCTGGTATTACAGGCGTGAGCCACCACGCCTGGCCGGAAGTATTGAGTTTTAGGAAAAATGAAGGATTAGGCACATATATTTACTTAAGAATATACATTTCTTTTTGGCAACTTCTACATAATATAAGGCTAAACACACTAATCTAGGAATAGTAATTATTTCTGAGAAAGGGAGTGGCATTGCAGGTGAGAGGAGATATTTTTGCTGTTTTTCCTGTATTGTGTAGAATATTTATATTCAGAAAATAGCCATTATTTGCATAATTAAAAGAATAATAATTTGGCATATACTATATTAAAATACATGAGACAGTTGAAGTCGACAAACCTTACCGCCTAAGTAATGTAAAACTTTATACTATTTAGTTATTGACAAAGCCAAACACAACCTTCCTCTTTTTTTTTTTTTTTTTTTTGGGACGGAGTCTCGCTCTCTCTCCCACTCTCCCAGTCCTGCAGTGCAGTGGCGCGATCTCGGCTCACTGCAAGCTCCGCCTCCAGCGTTCACGCCATTCTCCTGCCTCAGCCTCCCGAGTAGCTGAGACTATAGGCGCCCGCACCACGCCCGGCTAACTCTTTGTATTTTTAGTAGAGACGGGTGTTTCACCGTGTTAGCCAGGATGGTCTCGATCTCCTGACCTCATGATCCATCCGTGTCAGCCTCCCAAAGTGCTGGGATTACAGGCGTGAGCCACCACGCCCGGACACAAACCTTCCCCTTTTGCCTAAACCTGCTGATAGGCAGACCGTTCCCTTTTATCTCCTAGCCAATCCAGTTCTCTGTTTCAAGAGTGATTAGCTAAAATTAGAACTGTTTGTCTCTGTGTTGCGGGTCTCCAAGACTCACTCCTAGGTTCAATGATTGGCTAGAAGGGCTCACAGGACTCAGCATATAATCATCCTCACAAGTAATTCCAAATGTAAATAACGTCACCTATAACTTTTGAAGTTATATTTTTACCTCACCTTCCTCCACCTATTTGTACCACACCTTCCCCAACTCCCTGGCAACCACTGATCTTTTTTACTGTCTACCTCTCTTTATAAAAGTCTAAGCAAAACCACCCTGCAGAGTACACTCTGATCTTCAGATCCAGAGTGCTCTCCCAGTTGTAATACCCAAAGACAGAAATCAACCTCCTCACTTACCGAGTTTGGTCTTTGTGTTAGTGCTGTGAGTCACAAAGGAGCGAAAGCCTCCCTCAGACATCCGTCTTCTTCACTCAGGCACTAAATCCTTTCTAGCTTGTTCTGGTCCTCCCCTGACTGGCAACTTGGGGATTTCACACTGAGGCCAGCTCCTGACCGCTGAGCTACAGGCATCTGTCTGTGGTAGCACAGTAAGGATTTGATTTTGATTCTTTGAGGGCTCCCTTGGTTTGGTTTTGTTGGTGGCTTTTGTTTAACTTGGTATTATGGATAAATCTAAATCCACGCCTCAACCCCTTTCAAAAGCCCTCACGCTTTGCCACTGTGCTAACAATTCAGTTAATTACCTCTCATGCTTTGCCACTGTGATAACAATTCAGTTAATTACCTTTAAAAAATGGCATAATTTAACTATTAGGAGTAGCTCTTCTAATTCCTTGATAATTTAAGATAATTGAAGTCCATGTTTTAAACAGCTAAGGTCATTTACAATTATGTTATCCCCTATCCGCCTATGTTTACCTTTTTTTTTTCTTTCTTTGAGATGGAGTCTTGCTTTGTCTGCCAAGCTGGAGTGCAGTGGCACCATCTCAGCTCACTGCAGCCTACGCCTCCCGTGTTCAAGCAATTCTCCTGCCTCAGCCTCCCAGGTAGCTGGGATTACAGGTGCACACCACCACACCTAGCTAATTTTTGTATTTTTGTAGAGATGGGGTTTCACCATGTTGGCAAGGCTGGTCTCAAACTCCTGACCTCAGTTGATCAGCCTGCCTTGGCCTCCCAAAGTGCTGAGACTACAGGCTTGAGCCACTGCACCCGGCCGCCTTTTTTCTTTTCTTTTCTTTTCTTTCTTTTTTTTTAACTACAGCTGCTAGCAGCTCTAAGAAATTGTGTTTACTTTTATTATTATTATTATTATTATTATTATTATTATTATTATTTTCCTTTCTTAAGACAGGGTCTCTGTTTCCCAAGCTGAAGTGTAGCTCTCTGCAACCTTGAACTCTTGGGTTCAAGCAATCCTCCCACCTCAACCTCTTGAGTGGCTGGGACTACAGATGTGTAGTCCCACTATGTCTGGCTAATTTTTTAAATTTTTGTACAGACAGGGTCTCACTACGTTGCCCAGGCTAGTCTGGAACTCCTGGCCTTAAGTGATCCTCCCACCTTGGCCTCCCAAAGTGCTGGCTTTTGAAATTACAGGCTTGAGCCACCATGCCAGGCCATGTTTACCTTTTTAAATAAACTTTATATTTTAGACCATTTTTAGATGTATATAAAAATAGTGCAGAAAATACAGAATTCCCATATAATCCCTTCCCTAACTTCATTTTGAGCTAGTGTGCAAAGTGTTTTTAACATTAACATCTTGCATTAATGTGGTACATTGGTTACAATGAATGAATCAATATTATTACAATATCGACCAAGCACAGTGGCTCATGCCTGTAATCCCAGCACGTTGGGAGGCCAAGGTGGGCGGAGTTTGAGACCAGCCTGGCCAACATGGAGGAACCCGTCTCTATTGAAAAAACAAAAATTAGCTGGGCGTGGTGGCCGGTGCCTATAATCCCAGCTACTCGGGAGGCTGAGGCAGGAGAATTGCTTGAACCCGGGAGGCAGAGGTTGCAGTGAGCCGAGATCGTGCCACTGTATTCCAGCCTGGGCAACAGAGCAAGACCCCGTCTTGAAAATAAAAGACAAAAAACAAACAAAAAAATATGCACGTAGCTGGGCGCGGTGGCTCACGCCTGTAATCCCAGCACTTTGGGAGGCCGAGGCGGGCGGATCACCTGAGGTCGGGAGTTCGAGACCAACCTGACCAACATGGTGAAACCCCGTCTCTACTAAAAATACAAAAACTAGCTGGGCGCGGTGGTGGGCACCTGTAATCCCAGCTACTAGGGAGGCTGAGACATGAGAATAGCTTGAACCTGGGAGGCGGAGGTTGCAGTGAGCCAAGATCGTGCCATTGCACTCTAGCCTGGGCAACAGAGTGAGACTCTGTCCCAAAAACAACAACAACAACAACAACAAAATACAAAAAAAAAAAAAAATGCATGTAAAGTTCCTCTATGTCTTTTAATGACTTTATAGCTGATTTCTTTTTGTCATTGAACAATATTTCATTGTATGGATGTACCACAGTTTGTTCATCTATTCACCTATTGAAGGACAGCTTGGTTGCTTCCAAGTTTTGAAAATTATGAATAAAGTTGCTATAAACACTCATGTGCAGGTTTTTTGTGGACTTAAGCTCTTTAATTCTTTGGGTAAATATTAAGGAGTGCAATTGCCGAATGTTATGGTAAAAGTATATTTAGCTTTTAAAGAAACTGCCAAATTGTCTTTCAAAGAGATGGTACAATTTTGCATTTCCACCAGCAATGAATGAGAGTTGGTGTCGCTCCACATCCTCATCAGCATTTGGTGTTGTCAGTATTCTGGATTTCGGCCATTTTAATAGGTATGTTGTGTTATCTCATTTTTTTTAAATTTGAATTTCCCTAAACATATACTGTGGACCATTTTTACATATGCATATTAATCATCTGTATATCTTCTTTGGTGAAGTGACAAGGTCTTTGGCCATTTTTTCATGGGGTTGTTTGTGTTCTTACTGATGAGTTTTAAGAGCTCTTTGTGTATTTTGAATAACAGTACTTTATCCGATAGGTCTTTTGCATGTATTTTCTCTCAGTCTGCGGCTTGTATTTTCATTGTCTTGGTGTTATAGTGTTTTTGATCACTAGCATGTCTTTTTGGTTCTTTCTTAGAATTTCCATCTCTCTGCTTACATTGCCCATGTGTTCTTGTATGCTGTCATCTTATTCTTAGCATCTTAATCAGTTGTTTCAAATTCCTGGTTTGAGAATTCCAACATCCCTGTCATGTCTGAGTCTGGTTCTGATGTTTGCTCTCTCTCTTTAAACTGTGTATTTTGTCTTTTTTTATATCTTATGTTTTTCTTGATAGTAGGACGTGCTGTGCTGGGTAAAATGAGCTGCTATAAGCAGGCCTTTAGTAATGTGGTGGCAAAGTGTGGAGGGAGAAAAGCATTCTGTAGTCCCACAAGTAGGTCTCAGTCTATTAGTGAGCCTGTGTCTCTGGACTGTGAGCTTTAAACACGCTTTTTAGGTTTTTCCCCACTTTCGGTGGTACTGGATGGCTAGAGTGGGCTGGAGTTGGTTATTTCCCTTCCCGCAGATCCATCGGGCTCTTGATAAAACCCCAGCAGGTTAGATTGAGATTAAATGGTTTCTTCTGGGGGCAGACCTTGTTAAGAACAGAATGGGCCGGGCGCGGTGGCTCAAGCCTGTAATCCCAGCACTTTGGGAGGCCGAGGCAGGTGGATCACCTGAGATCAGGAGTTCAAGATCAGCTTGGCTAACATGGCGAAACCCCGGCTCTACTAAAGATACAAAAATTAGCCGGGCGTGGTGGCAGGCGCCTGTGATCCCAGCTGCTCAGGAGGCTGAGGCAGAGAGAACTGCTTAAAACCCAGGAGGCGGAGGTTGCAGTAAGCTGAGATCGCGCCGCTGCACGCCAGTCTGGGCGATAGAGCGAGACTCCATCTTAAAAAAAAAAAAAAAAAAAAAAAAAAAAAGAACAGAATGATCTGGCCTGTTGCAAACTGGTTCTTGCCCTACCCGCTACCAGAGGGGATTTTTCTCCCTCATTGTGAGAACTTGGTTGAGCTCCTGAGATAAAATTCACAAATTTGTAGCTGGAGGTTTTTCCCTGAGATTTGTCCACAGAAAGCCTCAAGCAGTTTCTTAATTACAGCTCAGGTGTCCCTCCTCCAGCACTGATTCAGGTGGAGGATTTTGCTCTTTGGGTTTCCGGTCTGGTAAATTGTAGTACTCCGTATTTGCCTTTCTGTCTCTCCAATTTTGGGGGCAGTGGTTTGCCCTGTGACCTCACAGGAAGTATGGAAAACCTTCAGCCATGAATGTGGATTTTCCTATTTTTAGTTCCATTGTGGTTTTGTTGTTTTCTTTTTTTCTTTTCTTTTCTTTTTTTTTTTTTTTTTTTTTTTTTGAGACGGAGTCTTACTCTGTTGCCCAGGCTGGAGTGCAGTAGCGCGGTCTCGGCTCACTGCAAGCTCCGCCTCCCGGGTTCACGCCATTCTCCTGCCTCAGCCTCCTGAGTAGCTGGGACTACAGGTGCCCGCCACCACGCCTGGCTAATTTTTTGTATTTTTAGTAGAGACAGGGGTTTCACCGTGTTAGCCAGGATGGTCTCAATCTGCTGACCTCGTGATCCGCCCGCCTCGGCTTCCCAAAGTGCTGGGATTACAGGCGTGAGCCACCGTGCCCAGCCTGTTTTTCTTTTCACTATTTAGTTCCTGTGAACCATCAGGTCATCTTAACTTTTAATTTTGAAATTATTATAGATTAACAAGGAGTTACAAAGAAAGTAGAGAACTCCCCTGTACCCTTAACCCAGTTTCCTACAATGATTACTTCTTTTTTTTTTTGAGACGGAGTCTCGCTCTGTCGCCCAGGAGGGAGTCCAGTGGCGTGATCTCGGCTCACTGCAACCTCCCCTCTTGGGTTCAAGCGATTCTCCTGTCTCAGGCTCCGGAGTAGCTGGGATTACGGGCACCCACCAGCACACCAGGCTAATTTTTGTACTTTAAGTAGAGACAAGGTTTCGCCATGTTGGCCTAGCTAGTCCTAAATTCCTGACCTCAGGTGATCCACCCATCTCAGCCTCCCAAAGTGCTGGGATTACATGGGTGAGCCACCCAATGTGCCAGCCCAATGGTTACTTCTTATATAACACAATATCGAACACAGGAATTTAATATTGGTATGACATGTGTGTATGGTTCTAAATCATTTTTATCACATGTGTAGGTTTGTGTACCTAACACTGGAAACCAGACACAAAAACAATTCCAGCACCACAAAGATCTCCCTGTGAATGCCACCCCTTAATTAGTCATACCCACTTACCTCTCCTCTTAACAAAAATTCTTTTTTTTTTTTTTTGTTTAAGATAGAGTCTGGCTCTGTCGCCCAGGCTGGAGTGCAATCTCGGCTCACTGCAACCTCTGCCTCCCGCGTTCAAGTGATTCTCCTGCCTCTGCCTCTGCCTCCCGAGTAGCTGGGATTACAGGTGTCAGTTGCCAGGCCTGGCTACTTTTTCTATTTTTGGTAGAGATGAGGTTTCACCATGTTGGCTAGGCTGGTCTCAAACTCCTGACTTCAAGTGATCCTCTCGCCTCGGCCTCCCACAGTTCTCGGATTACAGGCTTAAGCCACTGTGCCCGGCCTTGACAAAAATCCTACCATTCTTTTTTGTTTTGAGAATGTTATAGAAATAGAATCATATAATAGATGACCTTTAAAGATTGGCCTTTTCCACAGCCTAGTTCCCTCAAGATCCGTCCAACTCATGATGTCAATAGCTCCTGACTTTTTATTGTTGAGTATTCCATGGTATGGATGGACTGTTTATTTAACCATTCACATATTGAAAGACATTTTGATGCTTTCCAGTGTTTTGCTATTACAAATAAAGCTGCTATTAATAATTGTATACAGATTTTTGTGTGGACATAAGTTTTCACATCATTTTTGGTCTATATATTTTGAAACCATGTTATTGGATGCATACACATTTAGAATGTTTATGTTTCTCTTTTATAAAATGTCTCCTATTACTATAAAATGCATACCTTATTGTTATGAAATATCTCTGTGGTAATGCTTCTTGTCTTAAATTCTACATTTTAAAAAATGTTGGCCAGATGTGGTGGCTCACACCTATAATCCCACTTTGGATTATAGGTGTGATCCTATAACTTTGGGAGGTCGAGGCAGGAGGACCACTGGATGTCAGGAATTTGAAACCAAGCTGGCCAACATGGTGAAACCCCGTCTCTACCAAAAATACAAAAATTAGCTGGGCATGGTGGTGCACGCCTGGAATCCCACCTACTCCAGAGGCTGAGGCAGGAGAATCGCTTGAACCTGGGAGATGGAAGTTGCAGTGAGCTGAGATCATGCCACTACACTCCAGTATGGGTGACAGTGTGAGACTCCATCTCAAAAAATAAATAAATAAAAATAAACAAACAAATAGTAAAGTTAATATAGCCACACTAGGTAAAAAACTAAACATAGGATTAGCTTTTGTTTTGTATATTTTTAACATTTCTCTTCTAGATCACTTACTTTATATCCTTATGCATATTTTCCCCCATGGCATTTTTTAAATTGTGGTAAAACATACATAATATAAAATTTGCCATTTTTATCATTTTAAGAGTACAGTTTGGTAAAATTAAATAAATTCAGTGTGGTGGAACCATCACTATCATCCATCTCCGGAACTTTTTTAGCATCCCAAACTGAAACTCTATAACCATTAAACAAAAACTCCCCATCTGCTCCCCTTCAGCCCTTGGTACCCATTGTCTATCTCTATAAATTTTGCTTGTGCTTTTATGTATCTAATAGAAGTGGATTATACAATATTTGTCCTGTTTGGCTTTTTTCACTTAGTTTAATGTCCTCAAAGTTCATTCATGTCATGGTATTTATGAGAATTTCATTTTTTCTAAGGCTAAAGTATATCCCATTGCGTGTATATATCACACATTTATCTGTCAATGGACATTGGGTTAAATCTATCTTTTTTGGGGGGGAGGGGATGAAAAGGTCTCACACTGTCACCAGGCTGGAGTGCAATGGCAGCTAATTTAAAATTTTTTTTGTAGAAGTAGCGGTCTCGCATTTTGCCCAATCCGGTCTTGAACTCCTTGCCTCAAGGGTTCCTTCAGCCTCAGCCTCCCAAACTGCTGGAATTACAGATGTGACCCAGCGTGCCCAGCCCCATCTTTTGACTATTGTGAATAATGCTGCTGGGAACAACTGGCGTGCAAGTATCTGAGCTTCTGCTTTTTTTTTTTTTTTTTTTTTTTTTTTGAAAGGAGTCTGGCTCTGTCGCCCAGGCTGGAATGCAGTGGCCTGATCTCGGCTCACTGCAAGCTCCGCCACCCGGGTTCATGCCATTCTCCTGCCTCAGCCTCCCGAGTAGCTGGGACTACAGGAGCCCGCCACCACGCCCGGCTAATTTTTTTCTATTTTTAGTAGAGACGGGGTTTCACCATGTTAGCCAGGATGGTCTCGATCTCCTGACTCTCCTGACCTCGTGATCTGCCCACCTCGGCCTCCCAAAGTGCTGGGATTACAGGCGTGAGCCATGGGGCCTGGCGGAGCTTCTGCTTTCAATTCGTTTAGATAAACACCTAGAAGTGGAATTGCTGGACCGTATGGTAATAATATGTTTAATTTTTTTAGAAACCGCCATACTGTTTTCTACAGTGGCTGTACTATTTTACATTCCCACCAGCAATGCACCAGAATAATAATTTTCCATATCCTTGCTGGTATTTATTTTGCTTTTTGTTTTCTTTTTCTTTTTTTCTAATAGCCATCCTAAGGGACCTCAGATGCTATCTCACTGTGGTTTTGATTAGCATTTTCCTAATGGTTAGTGAAGTTGAGCATTTCTTTATGTGCTTATTGGCTATTTGTGCTTGTATCTTCTTTGGCGAAATGATCCAAGTCCTTTGCCCAATTTGAACTGGGTTGTGTTGTTGTTGTTGAGTTGTAGCAGTTCTTTACATATTCTGGATATTAATTCTTTGTCAGACATATGCTGCACAAATATTTTCTTCTATTCCATGGATTGTCTTTTCACTCTTTTGATAGTGTCCTAATTCAATAAATAATTCAATAAAATCTGACTAAACAGTGTCCTGACTATAAATGTTTTTATTTTATTTTTATTATTTATTTATTTATTTATTTTTTGAGACAAGAGTCTCGCCCTGTCGCCCAGGCTAGAGTGCAGTGGCATGATCTTGGCTCACTTGAACCTCCGCCTCCCGGGTTCAAGTGATTCTCCTGCCTCGGCCTCACAAGTAGCTGGGACTACAGGCACACGACACCACGCCTGGCTAATTTTTGTAATTTTAGTAGAGATGGGGTGTCACCATATTGGTCAGGCTGGTCTCGAACGCCTGACCTCAGGTGATCCACCTGCCTTGGGCTCCCAAAGTGCTGGGATTACAGAAGTGAGCCACCATGCCCAGCCTACAAATGTTATCAATTTGATGAAGTCTAATTTATCTATTTTTGTCATTGTTCTCTGTGCTTTTGGTATGATATCCAAGAAATCATTGCCAAATGTCATGAAGATTTTCTCCAATGTTTTCATCTAAGAATTTTAAGGTTTTTAGCACCTATGTTTAGGTCTTTGATCTGTTTTTAAGTTAGTTTTTACGTGTATTATAAGGTAAACATCCAACTTCATTCTTTTGCATGTAGATATCCAGTTTTCCCAGCACCATTTGTTGAAAAGTCTGTTCTTTCTCCATTAAATGGCCCTGGCACCCTTGTCACAAATCAGTTGGCCATATAAGCCATAGTTTATTTCTGGGCCCTCTATTCGCTTGTGTCTGTATGTCTCTCCTTATGTCAGTACCATACTGTTTTGATTACTGTAGCTTTAAAGTAAATGTTGAGGTCAGGAAGTATGAAGCCTCCAACTTTGTTCTTCCTTTTCTTTTTCTTTTTTTTTTCTTTTTTCTTTTTTTTTTTTTTAGTATTTATTGATCATTCTTGGGTGCTTCTCGGAGAGGGGGATTTGGCAGGGTCATAGGACAATAGTGGAGGGAAGGTCAGCAGATAAACATGTGAACAAAGGTCTCTGGTTTTCCTAGGCAGAGGGCCCTGCCGCCTTCCGCACTGTTTGTGTCCCTGGGTACTTGCGATTAAGGAGTGGTGATGACTCTTAACGAGTATGCTGCCTTCAAGCATCTGTTTAACAAAGCACATCTTTCACCACCCTTAATCCATTTAACCCTTAGTGGACACAGCACATGTTTCAGAGAGCACGGGGTTGGGGGTAAGGTTATAGATTAACAGCATCCCAAGGCAGAAGAATTTTTCCTAGTACAGAACAAAATGGAGTCTCCTATGTCTACTTCTCTCTACACAGACACACTAACAGTCTGGTCTCTCTTTCTTTTCCCCACATTTCCGCCTTTTCTATTCCACAAAACTGCCATCGGCATCATGGCCCGTTCTCAATGAGCTATTGGGTACACCTCCCAGACGGGGTGGCGGCCGGGCAGAGGGGCTCCTCACTTCCCAGACGGGGCGGCCGGGCAGAGGCGCCCCCCCACCTCCCGGACGGGGCGGCTGGCCGGGCGGGGGCTGCCCCCCACCTCCCAGACGGGGCGGCTGCCGGGCGGAGACACTCCTCACTTCCCAGACGGGGCGGCTGTTGGGCGGAGGGGCTCCTCACTTCTCAGACGGGGCGGCCGGTCAGAGACGCTCCTCACCTCCCAGAGGGGGTGGTGGCGGGGCAGAGACACTCCTCAGTTCCCAGACGCGATCGCGGCCGGGCAGAGACGCTCCTCACTTCCTAGACGGGATGACGGCCGGGAAGAGGCGCTCCGCACTTCCCAGACTGGGCGGCCGGGCAGAGGGGCTCCTCACATCCCAGACGATGGGCGGCCAGGCAGAGACGCTCCTCACTTCCTAGACGGGGTGGCAGCCGGGCAGAGGCTGCAAACTCGGCACTTTGGGAGGCCAAGGCAGGCGGCTGGGAGGTGGAGGTTGTAGCGAGCCGAGATCACGCCACTGCACTCCAGCCTGGGCAACATTGAGCACTGAGTGAGCGAGACTCCGTCTGCAATCCCGGCACCTCGGGAGGCCGAGGCTGGCAGATCACTCGCGGTCAGGAGCTGGAGACCAGCCCGGCCAGCACGGCGAAACCCCGTCTCCACCAAAAAATACGAAAACCAGTCAGGCCTGGCGGTGCGCGCCTGCAGTCCCAGGCACTCGGCAGGCTGAGGCAGGAGAATCAGGCAGGGAGGTTGCAGTGAGTCGAGATGGCTGCAGTACAGTCCAGCCTTGGGTCGGCATCAGAGGGAGACCGTGGAGAGGCAGTGGCAGACGCAGAGGCAGGCGCAGGGGCAGAGGCAGAGGGACGGGGGCTTTTCTTTTATTTTTGCATAAAGACAAACTTTATTGAGCCCCTCAGCACTAGCTCTCTTTCTTCTGCACAGTCTTGGTTCCCCGGAGACGTCCAATCCGGCGGGGAGCAATGAGACCCACTTTGCGGCCAGCAGGGGCATCCATCTTGAGGGCTGGCCGGGCCTACCACAAATATAAGGCAAAGAGGAACTGTAGGCCACGAGTACGGGGTGTGGCCATGAACCCTGTGGAGCATCTTTTTGAAGGTGGCAACCCCCAGCACACTGGCAAGCCCTCCATCATCATGAAGGTGTTTAAAGTTTGTCAAATGCTTTTTTTGCATTAATGCAAAGGACTGTTTTTTCTTTCATTCTGTTTATGTATACATTATATTAATTACTTGTTTTATATGCTGAATCCTTCCATTTCAGGAATAAATCCTACTTTGCTATGGTGTATAATCCTTTTAATATGTTGTTGAATTTAGTTTGCCAGTATTTTGTTGAGGAATTTAGCATCAATATTCATAAAAAAATATTGGCCTGTAGCTTTCTTTTTTGTAATGGCTTTGTCTGGCTTTGGTATCAGAATAACGCTAGCTTCATAAAATGAGTTAGGAAGTGTTTCCTACTCTTCAGTTTTGTGGAAAAGTGTGAGAAGGACTGCTTAAGTATTTAAATATTTGATAGAATTCATCAGTTAAGCCAGCTGGTCCAGGGCTTTTTTTCGCGGTAGGTTTTTGATTACTGCTTCAATATCCTTACTAGTTATAGGTCTATTCAGATTTATAATTCTTTATGATTCAATCTTTGTAGATTGTGTGTTACTAGGAGTTTGTTCATTTAATCTAGGTCATCCAATTTGCTGGCATACAGTTTTTCATAGTGTACTCTTATAATTCTTTTTATTTTTGTAAATTCAGTGATAATATCCCCGCTTTCACTTCCAATGTTAATAATTTGAGTCTCTTGTCTTTTTTTTGTTTGTTTTTCCTTAGTCAGTCTAGCTAAACGTCAAGTTTGCTGACAATATAGACAATGTAGACAACTTTTCAAAGAACTTCTGGTTTTATTGAATTGTCTGTATTGTTTTCAGCCTGCCTTTTCTGATGGCCTTTTATTACAGCCTGCCCTATGGATTTAGCACTTTCTAACCAGTCTCCACAATTGCATAAGCGTATTACTTCTTCAATTTATCCGTCTCTTCCTGTGCACCTCTCTCCCAATCTCTCCCTCTCTCTCCCTCTCCCTCCCTCCTTCTCTGTCTCCGCCTCTCTCTCCCACCTTCCCCGCCTCTTACAGGCACACACACACACACCCCTTGAGTACACACAAAAGGAACACACCTGGGAAACCAGAGCATTTCCAGTTCCTTTTCAGTTACAACCCACTCTCCCCAGATGGAAGCACTATTGTGACTTCTGGCTGGACAGCGGAATGTTGCCTGCTTTATAATTTAAATCAGTGCAGCCACAGAGTACGTCCTTTTCTGTCTGGTTTACTTTAGTCGACATCTCTGTGAGATTCATCCACATAGTTGTAGATTGTTCATTCTTGTTGCAATAGATTATTTCATGTGAGTTCATTCATGCATCTGCTGATGGGTGCTTGGGAAGCTTCCAGTAGTTTTTATTATTCTGAATAGGTTACTGGGCATTCTGGTAAATATACTTGGTGAATATATGTGCCAATTTGTGGTAGGCAAATAACAACTGTCAGGATGTGATATCTTTGATTTCAATAAGTGGAAAGTCTGAAAGATATGGAAAGAAACTACCAGAAAAAAAAAAATCTGAGTAGAAAATATAGATTTTCTAAAGCCAAACCTGGATTGTCTCACCCTAGGTGCTTCAATTCTAATTCCTACCAGCAGGGTTGTTTCCGTAGTGTAGTGGTTATCACGTTCGCCTAACACGCGAAAGGTCCCTGGTTCGAAACCAGGCGGAAACAAGTGGTTAGCCCTGTTACGTTTTGTTCCTGATCCTGAGAGTCTCTATTTGAACCAGATAGGACCTTTGTATATGAACACGCACCTAAATCAAAGGATCTCATATCCTCCTTTTTTTTATTTGAGCCACCTCAGGAACATTTTTGCTCCCTCCTTTGTCCTGAGCCGCGGCGAGGCCCACATCGCCCCATCTTCCCGCGCCCCAGCATGTCGCTGTCCCAACTCCCTCCCCTTATGCTCTGCATGGCCTGTAGGTTCTAGGGCCCAAAGCAGGCTCTCGTGGTGCAGGACCCCGCTATACTGTGCAAGCGAGATTGGCTTCCTTGAAATTTCCAAAGCCACTTGTGCAGGTTCTTCGCAAAGAGATTTTCCTCAGGAGTTTCTAAAAATAAGCAATGCTTAGGACACAGACCCGTGAGAAAAAAATAAAAAAAGAAACAGGGCCATGCTTTGAGCCAAGTGAATAAGTAATATTCTATTGTCTGCCCTTTACCCCTAAGTGCAGAGAGAATTTTTCACAAAATAGGTAAGAGGCAATTTCATGTGGATACTTAGAAACTGTTAAGTGTTAAAATAAATAAATAAATAAATAATAAAAAATTAGATACTGGCCTGGCCTCTATGGGTACTCAATGCCAGATGTCGGCATTATTGGTAAGATGTGCCAATCAACTGAAATGATCAATAACAGAGAAACTGATTTCTTTCTTAAACTTAAGAGTGTGCTAGACTGGACGCCACGGTGGCTCAGGTCTGTAATCCCATCACTCTGGGAGGCCGAGGCGGGTGGATTACTTGAGGTCAGGAGTTCAAGACCAGCTTGGCCAACATGGCAAAACCCCCATCTCTACAAAATTACAAAAATTAGCTGGGCGTGGTGGCACGCATCTGTAGTCCCAGCTACTTGGGAGGCTGAGGTATGAGAATTGCTTGAATCTGGGAGGAGGAGGTTGTAGTGAGCCAAGATTGTGCCACTGCACTCCAGCCTGGGCAACAGAGTGAGACTCTGCCAAAAAAAAAAAAGTGTGCTAAACCAGCATTGTCACTTTAAATTTCACTGTAATAAAGCAGATGATTCCCTGACTTCTAATATCCACCTTCTGTAATCTACCCGTAGTGCCTCACTGAGTTTTTTAAATAAACTCTCCAACCAAATGGTTGTAAATTACTTGTTTTAACAACAAAACCAAAGAGCAACAATAAAAAAAAAAGCTTGATATACGGAAAAAGAGGAGGACCACATTCATGTAACTTTCATTACAGTATATTGTTATAATTGTTATATTTTATTATTAGTTGCTGTTATTTACCCTGGCTATTTTATCAATTAAACCATTATAGGTATGTGTTGTAAACCCAAAATATCTGAGACAGATCTCAACCAATTTAGAGAGTTTATTTTGCTAAGGTTAAGGATACGCCTGTTACACAGGCTCAGGAGGTCCTGACGACCTGTGCCCATCGTGGGTAGGGTACAGCTTGCTTTTATACATTTTAAGGAGACATGAGACATCAGTCAGTATGTGTAAGATGTACATTGGTTCGATCCAGTAGGACTGGACAACTCAAAGTGGTGGTGGGGTCTTCCAGGTCACAGGCAGAAAAGACACAAAAGGCAAAGGTTGCATTCCTTTGAGTCCTTGATCAACCTTTCACTGAATACACAATTTAGTCTGGCTCCGTGAATCTGCATTTTTACATAAACAATAAGGCAGAGGAAACAATCAGATATGCATTTGTCTCAGGTGAGCAGAGTGAGGACAGTTTTTTTTTTTTTTTTTTTTTTTGAGACAGAGTCTCGCTCTGTCACCCAGGCTAAAGTGCAGTGGTGCGATCTTGGCTCACTGCCAACAATCTCCGCCTCCTGGGTTCAAGCGATTCTCCTGTCTCAGCCTCCTCAGTAGCTGGGATTACAGGCGCATGCCAGTACGCCTGGCTAATTTTTGTATTTTTAGTAGAGACAGGGTTTTGCCATGTTGGCCAGGCTGGTCTCAAACTCCTGACCTGAGGTGATCCACCCACCTTGGCTTCCCAAAGTGCTGGGATTATAGGCGTGAACAACCGCACCCGGCCAGAGGGATGACTTTCTGTCCCACACCTGTGAAGGTAAGCTATCAGTTTACATTGCCAGGGTGAAATTCAACAGAATTGTTTTAGGATAAATACCTTAAAGCCCATAAGGAATTTCCTTGTGGGCAAATTGTGAGGGAGGTATGTGGCTCTTTTATCTTTTTAGCTATCTTGTTTAGGAATAAAATGAGAGGCAGTTTTGCGTGTAGTTCCCAACTTGACTTTTCTGTTGACTTAGTGATTTTAGGGTCCTAAGATTTATTTTCCTTTCACAGTGTATACAGAAGAAAAAAACAGTTATGTATAGGGTTTAGTACTATCAGCAGTCTCAAGCATCCACTAGGGGTCTTGGAATATATCCCCCATGAGTAAAGGGACTATTGTATCTGAAACTGTACCAAACTAAGAAGAAAGGCATAAGAGTCTGCACTAATGGAACATCCACAGTTGGGGCCCAGGCTTTTTCCAGGAACAGAATTACTGAGAAATTCACTGATCTTCCTCACATGCAGAAGAATTTGTTATAAGATTCTATGAAACAGGTTTTCCTGCTTTACTCTGAAATGCTGCATTACTCTGAAATGACCAAATCACAAAATATTGAGATTGTTAAAAAAATTTCTCTCCCTCTCCCTCTCCCTCTCCCTCTCCCTCTCCCTCTCCCTCTCCCTCTCCCTCTCCCTCTCCCTCTCCCTCTCCCTCTCCCCACGGTCTCCCTCTCCCTCTCTTTCCACGGTCTCCCTCTGATGCCGAGCCAAAGCTGGACGGTACTGCTGCCATCTCAGCTCACTACAACCTCCCTGCCTGATTCTCCTGACTCAGCCTGCCGAGTGCCTGCGATTGCAGGCGCGCGCCGCCACGCCTGACTGGTTTTCGTATTTTTTTGGTGGAGACGGGGTTTCGCTGTGTTGGCCGGGCTGGTCTCCAGCTCCTAACCGCGAGTGATCGGCCAGCCTCGGCCTCCCGAGGTGCCGGGATTGCAGACGGAGTCTCTTTCACTCAGTGCTCAATGGTGCCCAGGCTGGAGTGCAGTGGCGTGATCTCGGCTCGCTACAACCACCTCCCAGCCGCCTGCCTTGGCCTCCCAAAATGCCGAGATCGCAGTCTCTGCCCGGCCGCCACCCCGTCTGGGAAGTGAGGAGCGTCTCTGCCTGGCCACCCATCGTCTGGGATGTGAGGAGCCCCTCTGCCTGGCTGCCCAGTCTGGAAAGTGAGGAGCGTCTCTGGCCGGCCGCCATCCCACCTGGGAAGTGAGGAGCGCCTCTTCCTGGCCGCCATCACATCCTGGAAGTGAGGAGCGTCTCTGCCCGGCCGCCCATCGTCTGAGATGTGGGGAGCACCTCTGCCCTGCCGCCCCGTCCGGGATGTGAGGAGCGTCTCTGCCCGGCCGCCCCGTCTGAGAAGTGAGGAGACCCTCTGCCTGGCAACCGCCCCGTCTGAGAAGTGAGGAGCCCCTCCGCCCAGCAGCCGCCCCATCTGGGAAGTGAGGAGTGTCTCCGCCCGGCAGCCGCCCCGTCCGGGAGGGAGGTGGGGGGGTCAGCCCCCCGCCAGGCCAGCCGCCCCGTCCGGGAGGGAGATGGGGGGGTCAGCCCCCCGCCAGGCCAGCCGCCCTGTCCGGGAGGTGAGGGGTGCCTCTGCCCGGCCGCCCCTACAGGGAAGTGAGGAGCCCCTCTGCCCGGCCAGCCGCTCTGTCCAGGAGGGAGGTGGGGGGGTCAGCCCCCCGCCTGGCCAGCCGCCCCATCCGGGAGGGAGGTGGGGGGGTTAGCCCCCCGCCTGGCCAGCCGCCCCGTCCGGGAGGTGAGGGGCGCCTCTGCCCGGCCACCCCTACTGGGAAGTGAGGAGCCCCTCTGCCCGGCCAGCCGCTCCGTCCGGGAGGGAGGTGGGGGGGTCAGCCCCCCGCCTGGCCAGCCGCCCCATCCGGGAGGGAGGTGGGGGGGGTTAGCCCCCCGCCTGGCCAGCCGCCCCGTCCGGGAGGTGAGGGGCGCCTCTGCCCGGCCGCCCCTACTGGGAAGTGAGGAGCCCCTCTGCCCGGCCAGCCGCCCCGTCCGGGAGGGAGGTGGGGGGATCAGCCCCCCGCCTGGCCAGCCGCCCCATCCGGGAGGGAGGTGGGGGGATCAGCCCCCCGCCTGGCCAGCCGCCCCGTCCGGGAGGTGAGGGGCGCCTCTGCCCGGCCGCCCCTACTGGGAAGTGAGGAGCCCCTCTGCCCGGCCAGCCGCCCCGTCCCAGAGGGAGGTGGGGGGATCAGCCCCCCGCCCGGCCAGCTGCCCTGTCTGGGAGGTGAGGGGCACCTCTGCCAGGCCGCCCCTACTGAGAAGTGAGGAGCTCCTCTGCCCGGCCAGCCGCTGCGTCCGGGAGGGAGGTGGGGGGGTCAGCCCCCCGCCTGGCCAGCCGCCCCATCCGGGAGGGAGGTGGGGGGGTTAGCCCCCCGCCTGGCCAGCCGCCCTGTCCGGGAGGTGAGGGGCGCATCTGCCCGGCCGCCCCTACTGGGAAGTGAGGAGCCCCTCTGCCCAGCCAGCCGCCCCGTCCGGGAGGGAGGTGAGGGGGTCGGCCAGCCGCCCCGTCCGGGAGGGAGGTGGGGGGATCAGCCCCCCGTCCGGCCAGCCGCCCTGTCCGGGAGGTGAGGGGCGCCTCTGCCCGGCCGCCCCTACTGGGAAATGAGGAGCCCCCCCGCCCGGCCAGCCGCCCCGTCCGGGAGGGAGATGTAGAGACCAAAGTTAGGGCCCCACAGCGATACTAGTTTTGCAACAATGTTCAGTGTTCACCTTTGGTGTTGACGTTTGTGTTGACGACTGGAGTCGAGTTTAGTGAAAGAAGAATTAACTAAGCTAAAGTGGAGAGAGAAGAAAAAAAACAATACCGGCAGGATATATTTCTGCCCATTTTCAGTAGAGGATTTTTCTTGCGTGTGGCAAACGTGAGAACCACTACTCTGTGGAAACTACCGTACACCCAAGAGTCACCTCTAAAAATTAAAATGGAGGTTTCTTGGATGTCCTGTATTTAGTATTGTGAAATGTATTTTTTCCTTTAGAGCATTTTCATATTTGAGGCAAGTTTTTCCTTTCCTTCTATCTTCCGTTTATCAAAACCATCAATACCAAAACTCCACAACCCGAGACCCAGGAAGGGGTTTCCCCAGTGACCCAAATACTTCACAAATGCTGGGCCAGGTGAAGAAGGAAAGGTATTTTGACAGAGGAAATTTTTTTTTTTTTTTTTTTTTTTGAGACGGAGTCTCGCTCTGTCGCCTAGGCTGGAGTGCAGTGGTGCGATCTCGGCTCACTGCAACCTCCGCCTCCCGGGTTCAAGCAATTCTCCCAGATTCAAGCAATTCTCCTGTCGCAGCCTCCTGAGTAGCTGGGACTACAGGCACACGCCACCATGCCCAGCTAATTTTCGTGGAGTTTTTTTAGTAGAGGTGGCTTTTCGCTCTATTGGTCAGGCTGGTCTCGAACTCCTGACCTCAGGCGATCCACCTGTCTCGGCCTCCCAAAGTGCTGGGATTACAGGCATGAGACACCGCGCTGGACCGAGCAGAGGAAACTTTTAAAGTTGACTGACTTCTTTGCTATTAATAAACTTTGAACTTTTTTTTTTTTGCCTTTATGAAACAACCACTGCAAAATTATAACTGAGACAGTGAAAGAGATCTGACCTAACCATCTTTCTTCTAACCTCCAAGCTGTCCTTGTTCATTCCTGGATGTAGGCTGAACTAACTTTGGGAGGAACTTAGTTTATAGTTTATAGTTGTTTATAGTTTAGAACAAAGACCATAACGGCTTTTTCCCAAAAGAAACTCCCTTCTTGCCTGGGGACCATTCGCCTGTGTAGGACTAACAAATTAGCTACAAGATTACAAATTATGGTTTAGGGGTCCGTCATGCATCCTCTGGCTGCAAGAATCTGAAGCTCCCCATATTGCTCCTGGGGATAACATCACTACTGTAAAACCTAATAATCGGTGCTTGAGATATTTTGCAGACCCTACATTTGATGGATCAGCTACCACCACCCAGTTCTGCAATCCCACCCAGGAGCAGAAGACAGCAAGAAAACCTCACTTCGACCCCTGCTATAATTCCATCTCCAACCTGACCAATCAGCAAGCCCCTTACCCGCTAAATTATTTTGTAATTAATTTATTTATTTTTGTTTGTTTGAGACAAACTGTCGCTCTTGTTGCCCAGGCTGGAGTGCAATGGCACAATCTCGGCACAGTGAAACCTCCGCCTCCCGGGTTCAAGCGATTCTCCTCCCTCAGCCTCCCGAGTAGGTGGGATTACAGGCTCCCCTCCCGCCACTACGCCCAGCTAATTTTTGTATTTTTAGTAGAAATGGGATTTCACCATGTTGGCCAGGCTGGTCTCGAACTCCTGACCTCAGATAATCTGCAAACCTCGGCCTCCCAAAGTCCTGGGATTACAGGTATGAGCCACCGCGCTCGACGCTAAATTATCTTTTAAAATTACCATCCCCCAGTGCTCCAATGCTCAGGGAGACGGATTTGAGTAATAATAAAACTCCGTTCTCCCACGCAGCTGGCTCTGCGTGAATTACTTTCTCCATTGCAATTTCCCTGTCTTGATAAATTGGCTCTGTCTAGGCAGCAGGCAAGGTGAACTCGTTGGGCAATTACATTTAGTGACCTGAAAAAAAATTTTTTTTTTCTTTTTTTATTTATTTATTTATTTATTTATTTTTTTATTGATCATTCTTGGGTGTTTCTCACAGAGGGGGATTTGGCAGGGTCATAGGACAATAGTAGAGGGAAGGTCAGCAGATAAACAAGTGAACAAAGGTCTCTGGTTTTCCTAGGCAGAGGGCCCTGCGGCCTTCCGCAGTGTTTGTGTCCCTGGGTACTTGAGATTAGGGAGTGGTGATGACTCTTAACGAGCATGCTGCCTTCAAGCATCTGTTTAACAAAGCACATCTTGCACCGCCCTTAATCCATTCAACCCTGAGTGGATACAGCACATGTTTCAGAGAGCACAGGGTTGGGGGTAAGGTCACAGATCAACAGGATCCCAAGGCAGAAGAATTTTTCTTAGTACAGAACAAAATGAAAAGTCTCCCATGTCTACCTCTTTCTACACAGACACGGCAACCATCCGATTTCTCAATCTTTTCCCCACCTTTCCCCCCTTTCTATTCCACAAAACCGCCATTGTCATCATGGCCCGTTCTCAATGAGCTGTTGGGTACACCTCCCAGACGGGGTGGTGGCCGGGCAGAGGGGCTCCTCACTTCCCAGTAGGGGCGGCCGGGCAGAGGCGCCCCTCACCTCCCGGACGGGGCGGCTGGCCGGGCAGGGGGCTGACCCCCCCCACCTCCCTCCTGGACGGGGCGGCTGGCCGGGCAGAGGGGCTCCTCACTTCCCAGTAGGGGCGGCCGGGCAGAGGCGCCCCTCACCTCCCGGATGGGGCGGCTGGCCAGGTGGGGGGCTGACCCCCCCACCTCCCTCCCGGACGGGGCGGCTGGCCGGGCGCGGGGCTGACCCCCCACCTCCCTCCCGGACGGGGCGGCTGGCCGGGCGCGGGGCTGACCCCCCACCTCCCTCCCGGACAGAGCGGCTGGCCGGGCAGAGGGTCTCCTCACTTCTCAGACGGGGCGGCCGGGCAGAGACGCTCCTCACATCCCGGACGGGGTGGCAGGGCAGAGGTGCTCCCCACATCTCAGACGTTGGGCGGCTGGGCAGAGACGCTCCTCACTTCCAGGATGTGATGGCGGCCAGGAAGACGCGCTCCTCACTTCCCAGGTGGGATGGCGGCCGGCCAGAGACGCTCCTCACTTTCCAGACTGGGCAGCCAGGCAGAGGGGCTCCTCACATCCCAGATGATGGGCGGCCAGGCAGAGACGCTCCTCACTTCCCAGACTGGGTGGCGGCTGGGCAGAGGCTGCAATCTCGGCACTTTGGGAGGCCAAGGCAGGCGGCTGGGAGGTGGTTGTAGCGAGCCGAGATCACGCCACTGCACTCCAGCATGGGCGCCATTGAGCACCGAGTTAACGAGACTCTGTCTGCAATCCCGGCACCTCGGGAGGCCGAGGCTGGCAGATCACTCGCGGTTAGGAGCTGGAGACCAGCCCCGCCGACACAGCGAAACCCCGTCTCCACCAAAAAAATACAAAAACCAGTCAGGCGTGGTGGCGCACGCCTGCAATCGCAGGCACTCGGCAGGCTGAGGCAGGAGAATCAGGCAGGGAGGTTGCAGTGAGCTGAGATGGCAGCAGTACCGTCCAGCTTCGGCTCGGCATCAGAGGGAGACCGTGGAAAGAGAGGGAGAGGGAGACCGTGGGGAGAGGGAGAGGGAGAGGGAGAGGGAGCTGAATTTGTAAACTCTGATGAAGCTGGGGGCACTGAGTTTGTAAACTCTGATGAACCTATTTTGCCAGAAAGAACAGCTTCCCCAGCCACAGTAGTGGCAACATCCCCTCCCCGACCCATGCTGCCATCAGCCTTTCCACTTTTGTCTGAGGAAATAAACCCTGAGCTGCCTGAGGCAATAGGTGGCCTCCCCTGAAGCAGTCGCCGGGCAAAATAATGTTGATTCTCCTCAGGAGAACCCCCAACACCCCTGTTTGCTTCTAGGCCTATAACTAGACTAAAGTCCTGGTAGGCCCCTGGAGGTGAGGTTGAGAGTGTGACCCATGAGTCTTTACTACACTTGTAAAGAACTGTTTGAGTTATCTAATTTATATAAACAGAAATCTGGAGAACAGGCATGGGAATGGATATTTAAAGGTATAGGATGATGGTGGAAGGAACATAGAGTTGGATCAGGCGGAATTGATTGACTTGGGCCCACTAAGTAGGGACTCTGCATTTAATGTTGCAGCTCAGGGAGCTAAAAAAAAAAAAGGTTCTAATAGTTTATCTGCTTGGTTAGCTGAAATATGGGTTCAAAGATGGCCCACTGTGAGCAAGCTGGAAATGCCTGATCTCTCTTGATTTAATGTAGAGAAAGGGATCCAAAGGCTTAGGGAGATTGGGATGGTGGAGTGAATTAGTCGCTTTAGACCTACTCATCCCAGCTGGGAGGGTCCAGAAGATCCACCCTTGACCATGCTTTGCAAAATAGATTTGTGAGGGTAGCACCTGAATCTTTGAAGAGCCCTATAATTGCTCTTCTCTGTATAACAGTGGGAACCACAGTCACTCGACTACAAAACTTAAATACAATGGGAATAATTGGATCCTGAGGTGGCAGGGGCCAAGTGGCAGCACTCAACTATCAAAGGCAAGGTGGACATTGCTTCCATAATGGACAGCAGAGTCAAAGCAGCAATCAGAATAGTCTGACTTGTGTAGAGCTCTGGCATTGGCTAATTAATCACAGTGTTCCTAGAAGTGAAATTGATAGGAAGCCTACTGCATTCCTATTTAATTTATACAAGCAGAAAACTTCTAAGTCGAATGGACAAAAGATTAATTTGAATTATAAAGACCAGAATCATGGCCCCTCAATCAATTTCCAGACTTGAGCCGGTTTACAGACCCAGAACCTTTTGAATGAAGGTCCCCTCGAGGAAGAACCCCACTACATTACTGACATTATGCAGTGAATCTTTCTCCCATCCTTCCTCAAGAAGACCCCCCGCCTTTTACCAGGGCAACTGTGCATTGGGGAAAGGAAAATGATCAGACATTTTGGGGGCTACTGGACACTGGCTCTGAGCTGATGTTGATTCCAGGGGACCCAAATCGTCATTGTGGTCCTCCAGTTAAAGTAGGGGCATACGGAGGCCAGGTAATTAATGGAGTTTTAGCTCAGATCCGACTTACAGTGGGTCCCTGGACTCATCTTATGGTCATTTCCCGAGTGCCAGAATGCATAATTGGCATAGACACACTTAGCAGCTGGCAGAACCCTCACATTGGCTCCATGACTGGTAGGGTTAGGGCAACTATGGTGGGAAAGACCAAATGGAAGCCATTAGAGCTGCCTCTATCTAGAAAAATAGTAAATCTGAAACACTCAGTCATCAAAGGAAAGGTGAGTGTAGTGACCCTGATGAACTGAGGAGTCAAAGTAGCAATTAGAATAGTCTGACTCTCATAGACCTATGGCTTTGGCTAGTTGATCATGGTGTTCTCAGAAGTGAAATAGATAGGAAGGACACTAAATTCTTTTTTTTTTCCTAGCAGAATGATGTTTTTATTTTACCATCATGCATAAAAGGGAAGATAAATATGCCAATGGTGCACTTCTAATTTGTCAGAGCAATTTCACAATATTTATGCAATTTAGGAATGAGACACATCAGTTATTAAGTTGTTACTAGGGCAAATTATCAAGTAAGACAATCAACTACTTGATCTGTATAAACAGAAAACTACCAGATCAAGTGAAAAGAAGTCTAACTTGATAAAAACAGAGAGTCATGGCTTCTCAGTTCCCAGACTGCCACAGTTTGCAC